>NW_028317799.1:2917045-3221136 GCF_062004578.1 Staurois parvus | reverse complement strand
TATAGGTATCTACAGAAATAACACAGAAAATGACACATCTTCTACCTCTCCTACAAATTTCCTGTGAAAAAAAAGGTGAATCAATATTCAAGCGACACCGCCAAGATGCCGTAACTACATTATGTATTATTCATTGCAAGGTCGACATGCTCCCATAAATGAGATCGAAATAAACAAAACATTTTTCAAACCTATAACCATTCTGTACATTTGAATATTCAAGCCACACGCGACGAGCTTAGATTGCTTTCAACAGGACATCATCATTTTCTATTATTTGAAGAAAGGGGCAGACAGGTTTGTATTGTCCAGAAACTGGCAGGAGAATCTAATAAAAGGAACGTAGACATAACATAAAAAGAAAAAAAAAAGAGGAAAAAGCGAAGGAGAACATTTGTATTCTGTTGACTTTTAGTTTGTTTTCTTGCGGTTTCTTAAAATGTAACCTTTGACTTCTCTCTTAGCAACCTTAATATAATGCCAACTGGGGAGCACACGCTATTTATTTGTACTGTGTGTTCCCTTCCAGAAGTTTTCAGGAAATGTTAGCATTGCATTCCTTCACCTAACAGCCTCTGGAGAATTTAAAGAATCTTCCAGCCTCCAGGAAAAGTCAGATCTCCTGAAAGCCGTACTTGAAACCAGAGGATTGTCATGGTAAGCCAAGTAAATAGCATTTTCAAACTGTGGTCAGCAAAGGCTGCCTACGTTTCATATGATTCCACTTAATATGTAAATACAAAAGATAATAATCCACTGCAGGCTCCCCCACAGAATCCTTCGCCTGCTGACTCCTGGCTATCACTGGTGGCTCCATAGATTCCACTCGCAAACTCTATGATTCACTAAAGGCAAATAGACTGTGCACTCAGCAAGTGCAGTTGCTCCAGAGCTCAGTAAACTTCACTTTACAAAGAATATCCAACCACATTCAAGGAAAAAAAAAATAAACAGAATTTTTTTCTTGCACATAATTAGATGATGGAAGTCAGCAGAGCTTTACCTCATTTACTAAGCTCTGAAGCAACTGCACTTCAATTAATCTGCCTTTAGTAAATAAACCCCTACAAGTAAGCTTTGGAAGGAATGAAATGCATTAGTGTTGGACAGGTGGAACAATTTGACAATTGCAGGGTGTAACCTCCCTGGCGGTATCCCCGAGTGTAGTTCGGGGTAAAGTTTCAGTACCACAAGTGGTAACCCCGAGCTACACTCAGGAATACCATGCGGTGCTGCTCCGGGATCCCTCGATCACTTACCTTGTCCTGCGCTCCTGCGTTGTCCCCTCTGCAGTGTCCCCTGCAATGTCCTCCGGCAGATGCTGGCATCTGTCTTCCGGGTTCCGTTCCCTGCGACGTCGGGACGTACGTGGGACGGAATGGCGGGAAATTTGAAAATAACAAAAAGTGACATTCACTAAATTCACTAAAATCACATAGTAAAACATTACCATATCAAACCATTTCACATACATTTTGTCCCGAGTGCTTTGTCCAGCGCCCTGCCTGCATTTTTACTGTTCTTTCTGCCTGGAAACTGAGAAATATCCATGGCGTCCAAAAAGCGTCCCTTTAGGTCAAAAGCGGTTTTAGACCGGCTAGAGAACAGCGATAGTAAATTAGAACCACTTGCAGAATTGAGTGATAATGATTCGTGGGGGAAATTCGTCATCAGACACTGAAAACGATTTTGCGACTTTGATCAGTGATGTGGGAACTTGGCGCTATATTTCAAATATAATGCCATTGAGAGAGGTCCCCCTGGTGGCTATTCATGATACCTGGTACCTGGAGTGTGATCCCCCTGGTGGATGGCTGAGTGATTCCTGATCCCTGGGGGCTGATGACCCTACGATTACTTGTTCTTCTGCTGATTGGCCAGTTGATCTGTGGATGTTCCTCCTTCTATACCCAGAGGTCCAGGAGTGGTTTAAGTACTCAAATGCGCATATGATTACGCTGTCTGGTTAGTGCAATCCACTTATTTATACGTCACTGGAGTCATGATCTGCACTTCTATATGGAGTTGGGGACTTATGTGCTTATCTGTAACACTATAATATTGAAGTTCAGTACCTGCACAATATAACGTCCGTAGACATTCATTGCACTTGAATTTAACTTCAGCGCCTAATATATCAGGTTATATCATTTGTGGTATTTGAATTTTAGCGCTGCATATTTATTATTGACACTGCAAGTCAATCCTCTCCTCTATGCTCAACTGTCCTGGAACCTATCACCCTGCATGGGTGAGAACACTTGAGTATACCAACCATTTCCCTTAAGGGGACCATAACCCAAATATGGGCAACCCATCCATGACCCATCCTCGGCATCCTGTACAACAGTTTTCTGGTTAGCATCAAAGGAGGCTGATGATGCAGAAACAATTGAGGCTGAAATTCTGTTTTAACCTCCCTAACAGTATTCCCGAGTGTAGCTCGGGGTAAAGTTTCTGTTCCAAAAGCGGTAACCCCGAGCTACACTCAGGCTTACCATGCGGCGCTGCATAGGGAGTCCCTGCAGCACTTACCTTGTCCTTCGCTCCCGTGATGTGTCCCCTGCAGCGTCCCCGACCATCTCCTCCGGCCGATGCCGGCATCCGGCTTCTGTGTTCCGGTCCCTGTGACGTCGGGACGTACGGGCGCCGCCGGCAGCGGGAAATTTGAAAATTTAAAAAAAATTTAATTTTTTTCAAAACGATTTTACATAGTAAAACATTGCTGTTTCAACCCATTTCACATACATTTTGTCCCTAGTGCTCTGTCCTGTCCCCTGCCTGCATTTTGAATGTTCTTTCTGCCTGGAAACTTAGAAAAGTCCAAAAAGTGTCCCTTTAGGTCAAAAGCGGTTTTAGACCAGCTATAGAACAGCGATAGTAAATCAGAACCACTTGCAGAATTGAGTGATAATGATTTGTGGGGGAAATTCCTTATCAGACACTGAAAACGATTCTGCGACTTTGCTCAGTGATGTGCGAACTTAGCGCTATATTTCAAATTTCAGTGTTTTTGGTTTAATTATATTATTGAATTAAATTTTATTATTATTACATTATTATTTTTATGATTATTTATTAAATTATAATTTATGATTTCGTGTTTCAAATTTTAACATACATGTTTACTAGACCCTTGTTTGGACAGATTTCAGTGAGTTATTCCTAAAAATTACAGCCTACAATAAAAAAAATACATATTTCCATGCAAAAAAATGTACCGCTTTGAGCACAGAAATATAGACATAATCAGACCACTAGGGAGGTTAATGAACTTGAACAAGGCTTTTAATGGTGTGCGAATTAAAGTGATTGTACAGTTAATATGTCATACTTACCTGCTCTGTGCAATGGTTTTGTGAGTAGCCCTGATCAGGAGCGGACTGGCCATTTGGAAACTCGGGCCCGGGGTCAGTAGGGGGCCCCATGAGATGTCCCTGGTACCTTTTTCATAGGCTTTTTTGAGTTTGGGCAAGGACACAGGGGTCCCATGATCCTCTATTGCCCGGGGGCCCCATGAGTTGTCAGTCCGCCCCTGGCCCTGATCCTCCTCTTCTCGGTTTCCCAGCCACTGCTCCTGGCTCCTTCTCTTCTTTATGTTCCGCCATAGTGCACACTTCTTTTATGTGTTCCCATTTGGTCTTTGCAATATGCCAGTAGTGGGGTTGATTTACTAAAGGCAAGTAGACTGTGCCCTTTGTGCATTCTGCAAGTGCAGTTGCTCCAGAGCTTAGTAAATGAGGTAAAGCTTCACTTTGCAAAGAATACCCAATCACATGAAAGAAAAATAAAAAAAACAGCATTTTGTTTGCGCATGATTGGATGATGGAAGTCAGCAGAGCTTCTGCTCATTTACTAAGCTCTGGAGCAACTGCACTTGCAGAATGCACAAAGTGCACAGTCTAATTGCTTTTAGTAAATCAACCCCAAAAGTGCTTTAATGGCAACCTAGAATGGATCAAGTCTAAAGTGGACCTTGCACTTTAAGAAAAACTCTTCACCAAACTGAAAAGAGCAACCTGTAGAGGGAAGGGAGGCTAAGTTAATACTAACCTTTCCCCTGGCTTCTGTACTGCTTTGGATGACAACACAATTCTTCCAGATGCCTGGGAAATGCCAAGTGCAGGATAGTGAAAGGATGGTAACATTCACAGGCAGAAGCAGGAAAAAATAACTCTTGGTGCTCTGTATTAGCAGATAGCAAGGGGCCCTCACCAAATCAGTGAACCTTGCTTGAAAAAAATGTCCCCTTTAACACAAAAAGGTCAGTCCTATCAAATGTACAGGTGTCTGGAGAAATCAGGAATGTTGGGGGGCCCACAGGTTCCCAAAAGCAATAAAGTATTTTTTTTCATTTTTAAAGGTTGCACACAACCAAACTTGAATATTCTTACATGACACTACTGCTGAAGTTAAAAACCTGAAAAATGTATTGTAAAGCACTAAATGCCAATGAATCCACTTTTTTTTGTAGTGCACCTCCTAAAGAGCCATTGGTGAATTTTGGTCTTTTTTCCCCCTTAGAGCACACGCAGCCAGGCACACAGCAGCATTTCCTGCACTCTTCAACTGCCCCCAAAGAACAGTCTAGGAGTTTCTTTATGGGTTTTTATTGGGAGCAATGAACTTGGATAGGGAGCAAGGGATACCCCAGTAAACTGTAAAACTGAACAACTTGAAGGCTCCTCACTTCTGGCTGCACTCTACAAGGAATGTCCCACAGGATCTTTATGCTGAAGGTGACTTGAGGTAAAAGCCACACACAGTCACTACTCTTCAGCATTGGGGCCATCTACTCACACAGCCACGAGATCATCAGTTACCTCCTGCCGATAACCACCAGTCTCTTCCTAGTGAGGGAGATGTAGAATCACACCACCATAGGACAGCTGGACTCTTTCCTACCAACTTCATCCTGGCTCTCTCCAGTGAGTTTCTCTAGACCGAACTTCATCCCCGGACCTGAACTCGCAAATAGGCCTCCTAGCTAATCCTAGTTGGGACCTTGGTGTCTTCTTAAAAGCTTCTTCTAAAATCCTGCAACAGGGGCAGAGCCCCTGTAGAGGGGTCTCCTCCAGCAACACTGGACCCAAGAACTTTGCAGTCTGCTGCTCAGGCCTCAGACTATTTATATGCTCTCTCACCACTTACTGGTCACACCTCCCCAGAGATTGACCTGCAGCCCATAAATATTCAGGCTGCATGCCTGTTTTTCCTCCCACTATGGTTCTAGAATCCTCTGGAACAGGGGTCTCCAAACTTTCTAAGCAAAGGGCCAGTTTACTGTCCTTCAGACTTTAGGGGGCCAGCCTGTTGCCAATGGGAGTAGAAAATGTCCTGGTGTCCAGTGGGAATAAACAATGCTCAATCTTTGGTGTCAGTGGGAGGACTAGTGCCTCATCATCGATGTAAGTAGAAGGAATAGTGTCCAATTGTTGGTGTCAATTGGAGGAATAGTGCCACATCATTGATATCAGTGGAAGGAATTATGCCCCATCCTTGGTGTCAATGGCAAGAATAGTGCCGCATCGTTGATGTAAGTGGGAGGAATTGTGCCCTTTTGATGGTGTTAGTGCGAGGAATAATGCCCCATTGGTGGTGCCAGTGACAGGAATGATGTCCCATTTTGGTGTTAGTGGATGGAATACTGCCCCAAGGACCGGAAAAAGGGAAGTAAAGCACCACATCCAGACCACAGGCCACAGTTTGGAGAACACCGCTCTAGAAGACAGGGGGAAGCAACAGAGCAGGAGCCTGTGAAACACTGATCAGTCCTCTGCAATCAAGCCCTGCTCCTCTGATTGCACTGGGGCTAACTAAATTTACCTAGCACCCTACTCTACACTAGGAGGGAATAATAATCAGCTTACAAATTCCATGGTTTTCACATATAAGTATATACAAACACGTGCGTGTGTTTCTCACCATATACACCCTTATCTACTCAAGGAATGATTGCTTTCTTAGGCCTAATGAAGGTGATTAATTATGGAGTAACAATCAATATGGTTTGCCATTGTAATGGAAATTCAATGTTATTGGCTAGATTAATTAAAATAAACCATGTTTTGCCATGTACACTCGATACGATGTTCTACATGAATGATTTATGGATTATTTTGCAGTCATGAAGGTTACAAAAACAACCTTAGAGGAACACACAGGATTCCATGCCAAATACATTAGAGGCAGAGTTGGCTGCAAGGTGTTCAATTGGCTGTTTTTCAATCTGGAATCCACTCTGTGATTTTCACTGAGTCCTGGCACGTTTAACATAATGAATTGGTTGAAAATATTTCCTGATTATATAATTGGTTTATGTAATGCTGTGTTTGCTTTGGAGAGGATAAATGCATTACTGTTATTTCTAACTAATAATTATACTATTATTAATTTTATTATTATTATTATTATTACTCTTAATGCTGAACAGCATGAACATTTACTAAAACACCTAATAATCGTACGATAAAACAATATGCCAGCACACACACACACGTGATATAACAAAATTACATCCAATAAACAAGCCCAGAAAAATATATTTTATGTGTAAATTAATATTGTAGTATTCATTATTCCTCCTTTTATGGCTAGTTGTAATTTTGTTTTCAAATGACAGCTTAGAAATCAAACAAACGAACATTTTGTAGAACTCTCATTAAGTGAATTAAAAACTGAAGTGGAATTACATGCTTTTTCCTCAATAATACAGAGCTTTTTTATGTAGATTAAAGCTACAGCACTACAACTTAAGTCAATAAATAGCGTCTAACTGGCTTAACGGTATAAAAGGGAATTGACACAGCTGAGGATTGCTTATATCAAAAGTTTAAAAGGCACACTTTCAAATCCTTGTCATTTAAAAAAAAAAAGAGAAATTAATTTGCAGATTCCGGTTTATCTCTACACAACATAGGAAAAAAAGAATAATCAATGTTGTTGAGTCTGCAGACATAGAATCCGCATCCGCAGTAAGCAACTGTCCAAGAATAAAAGTAGACTTCCAAAGAGCTGGTGTTACTTTCCTAAAGAAAATGTATAGTGGTTTGATAAATATTTGCAGTATTTATATATATATTTATATATATATATATTTATATATATATATTTATATATATATATTTATATATATAAATATATATATTTATATTTATATATATATATTTATATATATAAATATATATATATACACACTATATTGCCAAAAATTATTAGGCCGCCTGCCTTTACACACACGTGAACTTTAATGGCATCCCAGTCTTAGTCTGTAGGGTTCAATATTGAGTTAGCTACCCTTTGCAGCTATAACAGCTTCAGCTCTTCTGGAACAGCTGTCCACAAGGTTTAGGAGTATGTCTATGGGAATGTTTGACCATTCTTCCAGAAGCACATTTGTGAGGTTGCTAAAACAATTTCCAACTATGTTCAATTAAATATGTGTATGTTAGCATATCAAATTATTTATTCCACAAGCTTGATGTGTTTCCTGGAAAATCTCCACTTCATCAGGAGCTAAAAACTGGGCGTTGGCTCCCTTATTAGGCCGCCTGCCTTTACACACACGTGAACTTTAATGGCATCCCAGTCTTAGTCCGTAGGGTTCAATATTGAGTTAGCCCACCCTTTGCAGCTATAACAGCTTCAGCTCTTCTGGAACAGCTGTCCACAAGGTTTAGAAGTATGTCTATGGGAATGTTTGACCATTCTTCTAGAAGCGCATTTGTGAGGTTGCCAAAACAATTTCCAACTATGTTCAATTAAATATTTGTATGTTAGCATATCAAATTATTTATTCCACAAGCTTGATGTGTTTCCTGGAAAATCTCCACTTCATCAGGAGCTACAAACTGGGCTTTGGCTCCCTTGTGGGATTTGTCTTTTGCTCATCCCTACCTTAAGTGGGATTTGGTTGAGGTTGTGGTTTGCATTTAGGTAACTATATCGACCAGGGGCGGACTGACCATTTGGAAACTCGGGCACTGCCCGAGGGCCTGGGGTTAGTAGGGGGCCCCATGAGATGCCCCTGGTACCTTTTTCATAGGCTTTTTTGAGTTTGGGCAAGGACACAGGGGCCCCATGATCCCCTATTGCCCGGGGGCCCCATGAGTTGTCAGTCCGCCCCTGATATGGACCCAGTTATATGCATATATAAATAATTGTTGTAATGTTCAATACATGGTAATTCTGCATTTTTTCATTTAGAAAAATATACATCTATCCCTGTATCTCCTGATGAAGTGGAGATTTTCTAGGTAATGCGTCGAGCTTATGGTGGAATAAATAATTTGATATGCTAACATACACGTATATATTTGAACGTTTATAGTTCAAGTATATAGTTATATATACTTTTTTATATATATATATATATATATATATATATATATATAGTTATATCTATAGTTTAAATGGTTTTAACAAGGAGAAAACCCTCTTTAATATGGGAAAACATTTAATTGAAAGTGTAAAGAGACATTAATTTTAAAATTTGATGGAAAATAAACTTTATTATTTAAATTGTTAGCTTGTGTGATGCCTTTAAAATCCCGCCAGGATGTTGTGGTCCTTTTTACTGTAAACTAATGGGGATGTGGCACAATTAGTCCAAAATGTTTTGTTCGTTAGTTCTCTGGTTGTTTACAGAGCTCATTAGCTCAAATTAAAATTTATACACACACACGTGAATGATTCCCTTCCTTCCAGATGGCTCCCATAACTCTCCATACAAAGATCACAAATCCATCACTGTGCAATCCTTTAGGAAATCCATAGTGCTCTGGGAATCCTAGCAGTTACACTGGAGAGACAAACCATATCACACTACCAGGGTGCCTACAACTGTTTTTATTGATATGATTTAATCCTTTTATTAGACATACGCATGCCAGAAATTTTCATTTCACTTAGTGTCGTATGGATTCGTTCTTTGAAGAAGCTTGTTTTGGCATGTTAAACTGATTCGTTTTCAGAATTAGATTCATATATTCATTGGGCCATGTGGATTAAAACATTTTTGAAATTTTTTTGGAAGGTTGCTATATATTACAAGTGGATTTGGTTTTTATATCTCAAAGCTATTTGGGAGGACTCAGTATTTTTGAATGCAACAGGAAAAATAATGTAAAAAATGTTGAAATTTTCAAACCTAAGAATCGACTGACTGACTGTGACCATTACAAATTCAAATTAAATCACAAATGTACTTAAACCTGAATTATTGAAGAAATTTGAAAGTCAAATTAATTTCCCCTTCGGCCCAAACTATTATTGCATCATGTGATGCCATACGAATAAAACAAATTAAACAAATTAATTTGTTATTTTCGTTATAACTTTTTTCAGATTTGTTGACATTTTATACTATGTCCATTCCAAGATTAGTATACACCCGAATCTCCAAAAATTCTAAATTTTGTCTGAAAATAGCTTTGTTACGAGGAAAACTAACATGTCTACCTTTTATCCAAATTAAAAAAATTGTTACTGTACTTTCTTGAAATGTGTTAGCTGAATTTAGACTTTAAATTGCTTGTCTTTTATTTAGAGTCCATATCCATATGGTGACAATGCGATTTCACTGTAGAGCAAACAGTGTTGTAACCTGTTTAAGGAAGTGTAAAAATAACAGATCTACAGGCTCAGTAAGAAGAGAAAAAAATGATGTTACAGGGGTAAATAGAGAAACAGAAACAGATGCTTATTATACTTATAGTTCCACTTTAAGGTCCAATTGAACGTTCAGGTTAAAACTCAATTTCAGTTGAAAATGAAATATAAATAGTGCATTGTCCATCCTTTACCTCACTCCTCTGTTTTGATTCCAATACCTCTTCCTGAGCCATTCCTCAGTCACAGTTTCCTTTCTGAGCAAAGCTAATTTCTGGCTGGTATTGTAAGGAGGGATCCAAGAACCCGAGGACATTGTGAGTATAGGCCAGAGTGAGAGATCCTGGTGACTGTTGCTGCTTCACCCTTCAAGTATCTGCTGCAAAGTTGCTGACTTAGGACTGCTTCTGTGCTTGGGGTCCCCTGATTTTTTTGCCTATTATTAGACTAGAAGGGGGTTGCCCTGAAGAGTCTAGTGAAGCCAGAGAGTGTCCTCTGCTGCTCTGTGTACTAAGTTCTGAGTATCCCAAGGCGTACTCTGCACCCCAACCAAGTTCAATGAGCATTAAACCTTAAAAAGACACTCACTGGCTGGTCATTGTGGTGAGAGACTGTACCCTGGCTGCTTTGCACTCAATTGGAAAGAAAACCTGGGAAAATGTGTGGGGCCCATTAAGGGTCTACAATACACCGCTAATAGGAGATGTCAACATCATGTAGACAGTGATGTGGACACCCAAAGAAGTGCCCCCTTAAGTAAACTGAAGAAGAGAGAAGGCTCATCACACAGCTGTGGCTTCAGGTAAGTAAAATGAGCATTTGGATGTTTTTTTTTCATACCATCCTAAGAGCTGATTCACATATGTGTGGTGTGGAGTGAAACTCAGATTTCAAAGCTAATTGACACAGTAGTTTAGAGGTTCATGTCAGGTTTACATCAGGTTCAGGACAGGATTAGCTCAGCATTTTATCCTGTTCACACATATGCACTTTAGGAACGGTTCCCATAGAAGTCAATAGCCTGTAATCTGAACCTGAAGGCACTGCTGAGAAATTGGATATGACTCTTTTTCAAACTGCACTGAATCCACACTGCCAGTACACTTGACATATGTGAACAGGCACCATAGGAAGCAATGTTGTTTCACATGTCACGAGGATTGGATACGGATTAAATCTCATCCAATCCTCATATATATAGTTAGGGGATGGTGGGAGCGGGATGCTAATAATCTGGATTTGAACTTTAGCTAAATATATTGCAGTTACATCAAAAGGAGGAAAGTCTTATAGCTAGTTTTCTTTAAAAGCAGCCAAAGCCTAGGTAGGAAAGTCTGTCCCCTGCCAGCATGCTACAAAGAATTACCCCTGTTCTCTGTGGCAAAGCAGTGGCCTCTCTGCAGAGGTTTGACATGCTCCCTGAGCGAGTCAGATTAGTAGCTCTGCAATCAGCAAAGCCTACACTGCCTATTCATTGAAAATCTCTATCTCTGACACAGCAGTGGACATCAGTCTTCTGCACAGAGACCACTACTATATGAGTGTACATAGGGTATATATTTGTGTAAACCAGAGTAAAAAAATTGTACCATAAAACATTGGTCCTGAGTTATCAGGCAATAATGGAGCTTAAAGTGTATTTCTAGTTTTAGATAATACAGTAGATAACACCTACTTTGTAAATAAAATAAAAACACTGCAATATATTGTCAAAACCCATGTGTAGCTGCCCCCCAACCCAGGGGCGTATTTACCACAAGGCAAACAAGGCATTTGCCTAGGAAGGCATTTTTTAGGGGGGCAGCATTGCCCCCCAGAAGAAGGAACATATGCAGCATGGGGACCAGGTGGGATCTGAGAGGGGCTGCTTGATGGTGTATGCAGAGCCCGACTGTCATTCCCAGGGCTCTCTCTGGTGGGGATGTGGCAGGGGTGTAGTTGGTCACTGTCAGGCTCTCTCGGTAGGGGAAGGGGTCTGGTGTTGGTCAATGTCAGGCTCTCTCCATGGGGGGGTCTGGTGTCGGTCTGTGTCAGGCTCACTCTGCTGGGGAGGGGCATCTGATTTCTGTGTTGCCTAGGGCAGCAGAAAACCTAAATACTCCACTGCCCCCACCATGAATATATCCCTCCAAGGAGGGTACAATCCAAAAATGAAACTGACATTGTTGTGGCACTTATACTACTAAAGTAAATAAATTGATAAACTATGTGAAAAAAATTATCATAAAGCTAAATTTCCACATGTACAGGTGTCATTCCTTCAATACTGTTTGCTGATACGTAATAAAAATTGTAAATACTCTCCACACATGAAAGTTTTTGACTAAAGTGCAGCACAAATCCAGTTTCCAAAAAAGTGCTGAATAAAGTGCTCAAACTTCATAGTTTTCAGTATGTGTAAATCACTCTGTGATCACCTCCTTCATCACATTCACCAGAGTTCCATGACCACCTATGCAACACAAGTGGGTCTCAAGTGCTATAGCCTCCCTGGTGGTATTCCCGAGTGTAGCTGGGGGTAAAGTTTCAGTACCACAAGTGGTAACCCCGAGCTACACTCGGGCTTACCATACGGCGCTGCTCCGCGATCCCTCGATCACTTACCTTGTCCTGCGCTCCCGCAATGTCCCCCCTGCAGTGTCCCTGGCAATGTAATCTGGCGGATGCCGGCATCTGTCTTCCGGGTTCCGTTCCCTGCGAGCGTCGGGACGTATGGGGACGGAACGGCAGGAAATTTGAAAATGACAAAACGTCCATGGCGTCCAAAAAGTGTCCCTTTAGGTCAAAAGCGGTTTAGACCGGCTAGAGAACAGCGATAGTAAATCAGAACCACTTGCAGAATTGAGTGATAATGATTCGTGGGGGAAATTCGTCATCAGACACTGAAAAAAATGTTGCGACTTTGCTCAGTGATGTGCGAACTTGGCGCTATATTTCAAATTTCAGTGTTTTTGGTTTGATTATATTATTGAAATATATTTATTATTACATTATTATTTTTTATGATTATTTATTAAATTATAATTTATGATTTCGTGTTTCAAGTTTTATCATACCCGGAATGTTTACTAGACTCTTGTTCGGACAGATTTCAGTGAGTTATTCCTAAAAATTACAGGCCTACAATATAAAACGCCAAATTTCCATGCAAAATAATGGTACCGCTTTCAGCACCAAAAATCTGAAATAATCATACCGCCAGGGAGTTTAAAGATGGTCACTAACACCTCCAGTAGTTCCGATGTCTTTCTGTATGAAAAGACTTCCTGCAGTTTTTCTGTTAAGTATTCAGTGTGAATAGGAACATATAACAAACATAAAGTAAGCTTTTCTCTGCAAAAGTGGAAACTTGCTTTAAACTAGAAGTAAAGGCAAAACCGTTTTATTCATTTTCAATAGAATAAGGGGATGTTATAAGCTATAAATATATCAATTTTGATTTATGTATGTGAAACCTTTATCTTAAAAGAAAAATATATTGTATTAATTGATGATAAAGTGTGAGCTGGAGTATGGCTTCAATTTGTTAATATAATTAAATCTGCTAGTTACCCCTCTCTGCCAATCCCTCCACTGGCTTCCCATTGCCCAACGGATACAATTCAAAACATTAACAATAACGTATAAAGCCATTTATAACTCTGCCCCAAATTACATCACCAATCTTGTCTCCAAATATCACCCAAACCGTACTCTCCGCTCCTCGCAAGACCTCCTACTCTCTAGCTTCCTTGTCTCCTCCTCCCATGCCCATCTCCAGGACTTCTTCAGAGCTTCCCCCATCCTCTGGAAGTCTCTACCCCAATTTATCAGACTATCGCCTACTCTGCTCACTTTTAGGCGAACTCTGAAAACCTATCTCTTCAGGGAAGCCTATCCTGCCCTCAGCTAATACTGGAATCTTCTACTCTTCCAACCAGTCCATCCCCCACAGTTACTACCTTTTGTACCACTAGCCCCTCCCTGCTAGATTGTAAGCTCCAAGGAGCAGGGCCCTCCTATCCCTCTTGTTGTTGTATTGTCTCCCGTTATATTATAAAGCACTGAGCAAACTGTTGGCGCTATATAAATCCTGTATAATAATAATAATAGTACATCTAACACCTCCTTTCCCCCAGACTGTCAATTCTGTTGTCTGCTGTGCCTCCTCTGTTCTTCATTCCAGAGTGGGGGCACTCTAATACAGGAGGTGTGTTACTGACTGGATCACCAGGTGAAAACAGAGGGAAAAAGACGAAAAAAAAGAAATTGAATGCAGCCACCACATCTAAGCTTGCTACTTAAAAAAAAAAGAAGCAGCAATGGCGGCACCCATTTATTTTTTTCATTCTTTAAGTCCCCTTTAAATATACATATTTGCACTTCAGACATTAAAAACACCATTAATACAATAACACACTGCACATTGAGTTTGTTAGCGCATTGTTTTCAAAGCCCAGGGCTCAGCAGGGTGTTAAAATTTAACAACAAGCCTGTGCAAGGAACTAGGAACACTCTCCCATTGATTTTCCAACATACAGATGTTGTATAATTGGTTTACCCAGCAGCTAGCACATCTTAAGGTTCTGGCTAATCTCTAAGGATCTTCGTTAATATTTTCTTTGATGGGAGAAGCCGCTCCAAATCTTCTCCCGTAGAAGTAGCTTAATATATATATTTCCATTTAGAGTGAATGATATCGAAAGACGAAAATGTGTATTTAAATATCACTGATTAATGAGAGTGTCTAGAGTTTCCATCAACGGGCATTCACGCACATTAGTTACAGTTACAATTTATCATGTATTTGAGCTAAATACACGGGAATACGTGATCTGTCATTCAGCTTTAAACATGACGTGAAGGAATTCTGACATTGATGTTACATAAAGGTCCTGTATGATGATCTATTACTACGATTTGGACTCATAAAATAAATATGAGGTTTGTATTTGAATAAATAAGTCTTCTGTATTCTGTCTCCAACAGGTAGTAATGTGGAAAGCATCTACACTAAAGTCCGCTATGCAGACTTCCAGTCCAAAGATGCAACATCCGTGAACTCCTTAGCCAATGTCAATATCTTCACCTCGTCTTCCACCAGATTCTGCATCTTCAGCCATCTTGATTGGCCAGTCTGGGATGGCCTAAAGCGGTATTAAACACAAAAGCAAAAAAAGTATTAGACTGCAGGGGTGACGGCATTTACTTTCCTTTTTTTAGTTTAATTTTCCTTTTATTTTCCCTTAGTGATCTGGCCAAGTTGGGTTATTTTCCAACATCCTTTGACCACTTCCCACCCATAGGCTGTACCCCCATGTTCTTGGGTTTCACCACATAAAATGAATCTCATCAAATAAAATGCAAGCACTTTTTTTTAGTTTTTTTTTCCTTTTATTTCCCCCCTGGAGCTCAAGGCCAAGTCTGTTATTTTCTGACTTCCTTTAACCACTTCCCACCCTTAAGATGTATCTGTACGTTCTTGGGTTTCACTGAATAAAATGCATTTCACCGAATAAAATGCGTTTTCTCTTTCTTTTTTTTAGGATTTGTTTTTCTTTTATTTTCCCCTGGTGATCTGGCCAAGTTGGGTTATTTTCCAACTTCCTTTGACCACTTCCCACCCATAGGATGTACCCCCATGTTCTTGGGTTTCACCAAATAAAATGAATTTCATGAAATAAAATACATTCACTTTTTTTTAGTTTTTTTTTTTCCTTTTATTTTCCCCTGGAGATCTGACCAAGTCTGTTATTTTCCAACTTCCTTTGACCACTTCCCACCCATAGGATGTACCCGCATGTTCTTGGGTTTCACCACATAAAATGAATTTCATCAAATAAAATGCATGCACTTTTTTTAGTTTTTTTTTTTTATTTTATTTTTCCCAGGAGCTTAAGGCCAAGTCTGTTATTTTCTGACTTCCTTTAACCACTTCCCGCCCATAGGATGTACTGTATGTTCTTGGGTTTCACTGAATAAAATGCATTTCATCGAATAAAATGCGTTTTCTCTTTTTTTTTTTTAATTTAATAAAATGAATTTCATCAAATAAAATATATTCACTTTTTTTTAGTTTTTTTTTCCTTTTATTTCCCCTGGAGATCTGGCCAAGTTGGTTATTTTCCAACTTCCGTTAACCACTTCCCACCCATAGGATGTACTGTATGTTCTTGGGTTTCACCAAATAAAATGAATTTCATCAAATAAAATGCATGCCCTTTTTTTAGTTTTTTTTTCCTTTTATATTCCCCTGGAGATCTGACCAAGTCTGTTATTTCCAACTTCCTTTAACCTCCCTAGCGGTATGATTATTTCAGATTTTTTGTGCTGAAAGCGGTACCATTTTTTTGCATGGAAATATGTAGTTTTTTATTGTAGGCTGTAATTTTTAGGAATAACTCACTGAAATCTGTCCGAACAAGAGTCTAGTAAACATCCCGAGTATGATAACATTTGAAACACAAAATCATAAATTTTAATTTAATAAAAAATCATAAAAAATAATAATATAATAATAATACATTTAATTCAATAATATAATCAAACCAAAAACACTGAAATTTGAAATATAGCGCCAAGTTCGCACATCGCTAAGCAAAGTCGCAAAATCGTTTTCAGTGTCCGATGACGAATTTCCCCCATGAATCATTATCACTCAATTCTGCAAGTGGTTCTGATTTACTATCGCTGTTCTCTAGCTGATCTAAACCCGCTTTTGACCTAAAGAGACGCTTTTTGGACGCCATGGACTTTTCTAAGTTTCCAGGCAGAAAGAACATTCAAAATGCAGACAGGGGACAGGACAAAGCACTAGGGACAAAATGTATGTGAAATGGTTTGAAACAGCAATGTTTTACTATGTAAAATTTGTTTTGAAAAAAATGAAGTTTTTTAAACATTTTCAAATTTCCCGCCTTTGGCGGCGCCCGTACGTCCCGACGTCACAGGGACCGGAACACAGAAGCCGGATGTCGGCATCAGCCGGAGGAGATGGCCGGGGACGCTGCAGGGGACACATCGCGTGAGCGAAGGACAAGGTAAGTGCTGCAGGGACTACCTATGCAGCGCCGCATGATAAGCCAGAGTGTAGCTCGGGGTTACTGCTTTTGATACTGATATTTTACCCCGAGCTACACTCGGGAATACCACTAGGGAGGTCAACCACTTCCCACCCATAGCATGTATCTGTACTTTCTTGGGTTTCACTTAATAAAATGCATTTCACCCAATGGGGGGTCTCAAGTAGCTGGTCTTGCCTAGGGCACAAAATAGTCTAGCAATGTCCCTGGTGGGAGGAGATGGTGGCCTCAGGAAAAAGTGCACCATAGTAGCCTCCTGTGTAGGCCACGATTCTTGTGGTCTAACAGACTTCCCTGCCAATTTAGCCCATGAGGATGGCCGGTTGGATGTTGAGCTCAGTCCAGGTCCCCCCAGTTTAATTGTAGCTGCTGGCGGCTGATTGGGACAGAATCGGACGGAATAGCAGACTCGCTGTGGAGCTACGTTCCTACACTTCCGCCATGTTAAACAACACACACGTGCCAAAGATAATTTCAATTTTTGTAAAAAAAAAAGTCTTATACGGTATAAGCATCCAATGCAGTTTAGTAACATGCACAAATCTGGAAAATTGCTGCACACCTTGGTATATTTATTGAAGCTTTAAAATGACATCACAGGTAGGACGCGTTTCACGCTAAATTCAGTACTTACGCAAACCTGAGGTCGTGTAAACTTACTAATGTTTCTGTCATACCTATGATGTCATTTTAATGCTTCAATGAAGATACCAAGGAGTGCAGCAACATTCCGGATTTGTGCATGGTACTGGATCTCACAGACGAGCTGGGCAGAACCCTGGGTTCCAGTTCACAACATGTGAGAGTCGGTCACTCACCTAGAGTGGCATCATTTTGGTTTTATTTATTCAAAGCATTTTGAGGGAAACGCCATTCCCCCTTCATCAGGGCTCAACCAGGATAAAACTTGGAAGGGCTCAGAGAAGACATTGACTCCATTGCTGCTCAGCAACTACTTTTAAGTTGTTATTCCATGCAAAGAGTCCAGTACCAGTCCTAATATAGACCTGTGAAGTAGACATGTGCAGTGCATTTCATTCCAAAATTGAAATTCAGAATAATTTTTCATTATATCTGAATATCCGAATGACAACAAAAACAAATCCGAAATAACAAAACAAAATTTGGATGAGAAACTGATGAAATTCAAAATCGAATTTAACTTGAATTAGAATCAAATACAAAACGGAAATAGAATAGGACATAAAAGAATAGACAAGAATACAACATAAATGAATAGAATAGAGAATCAAAGAACAGGAAAGAATGAAAAACAATAGAATACAATATGAAAGAAGAGAATATAATAGATTAGACTACAATAGAAAAGAATAGAACAGAATAGAATATAAAAGACTAGAATAGAAAATAATAGAATAAAAAAAAAAAAATAGAATAGAATAAAAAAGAAAGAATATAACTGTCTTATGACATTCTAATTTTGAATAGAATAAATTCAAATTTGAACAGAATAGATTTGAATAGAAAAGAATAGAATAGAACAGAATAGAATAAACAATAGAAAAGAATTCTATAGAATAGAATGCAATTGGAAGAATATAATAGACTTCCAAAATTCAAATTTCGCATAGAATAAATTTGAATTTGAATAGAATAGAATAGATTTGAATATAAAAGAATAGAAGAGAATAAACAATAAAACTGAATAATATTTAAAGAATATAACCGTCTTCCGAAATTCAAATTTCAAACATCATAAATTTGAATATAATAAATTATAATAGAAAGAAATAGAATAAAAAATACGTATGCAATAAAATAAAATACAATTGCAAGAATATAACCGTCTTACAAAATTCAAATTTTGAATAGAATAAATTTGAATTCAAATAGATTAGAATAGAATAGAATAGAATAGAAAAGAATGGAAAAACAATAGAACAGAAAGAATATAACCCTCTTCTGAAATTCAAATTTTGAATAGAATGAATTGGAATTTCAATGCCAATTCAAACTCGAATGCCAATTTGAATTCCAAATTCGGTTGAATTCAAACCAAATCTGAAAAAGAATAAACTAAATGAATTCCAAAAACAAAGGAAACATATTTAACAAAACAAAACTATTTAAATAACGAATCGAAACAAAACTAATATTTTCATTCTGCACATGTCTACTGTGAGGTTCTCTCAATCCTTCCAAGTTTCATCCTCTTAAGAAAACAGTAACTTCCTATATCTGTCTCATTCATGCAGTACGGACGCCTGTGCCTGCAATAATGGGGCCATCAATCTTTTATTTGGTGTACTGTTTCAATAAATGTTCTGACAAATGGGCAAACATGTTCTAAAAATTATATTTTACACTTAACAGTTTATAATATTTATCTATTATTTTTTTTAAACTACGGACCCTGCATTCACTATATCCGGTCTCCCCGGACCCTGCATTCACTATATCCGATCTCCCCGGACCCTGCATTCACTATATCCGGTCTCCCCGGACCCTGCACTCACTATATCCGGTCTCCCCGGACCCTGCATTCACTATATCTGGTATCTCTGGACCCTGCATTCACTATATCTGGTCTCCCCAGACCCTGCATTCACTATATCTGGTCTCCCAGGTCCCTGCATTCACTATATCTGGTCTCCCAGGACCCTGTATTCACTATATCCAGTCTGCCCGGACCCTACATTCACTATATCTGGTCTCCCTGGACCCAGCATTCACTATATCTGGTCTCCCAGGACCCTGCATTCACTATATCTGGTCTCCTTGAACCCTGCATTCACTATATCTGGTCTCCTCAGACCCTGCATTCACTATATCTGGTCTCCCAGGACCCTGCATTCGCTATATCTGGTCTCCCAGGACCCTACATTCACTATATCCAGTCTCCCCGGACCCTGCATTCACTATATCCGGTCTCCCAGGACCCTGCATTCACAATATCTGGTCTCCTAGGACCCTGCATTCACTATATCTGCTCTCCCCGGACCCGGCATTCACTATATCCGGTCTCCCCGGACCCTACATTCACTATATCTGGTCTCCCTGGACCCCGCATTCACTATATCCGGTCTCCCCGGACCCTGCATTCACATCTGGTCTTCCCGGACCCTGCATTCACTATATCTAGTCTCTCTGGACCCTGCATTCACTATATCTGGTCTCCCCGGACTCTGAATTCACAGTATCTGGTCTCCCAGGACCCTGCATTCACTATATCTGGTCTCCTTCTGTGTAGCATGAAGATCTGAGCGCTGGTTCTGGTATATGTTGTGACTTCTATCAGTGCCCAGCGAAGAAATAGCTAAAGCTTGAAGGTGGAGTTTTCTTTCTGCTCTAGTTGATGCAGAACCCCTGACCTCTGTCTGGACAGTGCTGATTGGCCCTGTGCTGATCACATGCACTCTCCCAAGAAAAAATAAACTCTCTAGCAATATACACCAAACCGAGCATGTGCATGCCTACGGTTCAGTCTGGAGATAAGAGGTGGTTGACTGAAAAAGGGGAGGATCAGAGAAGACAGGATCAAACAGCCTTTTTACACAATGCAGAGGATTAACCCCTTAGGTTCTACAGTGAGTATAACAAGCATGCTTTACTGCATATACAGACTGATTGTACTGTTGTGGATTTAGTAACACCTTAAGTAAGCCTATTGCACTATAACAGCTGTAACCTTCCCCATCTAGCTGTCCCTATGTTTTTTGTGTTTGAGGTCCAGCAGAGATCGCAGGGTTGCTTTGTAAATAAACGCATGCGATCATCGTGATTGGCTGTCATGATAATCACACATAGAAAAGGAGCGGCAGACCAAATCTGAATAAAAGAGCCCACAATCATTTTAGGTGTTGGTTAAAAAAAAGTTATAATCCTACACCCACAGTTGATCCAGAGGAAGGCAAAAAAACAGCAAAGCATGATTTAATTTGCTCCTGCTGGGAAAAACAATTCCTTCCTGATCCCCGGAGAGGCAATCAGATATTCCTTGGATCAACTTTACCTATAAATGTTATATCCAGTTATATTCTGTGTATCCAAGAAAGAATCCAGGACTTTATTAAAGCAATCCACTGAGCTGGCCACAACCAACTCTTGAGGGAGTCCATTCCACATTTTCAGAGCTGTAAAATGTATGTACATGTACATATAAACATGTATGTGTATGTATGAATGTGAGTTAGGGACCTTAGATTGTTCGCCCCTTGAGGGTTAGGGACTGATGTGAATGTACAATATATATGTAAAGCGCTGCATAATTGATGGCGCTATATAAGAACCTGTAATTAAATACCTGAAATGCGCATATAGCAGCTAGGAGTTGGTTAAAAATAATAAAATAATATATTAAAAAATATAATAAAAAAAGAATATAATAATACATTCACATTATGTATCAAACATACTTATATAAAAATTATCAAGAAAATGTTTAATATTTTTTTTTTTTTGTTATTTGCAGGAAATATAATTTAACAAAAAACAAGCAGTTTCTACATTTAGGGTAAAACTTTTCATTCTTCATAAAAAAGCTTTTAAAAAAAAAAAAAACACTTTTTAAGAGCCTGAGGTAGGATCTTGGTCATCCTCCCAGCAGTTTTCAGAAATTTTCTGATAATTAATCCTACTGAGAAGCCAAAGGCTAGGAAAATAAAAGGTCTCAAGACTGCTGTCATTTTCGATCACCTGTGAGCTATGTCGGCTCCTAACCAAGGCAATCAACTTTGCTGTCTCAATTTAATTGTTGGGAATGTCTGATCAGCGCTGGAAGCATGATCCGGGGACTGGAGGCTGGTGGCAAGGCCAGGTTTGGTAATTACATTTTTCAAAGAATTAAACTTCAGAAGAGGTGTTACGTTCTCTTACTGTATGTGTTCAATTTACTTTGCTTTTATGTTGCCGATTTGGCAACTAGGCGTTTTCAAAAATGTACAAAATTAAAAAAAAAAACTGGATAATTTATCTCATGAGGAGTACATGAATTGTTTGATCAGGATCTCATACTCTATTTCTATGCATTGGTTGCTTGAAAACTCATGGAGCAAACAGAATTTGCTTCAGTTATTTTGCTATTGGTGTCTAGAGATGTGCCCAGTTGTAATCCAAACTCATCTGAGCTATCCCTCAGGGAAGTTGTCAAAGCTGATAGCCAGTCATATACATTGGAGAAATTCCCTGCCCTGCACATATGAAACGGGTGTGTATACGTGCCCCTGTGGAGTGCCGCCATCTAAGATTTGCTATTGGCTTTGACAGTTTCCTGATGGGATAGCTTAGGCACGTTCGGACTCGTGTCCAAACATGCCTAAGCTCAGTTCACAGTTACATGATTCAAAGGATGAGAACCTTACTCCTTTCAGGGTTCGAGATTGGAAATAGGTGGGTGCTCATAGTGACTGTAGTTGTCACCATGCCTCTCTTTATGGGTGGGGGTTAAAATATAGGCTACTAGGTGTATTTATTTTAGCTCCTCTGTAGTCAGTGGAGCAGCTACTGTCAGGAATGGACTTGCCAATGGTGGTGGGACTCACCTGCCTTGTGGGCTGCAATACTAGGGCTGGCCAGCGGGTGCTCTCAGTAACCAGAAGCTCACTTCTGCAGTCAGCCATCACCTGAGGCTGATTGCAGGAGGTGTATTTAAGGAATGGCCAGACCTGCAGTCAGTGCCTTGGTGTATGTTTCCCATGAGCCCCTGTACCTGCATCCTGTCTGCTTCCTGCCTGATTCTGCTTGATCCTGACCCTGAATTAACTCCGCCTGTCCTGACCTTGGCTATTCCTGACCACTCTCCAGCCTGCTCCTTTGGTACCTTGTCTGCCTGATTGTTCCTGACCTGGCCCGTCTGACTACACTCTGCCTACTCCTTTGTGTCTTGTCTGCCCAATGATTCCTGACCCGGCCCGCCTGACCACTCCACCTCACCAGCCCTGACTGCTCTTATCTGTGTACATTCCGTTATCAGTTGGAGGTTTGGTTTTGTTATATTGTGCGTTATATTTGTGTATAACCCTTAATAAATTATATTGTTACACCATACTTGAGCCTGCGTTTCCCTGTGTCAGTTTACGCATCTCTGGTCTTACTGGGAGCCCTGACAGCTACTGATTGCCTTAGCCTGCTCAGTGTTTCACAGGCATCTGGTCTGATTATTTTCTCCTGTATTCTAGAGGGTTCTGGAATTACAGGGGGAGAAATGGCAGAAGGGCAGTCTAAATATTTATGAGGATCCAGCCAATCCCTGGGGAAGTGTGCCCACTAGGTGGCTGGAGAACCAATAAATAGTCTCTGGACTGGAGCAGAAGTTGAATTGGTCCTGGGTCCAGTCCTGCAGGAGGAGTCCCCCTGCCTAGGAGCCTCTGCCCCTAGGGCAGTTGCTGGATATTTATCGAGGTCCCAGCTGCAATATAGCTGGAGGGCCTGTTTCAAGAGTGTTAGCCTTGGATTTTAGGTTTGGAGAGCTTGCTGAAGAGTACCCGGTGGAAGTTGGAGGAGGGTGTTTAGCTGTCCTGTGCTATTGTGAGCTTTAATTTTCCCTCACTGAAGAGTACATGTGGATATTGGAAGGAGGTAATGATCCTGCGGCATTGTGAGTACTGACCTAAAATCAGAGCCTTAGTGACTGTGCAAAGGTCCCTGTTCTTCAGAAAGTCACAAGTCATTATTTAGCCAGCAGTGATTCTCTTGGAGACTCTACCCCAACTACTTTAGATTAGCACAATAGAAGTGACCTTGACTCGTTCATCATTTTTGTGATATCCCATGCCCCTTTCACCCAATCCAGGTTTAATTTGTTATAAAAGTATAAAAAGACACTCCCTAGCAGGGGCGGACTGACAACTCATGGGGCCCCCAGGCAATAGGGGATCATGGGGCCCCTGTGTCCTTGCCCAAACTCAAAAAAGCCTATGAAAAAGGTACCAGGGGCATCTCATGGGGCCCCCTACTGACCCCGGGCCCTCGGGCAGTGCCGAGTTTCCAAATGGTCAGTCCGCCCCTGCTCCCTAGACTGTTATTGAGGCAGAGAGAAAGACGAAACACTGTGTGCCTGGCTTTGTTTGCCCTGAATTTGGGTACATGAATCAACTATCACCAGCAGCTACTCAGAGGGGTGCTCTGAACCAATGTGATCAACACAATTGGCTGTCATGGTGATCACATGATCAGGAACCAATCAACGTTGCTCTGAATCATTGGTGTGAGACCAGCATTATCCATCAGAGCGCAGTTTCAGAACAGCAAAACTGGTTCAGGGTCCTACTTCCACATCAGGATGTACAGTATATTAAAGCTGAAGTATAGGGATGACATTTTTACATAGTTACACTGGTTTAGCTTGGATCAATGTAACTATGTATGTACAATACCTGTGGGATCCCCCTGGAAGCTATAGACATCACTACAACAGTCATTGCTGCTGCCTTCTGGGTCCCATGCCAAGTTGCTGCCCTGCTGTTTAGTGAACACAGAGTAGGCCAATGTTCCAGGGCCACACAGGGTCGCTATGTCTCCTTGAAGACCCTATGCAAACCAAAATGTTGGCTTATTTGACTGATGTGATGTTGCAAGCAGGGGCGGACTGACAACTCATGGGGCCCCCGGGAATAGGGGATCATGGGGCCCCTGTGTCCTTGCCCAAACTCAAAAAAGCCTATGAAAAAGGTACCAGGGGCATCTCATGGGGCCCCCTACTGACCCGAGCCCTCGGGCAGTGCCCGAGTTTCCAAATGGTCAGTCCGCCCCTGGCACATGCCACATAAGTGCTACATGACTGCCTCAGCCATTTATGCAGCCATCACAAAAATCACTGTACAGTTTGTAGTGTGTTTATGTCCAACGATCATCAGCTCCATCTAGTGACCATAATGTGGTAATTTCCTTTTTAGGGTATTTCAGGAAAACTTCACATTATGGCCACTAGATGTAGCTGATGATCCTAGGAAGTAAACATACTATGTACATTATGATTATTATTTGTGACAGCTGGGCAAATGATGGAAGCATATTTCTCTTTTTATTTTTTATTTTTTTACTAAATAGACCTCTTAGTGCTCTTTTAATTTGTTTTTTTTTTTGCTATTTTTGTATATTTGACCCTTATTTTTGTAATGTCACTTTTTATTTTGTTCCTTGCTGTGTGTTTTTTTTCATCCAGTTAAAAGCATAAAATAACAAGGCTAATCAAAGGACATTTTTTTTTGCTGCTGTGATCTGACATCCTGACGTTGTTCCCAATTTAATTAATAACTGTGACACTACCCTGTTAGGAGTCATTGAATTTTGGGTCCCCCTAAAGCTCTGCACATCTAGGCAACATGCATTTTCTTCCACACTGGAGTCAGTAAACAGTCCTTTACCTTGGTTTTGTTTTGCTTATTAACCTCCCTGGCGGTATTCCTGAGTGTAGCTCGGGGTAAAGTTTCAGTACCAAAAGCGGTAACCCTGAGCTACACTCGGCCTTACCATGCGGCGTTGCACAGGGATTCCCTACAGAGCTTACCTTGTCCTTCGCTCCCGCGATGCGTCCCCTGCAGCGTCCCCGGCCATCTCCTCCGGCCGATGCCGGCATCTGGCTTCCGTGTTCCGGTCCCTGTGACGTCGGGACGTACGGGCGCCGGAACCGGCAGCAAATTTGAAAATGTAAAAAAAAGACATTTTTTTTAACACGATTATTTCATAGCAAAACATTCCTGTTTCAACCCATTTCACATACATTTTGTCCCGAGTGCTTTGTCCTGCGCCCTGCCTGCATTTTGACTGTTCTTTCTGCCTGGAAACTTAGAAAAGTCCATGGCGTCCAAAAAGCGCACCTTTAGGTCAAAATCTGTTTTAGACCGGCTAGAGAACAGCGATAGTAAATCAGAACCACTTGCAGAATTGAGTGATAATGATTTGTGTGGAAATTCGTCATCAGACACTGAAAACGATTTTGCGACTTTGCTTAGCGATGTGCGAACTTGGCGCTCTATTTCAAATTTCAGTGTTTTTGGTTTGATTATATTATTGAATTAAATTTATTATTATTATATTATTATTTTTTATGATTATTTATTAAATTATAATTTATGATTTCATGTTTCAAGTTTTATCATACCCGGGATGTTTACTAGACTCTTGTTCGGACAGATTTCAGGGAGTTATTCCTAAATTACAGGCCTACAATAAAAAAAAAAAACATATTTCCATGCAAAAAAATGGTACTGCTTTCAGCACCAAAAATCTGAAATAATAACCGCCAGGGAGGTTAAGGGGTTAACAACTTGGATGGGGTTTAGGGGTATATGGGATGCCCAAGGAAACTGTAAATTTGAGGACAAACTTAGAGCAACTATGTACATAAATGTGGACAAAAATAGTCTCTCCTCTAAGAGCTTGTAAAGCTCTTTGGTGTACCTCCGCAGATCCCATGTGAATCCTCCTCTTCACCCAGCTGCCTGAGCGTATTTACTGGACAGTGGGCAATGGAGCCCAGAAGCTGCCAATTTAATGCAGCAGTCCCGGAAGAGAAGCAAGTTGTGTTTTCCACATGACTCCCCTTATCCGGCCCAGGGTTGCAAGAGTATTCCCACTGTCCTGTCCTGTAGCTTAGTGGATTGCTGGCTGCCTTCTGGCCTTTCGTTGGGCTGGTTCCTTCCCTGCTGCTCAGGATGTCCTCTCTAGGAGATGGTGGCACAATGGACATCCTCTTCTCCAGCAACTGCCCATAGGTAGGCCTCCTTCCTGGACCCCCTTCCCAGGCTCCAAATTCCAGCTCCTCACTCTATCTTCCACCCAACACTCTGCCCCTGCTGTAAAGGCTCTCCCCCGTTTGAGGGTTGCCCTGGACACTATGCCTAGCCTTTTGCCAGGGGATTAGCCAGGGTCCCTCAGACATGCAGGTTTGAGCCTCCTCCTCTCCACCACCCCTAGAAACCCTGACCTGTTAGAGCCTCCCAGCCTGTCCTGAGGTGAGCTTCTGCCTCACTCACAGGCCAACTCATCCCAGGATGCTACTCGCCGTCTGCCTAAAAAGAAAACAACAAAGAGCTATCTGGCTAACCTTGAGGGCATTAGATAACATAGTCACCCTCTCTTGCTCAGTCCCAAGATGGACTATAGCCTATTGCATTTGTAATGTGCATAGAGCAGTGCACATGACAGCAACTAATATGCACTGCTTGTTTCAAACAAACTGAGGTAAGGGAACAAAGGAGAGGTCTGGGAGCATGCAGAGGATGTTACAAGAAGGGAGGAACACAGTAAGAAACAATTTCATGAAAAAAAATTACAAGGCCATTCTGTAGCAGATGTGTATGAAATACATTTGGAGAACAAGGATATCTTTTAGTGTCACTTCAAGTGTGTCTCCAAGTCAACATACAACAGATAATTCTGAAGTAAGAGTGCAGGTAAAATTCCCATCCTATAGGCCAGATATAGCACAACAGGGACAAGGATCACACTGAAACTGTAATATAACAATAGCCGAGTTTACCTTGCCATTATTAGCGCAATGGTGAGCGCCGAAACCAAAAATAAACCATCCAGGTACAACACACCATTTTCTCCTGTCACATCAATTGTCTAATACTTGTAATTTATTCCTTAATGCGGAAAGGTTGCTGACCTCAAAATAGACCATATTTACTTCTTAGTCGCTGTCTCAGCCAGGTGATATCGCTCTAAACTTTGCTACAAAGCAATACCCACAGCTATGGAATTATCACACCTCGAAGAACATACGCTATATTGCCAAAAGTATTGGGACACCCTTCCAAA
This sequence comes from Staurois parvus, assembly GCF_062004578.1. NCBI lineage: Eukaryota > Metazoa > Chordata > Amphibia > Anura > Ranidae > Staurois > Staurois parvus. The sequence goes on along the minus strand of NW_028317799.1, from coordinate 3,193,741 downwards.
TCATTGGATTCAAGTGTTCCAATCACCTCCATGGCCACAGGTGTATAAAATCATCACCTAGGTATGCAGACTGCTTCTACAAACATTTGTGAAAGAATGGGTCGCTCTCAGGAGCTCAGTGACTCCAAGTGTGGTCCCGTGATAGGTTGTCAGCTGTGCAATAAGTCCATCCATGACATTTCCTGGCTACTAAATATTCCACGCTCAACTGTTAGTGGGATTATAACAAAGTGGAAGCGACTGGGAACAACAGCAACTCAGCCACCAAGTGGTAGGCCACGTCACATGACAGGGCGGGGTCAGCGCATGCTGTAGCGCACAGTGCGCAGAAGTCACCAACTGTCTGCAGAGTCAATAGCTAAAGACCTCTAAACTTGGTGTAGCCTTCAGATTAGCACAACAACAGTGCATAGAGAGCTTCATGGAATGGGTTTCCATGGCCGAGCAGCTCCATCCAAGCCTTACATCACGAAATGCAATGCAAAGCGTTGGATGCAGTGGTGTAAAGCAGGATGCCACTGGACTCTAGAGCAGTGGAGACGTGTTCTCTGGAGTGATGAATCCCGCTTCTCTGCCTAGAAATCTGATGGAAATGAATGGTACCTCCCTGACTGCATTGTGCCAAGTGTAAAGTTTAGTGGAGGGGGGATTATGGTGTGGGGTTGTTTTTCAGGGGTTGGGCTTGGCCCCCTAGTTCCAGTGAAGGGAACTCTTAAGGCATCAGCATACCAAGACATTTTGGACAATTTCATGCTCCCAACTTTGTGGGAACAGTTTGGGGATGGCCCCTTCCTGTTCCTATGACTGCACACCAGTGCGCAAAGCAAGGTCCATAAAGACATAGATGGGTGAGTTTGGGGTGGAGGAACTTGACTGTCCTGCACAGAGTCCTGACCTCAACCCGATAGAACACCTTTGGGATGAATTAGAGCAAAGACTGCGAGCCAGGCCTTCCTGTCCGACATCAGTGCCTGACCTCACAAATGTGCTTCTGGAAGAATGGTCCAACCTTCCCATAGACACCCTCCTAAACCTTGTGGACGGCCTTCCCAGAAGAGTTGAAGCTGTTATAGCTGCAAAGGGCGGGGACAACTCAATATTGAACCCTACGGACTAAGACTGGGATGCCATTAAAGTTCATGTGCGTATAAAGGCAGATGGCCCAATACTTTTGGCAATATAATGTACATGATCCTTCTATCCAATAAACAATAGATATTCTCCCTTTGCTGATCGCTGAAAGCATACCCACTATCACTAACATTTCTTTACAAATTATGTAAGATGTTCAGAAGAGAATTATGTATTCTACATTTATCTTTTTTTTTTTTTAGACCTAACAAATACAATTGTTAAATTAAAATATGAAGTTAAAAGTCATTAACATTTTTAATGGATGAGTTTACTTGCATTTAGCAGTATTATAAATATAATTATTATAATTAAATTGTTATGCTCAAATGTCACAAAGAAATAGAAAACTGTTTAGAGATTTGAATACCATGCTAATGCATTCATTATGTAATAACATTATATTTAAATCTAACAGATTTTAAGATACATAAACTATTATGTTTTATATTTTATTAGTCAGGAGAAAAAAAACTTTTTTTTTATTATTCTTTTTAGTTAAACAAATAAAATAAAATAAATGCTGCTTATACATATTACCAGTTATATACTGTTCTGATGTGAATACTTGGTGTCATTTAAAGCCTATTTCCACTTTGGCAGTAAAATTTGAGAAAACGCCACTATATGTTTTTATATGTCCTTATTCACACAGCACCAGGGGCGGACTGACCATTTGGAAACTCGGTCACTGCCCGAGGGCCCCGGGGTCAGTAGGGGGCCCCATGAGATGCCCCTGGTACCTTTTTCATAGGCTTTTTTGAGTTTGGGCAAGGACACAGGGGCCCCATGATCCCCTATTGCCCAGGGACCCAAGAGTTGTCAGTCCGCCCCTGCACAGCACGCCTATTTATTTATTTTCTAATGTCTTACCTTCTCAGGCACTGTGTCATGGATGCAAGGCTTTTTAAACAATTTTAGAGTGAGCCTGTCCCAAGTCTGTCCTCATTAACATACGATGCAAGAAGCCCTGCTTCTACCCCTTTAACCAGACAGTGTTTAAATCTAGTTACAACTGATCAAACACAGCTGTCCAGCCCCCTCATAAACAACTGCAGAGTTGTTTCAGGAGTCAGTAAATGAATCACTGCTTGCAGGCAGCATGGTACCATGGGATGTGTAGTCCTTAGAAATTGAAACAACAGAGGAGAAGCTGCAAAGCAATCAGGGAATCCAGGAAGTTAAGGAGATGGTTAGCAAGACAGGCAGCACTCACAACATGAAATTCGATTTTTCAATTACGTTTATATATGATTATCAAATATAACTATTTAAAATTACAATACTGATTTTATAAAATTAAAGTGTGTGCTGTGATCATATTATGCTTTAAAAAGGTAATATCTGAAAAAAAACATGTTTTGTTTCCCTTTAATACATGGGCTGATATTCATTCAACAAGCCACTGTGCCGGTCACCACTAGTCAGGGGCGGACTGACCATTTGGAAACTCGGGCACTGCCCGAGGGCCCAGGGTCAGTAGGGGGCCCCATGAGATGCGCCTGGTACATTTTTCATAGGCTTTTTTGAGTTTGGGCAAGGACACAGGGGCCCCATGATCCCCTATTGCCCGGGGGCCGCATGAGTTGTCAGTCCGTCCCTGCCACTAGTACTACTTATTAACCAGTTGTCCTCCATCTTATAGCAGAAATACTGCTACAGGGTGGCAGGGCTGCGCAAAATCTTGTATATATATGTGTGATTTCAAATTTCTGGGTACGGGGCGCATGTCACCCTACCCATGCCACCATTGGCAGATACAGATGTCGATCACTGGGTCCTGGCCGGATATTCCCCGCCAGCACCCAGCGATCACCGAGAAACAGTGACAGAGGAGAGATGTGTATAAACAACACAGGTCTCTCTCCTGCCAGCAATAACCTGCTGCTGTGTATTTCTCTGCACAGCAGAGAAATACACAGCAGCATGTCTCCCTAGTAAAACAGCACACAGTTAACCCTTTGATCGGCCCAGGTGTTAACCCCTCCTGCCCAGTGTCAGTGCTTTTTATTACCACCGATCACTGTATTAGTATCATTGGGATATCAGTGGCAGTTAGTTAGTTCCCACCCAGTGTCAGCATGCCCGCCGCAGTCCCGCTATAAGTCGCTGATTGCCGCCATTTCTAGTATTAAGGGAAAAAAAATTCCAGTATATACACCACCATTTGACGCTATAACTTTCATGTAAACCAATTCATTTACAGGTATTGGGATTGTTTTTAGCAAAGACATGCAGCAGAATACATTTTGGTCTAAATTTATGAAGAAATTAGATTTTTTAAAATTTTTTACTGGATATGTTATATAGAAAAGTAAAAAATATTGTTTTTTGTTTTTTTTTTAAATCATCGGTCTTTTTTTGTTTATAGCACAAAAAATAACAAATGCAGAGGAGATCAAAGACTACCGAAAGAAAGCTCTATTTGTGGGAAAAAAGGACTTAAATTTAATTTATGTACAATGTTGCATGACCGCGCAATTGTCAGTTAAAATAACGCAGCGCCATATCGCAAAAAAATGGCCTTGTCAGGAAGGGGGGTAAATCCTCTGGAGGGCAAGTTGTTAAAATAGTTCAAGCTGATTATATACCAGTCTTATTTATTACGTAATTTGTTAATAATTTACTATGAATTTATTAAATGTTAAACTGGAACTATAGGCAAAGCAAAAAATTTATTTTGTGTGTAACGTAACATGTTCAGAACCCCCCACCTCACCCCCTGATCCCCCTCCCCCTTTTCTGTGACAGAAGGCTGGGGTTCTTCACAAAAAAAAACTTGGCTGTGCTGGGCTCTTCCCACACAGCCATGTCATTCATTCACAGAGATCTGTGAATGATTAAACTACAAGTCCGGTTTGAAGTTGGCCCTCGTGTTTCATTGACACTTCCTGCAGCTCATTAACTGTCTACCCATACAAAGGTACAGGTAGAGAGCTGTACTGAGTGTCTGCAGGAGCCTGACATTGCACCTGTGATTCGCTGTTCGCAGGTGCCATCCTTTGCAAGCTTTACTAATTATAGAAGATAAAATTGCATTTTTTATACCTGCAAAATCATGTCCATTTTTTTTTTCCAAAGATGAACTTAGCCTTTAACACTGACAGGGATGCCTGAAGGTAAAACAAATGTTAACACCTGAACACAATTTTGCAACTTTGGCATGTGTTAGTAATACATATAACGCATATAACTGCTTAGTGTATCCAGGTGAATTCAACTTTTTTTTTCAGGACAAATTGGGCACTCGTTTTCTGGTAAATGGTAATGAATATCACCTGATTTTTTCTTATTAACAAAAACTGGGCCAAAATAGTAAAAAAATAAAAAACAAAAATTAAATTTAATGGTATATTTTTTGTTGTTACCATGACCCATTACAACAAAACCCCAAAATAAATTCTCCTGCTCCTGATTTTTGCATTAACCTCCCTGGCGGTATTCTCGAGTGTAGCTGGGGTAAAGTTTCAGTACCAAAAGCGGTAACCCCGAGCTACACTCGGGCTTACCATGTGGTGCTGCTCAGGGAGTCCCTGCAGCGCTTACCTTGTCCTTTGCTCCCGCGATGTGTCCCCTGCAGTGTCCCCGGCCATCTCCTCCAGCCGATGCCAGCATCCGGCTTCTGTGTTCCGGTCCCTGTGAGGTCGTGACGTATGGGTGCCGGAACCGGCGGCAAATTTGAAATTTTTTGAAAAATTTCATTTTTTAAAAAATCATTATTACATAGTAAAACATTGCTGTTTCAAAACGTTTCACATACATTTTGTTCCTACTGCTTTGTCCTGTGCCCTGCCTGCATTTTGACTGTTCTTTCTGCCTGGAAACTTAGAAAAGTCCATGGCGTCCAAAAAGCGTCACTTTAGGTCAAAAGTGGTTTTATTCCAGCTAGAGAACAGCGATAACAAATCAGAACCACTTGCAGAATTGAGTGATAATGATTTGTGGGGGAAATTCGTCATCAGACACTGAAAACGATTTTGCGACTTTGCTCAATGATGTGCGAACTTGGAGCTATATTTCAAATTTCAGTGTTTTTGGTTTGATTATATTATTGAATTAAATTTATTATTATATTATTATTTTTTATGATTATTTATTAAATTATAAATTATGATTTTGTGTTTCAAGTTTTATCATATCCGGAATGTTTACTAGACTCTTGTTCTGACAGATTTCAGTGAGTTATTCCTAAATTACAGGCCTACAATAAAAAAAAATACATATTTCCATGCACAAAAATGGTACCGCTTTCAGCATGAAAAATCTGAAATAATCATACCGCCAGGGAGGTTAATACTAGATGTTTGTATAGCATTTGTTGATTGTACCTGTAGTAGGGCCAAGAATCAATAATGTGCATTTTGCTTTTTTTTTATCCTACCCAGGAGTGTATTTAGAATTTGTGCTGCCCTAGGCAACACAAAAAAATCTGGAATGTTGGTACTGTAACAAAAATTTTGGGAACCTCCTGTCCCTATATACCAATGAGGCACTGATTAGTCCTACAAGCAGGCAGAATTGAATACCAAAATTCATCCCTATACATTTCAATAATGTGCAAAACTGTTTAGGACCCAATCCCAGGTACATTAACTCATTACTAATTCTTGTTATGTTTCACTAAGTATAAGGTCCCTCACTACTAGAAAAATATACAGTATGTTCATACATTATATATTTGAACCAATGGTTTTAATTATTGATTTCTTTTCTCTTGTTATCACTGTTGCATTCAAAGTAGTAATACAATAATTAAAACTAAATCGTTGTTTTCTCCTTTGTGTGTATTTTATTAATGTTTAGGAGATATATGTATCAAAACTTTTGTTAAAGCTTGCAGTTTTCTTGTGGAAGTTTATATTTTGTATATTTTGTATGTTTTTTTGCTTTTGTTTTGTTTTATTGTAATGTATTTTTTTTCCATTTTCTTTCTGAGTTTGTATAATTAGTAAGCAAAATATAGATATTATAAAGGAACAAATAAAAACCGAACAAAATTGTTTATTGACTCTGAAACAATTGAGTACTGTCCGTGATACTTTTTTTATTTGCACTAACATACAATTTTGAGGACAAGCTTTTGGGGTATGTCCCCTTCTTCATTGACCCTGGCAATTGAATTATTTCATGGTCTACCATCAGCTACAAAGTGATTAGCAAAATAATTGTCCAACCGGAAATTATGCTGGCTGATTAAAATTTGGTATGAGATCAAAGAGAACTTAGAGTAAGGGAATAATTGATACTTAGACTAACAGTCATCTTGCCATATGCCGTTCTCTGTTTGTACTTAAACATCAATGTTTGTTTAAAATCGTTAGTCTTCAACCTTTGCATTAGTGAATGAGCTTAAAATTATAGCGTTCCCACAAGCTGACTGTTACTTGTCATTATATTATTAGGATCACTCAAATGAATGTGCTGTAAATTATACCTTTCTGAACATAGTTACAATATAATATTTCTAATACGCAAAGAGATCTCATTCTAATTTCAATGGAAAGGTTAAAGTTCCTTTTTTTTCCCACTAGTGGATGTTTGCCTTATTATAGGCCACAAGGAGGCAATCAGGCCAACATCAGAGAAGATTAGGACCTCGGAAATACATTACTTAGTAGCTGCCAAAACCATAAGTGGTTAGAGCTACTGTATGTGGATTGGCACATCACAAACAGCACAGGATATCAATCTCATCAATATCCACAGTGACCCTCACACCCTGGTCCACTTTGCCGATCCCAACGTAGGGAAGGCAATTCAAATCTGACGCGTTTTGTGGGTAGTCACCCTCTTCTTCAGAGTTCTGGGCGTTTTAAAGTGTCTTGCCTTCATTGGGATCAAGGCAATGGACCAGGGTGTGCGGGTCACTGTGGATATTGATGAGATTGATATCCTGTGCTGTTTGTGATGTGACACTCATCATCTGAGTCATGCCAATCCACATACAGTAGCTCTAACCACTTATGGTTTGGACAGCTACTAAGTAATGTATTTCCGAGGTCCTATCCTTCTCTGATGTTGGCCTGATTGCCTCTTTATTAAATAAAATGGTGCAGCGCTAACCTATAAATAGACTATTTACCAATATTAGAAATAATTATATACGTGAAAAAAAAACCATGAACTTGATCCCTTTTGGGATCTTATAGTGAAAATAAGTGGTTAAACATAATGATTAAACAAAAAAATCAACCAAGTCCAAATGGGACTGAAATAAAGTGTACAAAACGAACTGATCCACTCTGGGATCCAATGTGACATCCAAAAGTGATAAAATCAAATACGTCCAAATAAGACTGAGATAAGGTGTACAACGTGAACTGATCCACTTAGAGATCCAATGTGACATCCAAAAAGTGACATAACATAGTGATATGAAAATACTATGAATCTAAACAGACTGGATAAAAAGTGAAGACAATGAATAAAGAGTGTCACAAATCCCATAATATCACTCAAACACAGCACAATACTCTATAAACAGAATATGCATAAAAAAAATCACCATCCCTCAATTTTGGATAATGATAAATGTATATACCAACATAAAAATAACAAGAAAAAAAAAATTATATATATATATATATATAAAATTAAAAATAAAAATGAAAATATAAAAATATGCAAAAAAGAAATTAAAAGAACCATGTCAGAAAAATATAATAAACACATATATATAAAAAAGTTCAAAGGTGCATAAACATCAAGTGGTCCAACAACTTTTTCAAATGTGCAGGTGATATGGTGGATGTGTGTAACAACCAATGCTAAAAAAAAACATTAAACGGCTGAAATGCCCCCTCACCTCCTTGCAGCGATCCAAACGGGCCAAAGCGCTTGTAGGACCACAAAAGGATCCTCCACGATAAGAAACTCTATGCTGATGATATCCTCCCAAAGCAGTGATATCCCCTTCAATTATATGCATTTATGATAGCAGGATCCCCTCCAGGTAAGTATAGATGTGATCAGGGGCAGACTGACCATTTGGAAACTCGGGCAGTGCCCGAGGTCCCGGGGTCAGTAGGGGGCCCCATGGGATACCCCTGGTATCTTTTTCATAGGCTTTTTTGAGTTTGGCAAGGACACAGGGACCCCATGTTCCCCTATTGCCCGGGGGCCCCATGAGTTGTCAGTCCACCCCTGGATGTGATACAGCCAACTCACATTATAAAGGCATAAACGAGATTTTAAAAATCTCCTTTCATTTTGTGAGAGCTACTTGTCTGCTGGCCATCTCTTTCAGCAATTTCCATTTTCTATATTGGTTAATAGTCTATTTATAGGTTAGCAATGCACCATTTTATTTAATATTGTAGTATTTTCATATGGTATATGATTGGATGTTAGTAGCTCCCCACGGTCAGGAGTTATTTAAATTAGGAGCACAGGAGGATCATACTACAACTGATTGCCTCCTAGTTGCCTATAATAAGGGAAACATCCACTAGTGAAAAACAAAACCAGGGGTGCAGGTCACTATGGATATTTATGAGATTGATATCATGTGCTGTTTGTGATGACACTCATCATCTGAGTCATGCCAATCCACATACAGTAGCTCTAACCACTTATGGTTTTGGCAGCTACTAAGTAATGTATTTCTGAGGTCCTATCCTTCTCTGATGTTGGCCTGATTGCCTCCTTGTGGCCTATAATAAGGCAAAAATTCACTAATGAAAAAAAAAAAAAACAGGGTGTGCGGGTCACTGTGGATATTGTTGAACTTGATATCATGTGCTGTTTGTGAGTAGACATCTGTTTTATTTATGCAAAAAAAGAGTTGCACAAGGTCGGCGCATGCTCTGTTTTTGTTTTTCCAGTGTTCTTTTTGGGCTACCCCAGTAGGGGGTTGCAAAGTATTGCTCATTTCCAAGCTATTGAAGGCCTAAAGTTTTCTGGAACATCCACCTTGAGTGCAGGACGTTGTTCGTTTTTCAGAGTGTCACGTACCTGGTTGGAGGCCTAGACTAGACTAGACTAGAGGGCTTCGCTCATGGCTGTGGTCCAAACACCCTGGATAAGGTGACAGGGCATGCAAGGCTCAAAGTGGCATGGGTGCCGAAGGTCCGGGTTGCTGATGGCTGACTATTAGAAATAGTCAGCAGGGACAGTCTCTATCCAGCAGATCAGAATTCCAGGGGAGTTATGGAGAAACACTGCAGCTAGCAGATTAAAACACCCACAGAAGAATGATGCAGGATAGGAAAAGTAGAGAAAGAATGGAAGGTAACGGGGCTGAAGTCAAAGGCCCAGTTGAGGTCATACACAGGTGGGAAATAGAATGTGAATTATTATTATTATTATACAGTATTTATAAAGCGCCAATGGTTCGCTCAGCGCTGTACATTACAAAGGGGGACAGAACATGTGACAGAACAATACCAATATAATGCAAAACATGAGGGGATTGAGGACCCTGCTCCTTGGAGCTTACAATCTAGGTGGGAGGGGATGGTGGCACAGGAGGAGATAGCTGTGGGTAATGGAGTGGTAGGAAGAGTGGAGGAGGACGGCAAGTTAGCAGGGGGTCGGGTAGGCTTCCCTGAAGAGGTGGGTTTTCAGGGTGCGCCTAAAGGAGAGGAGAGTAGGTGATAATCTGATGGGTTGGGGCAGGGAGTTCCAGAGGATGGGTGACACCCTGGAGAAGTCCTGGAGGCGGGCATGGGAGGAGGAGACCAGGGAACTAGAGAGAAGGAGGTCTTGTGAGGAGAGGAGTGTGCGTGTTGGGCGGTACTTGGATATTAGGTCGGTGATGTAGTTCGGGGCAGTATGGTGGACAGCTTTGTACGTCAGTGTTAGGATTTTGAATTTGATCCGTTGCGCAATCGGAAGCCAGTGGAGGGATTGGCAGAGGGGGGTGGCGGAAATGGAGCGGTTGGTAAGGTGAATGAGTCTAGCAGCCGTATTCAGGATCGACTGACGCGGGGATAGAGAAAGATGTTGTCTTGAGCCAGATGAGTAGAATAATTAGAGATGATAGAGAAGTCAGGAGCCAAACGAGAGTCATACATGATAGATCAATAGAAACAAGGTCCTTCAATGAGCAAAGATAACAATCAAGAGTCAAGCAAAGGGAAGTCCAGGGGCAATCTGAGTTGGTAACCGGTAGTCAAAATTAAAACAGGATCAGGATAAACAGGAACAAGGATCATGGACTAGCTGAACATCGTCCAGCAGCTACCTGTCACTACCCAACCTGCATATTGCCACATGCACACTTTTGCTCCAGGTAGTGTCCTCACACTGAGGCTGATCAATCTATACTGTGTGAAGAAGTTCTTTGAACATCGGATGAGCCTTAGCAATCATTCAAAGTAAAGGTCTAACTTTGATGATTTCACTCAAATGATATTTATTCCACCAACTGGCGTACTGATAGTCCCTGCCTGTGGCCACTCCACTCTGATGCCTTTAACTCCTATTGGGCTTAGTCATCAATAAGGGTGAAACGTGTCGGAGGGAAGGAGCCGCAGGCGGGACTACCAGTAAGCCAGTTGGTGGGATAAACATCACAGGAGCACAACATCAGTGTGTGACCTTTTATTTGGATGTTTGCTTTGGATACAGAGCAGAGACAGGCTCTCGAGGCAAGGCACCGTATTTATCAGTAGACTGGAGAGGTGAGCAGGGGATTTCACTGGTACAAGTTTCAAGGACCTTCATCAGATGAGCCCTGTTTCACACTATGAACAAGCTGGCCCCTGTCAGCCATTTTCACTGCTATTGTCTTGTTTAAACTTTCTTCCTCTGTGCTTTTGTGGGTGAAATGCACATTTTAATTGATAAATTCATAAAGTTTCATTGTACGTCACTACACTGGTGTGCCTTTTTGTACATTTTATCTCTTCTGAGACTTCTTAACCTCCCTGACGGTATTCCCGAGTGTAACTCGGGGTAAAGTTTCAGTACCAAAAGCGGTAACCCCGAGCTACACTCGGGCTTACCATGCGGCGCTGCTCCGGGATCCCTCAGTCACTTACCTTGTCCTGCGCTCCCGCGATGTCCCTCCTGCAGTGTCCTCGGCAATGTTCCCCGGCGGATGCCGGCATCTGTCATCTGGGTTCCGCTCCCTGTCAGCATCGGGACGTACGGGGGACAGAACGGCGGGAAATTTGAAAATGACAAAAAGTGACGTTCACTAAATACACTAAAATCAAATAGTATAACATTCCTGTATCAAACCATTTCACATACATTTTGTCCCGAGTGCTTTGTCCTGTGCCCTGCCTGCATTTTTACTGTTCTTTCTGCCTGGAAACTGAGAAACATCCATGGCGTCCAAAAAGCGTCCCTTTAGCTCAAAATCGGTTTTAGACCGGCTAGAGAACAGCGATAGTAAATTAGAATCACTTGCAGAATTGAGTGATAATGATTCGTGGGGCAAATTCCTCATCAGACACTGAAAACGATTCTGCGACTTTGCTCAGCGATGTGCGAACTTGGCGCTATATTTCACATTTCAGTGTTTTTGGTTTGATTACATTATTGAATTAAATTTATTATTATTATATTATTTTTTATGATTATTTAGTATATTATACATTATGATTTCGTGTTTCAAATTTTATCATACCCGGGATGTTTACTAGACTCTTGTTTGGACAGATTTCAGTGAGTTATTCCTAAGAATTACAGGCCTACAATAAAAAAAATACATATTTCCATGCAAAAAAAAGTACCGCTTTGAGCACAGAAATATGGACATAATCAGACCGCTAAGGAGGTTAAATCTACTTTGGACCAGAAGACAGTTTTAGTATGGGATTGGCAACATGAGATTCTTTAAATAGTTGTGCCACCTTGATATCTGGAATATTTTATTCCCCCTCCCCATCCTCTTCTCTCTTGTCATTCGTTATTACTGGTTGATATAGCTCATTTAAAATGATTTTCCTTTTTGCTACTGCAGTAGATGTATTTCATTATTGTATGGCTTTACATTTGTCATGTTTGGTTAGCCACATAATAAGTCTTTTGTTGTAGAGATATTGAACGCTATACTAACATAGCCGGTGGCGCCAGAGCAAAGATCAAAGTGCAATTGGTTATTCCGGTAGACCAAGCCACATGTAACTCAGATATTAGTTTAGAAAGAAAATGGGAATAATTTACTAAAATAGGGAGACGTGAACCAATATCCAATTATGTTCAGGATGTGTGTCAGATTCATTCATGCCTTCCCAAGTAAGGGGAAATAAAAGCACACGCAGACTAATTTTCTCCAAGCGTCCTTCATTTTTTTACTCCCCACCAAAGCCTTGGTCATGTCATGGATGTCTTGGAGGAATGATGCTCATGTGAAACTGGCTTGTCAGTCATTTTGGTCAAACTTTTGCCACACCTTTAGCAAATATGGGTTGATCAATGGAGAGAGTACTGTGGAATTGAGGAGTGGTAGATCCCTTGTTACTATGGGTAGACTTTCATTGCATGAGTTTTTTTTACAGGAAGCTTTCTTGAAAGGTTCTTATAAAATCATGGTGGAGGAAAAGAAGATTAGCGTGTCCCTCTGATTAAATTTGCCCTGAAGCCACCAAAATTTGTCTATATAAATCTATATCCCGTTTCTTTATTTCTCAGTCTATTCCTCTTTTCCCACACTGTTAAGAAATGTAATCCTATACATAATATTACAGTGGAAGATGAACACGTGGTTATTTTAAAATTTCATATGTATGGTATCATTAAAAGTTAAAGTGGTTCTAAAAGCTGATGGTTTTTTACCTTCATGCATTCTATGCATGAAGGTAAAAAACCTTCAGAGTGCAGTCCTCCCTTCCTTGCCTCACCTAGTACTTCCTTGAGCCCAATCTCGATCTGGCAATATGCACAAGAGCAGTGACCCTTCTTGCACTCTCCCTCCTTATTGGCTCAGATACAGCAGTGGGAGCTCTTCTGTCAATCACAGCTAGTGAGGAGGGAGCAGGAGGCGGGCTGAGTTGCGCTGTGTGTGTCCAATGACACAGATTGCCATTTTGGGAGCAAGAATGCACAAGTGCCCCCATAGCAAACAGCTGGCTATGGGGGCACTCAATAGGAGGGAGGGGCCAGGAGCACCAGCAAGGAACCCAAGAAAAGGAGGATTGGGGCTGCTCTGTGAAAAATCATTGCACAGAGCAGGTAAGGATAACGTGTGTTGTTTAAAAGAATAAAGTTTACCTTTACAATCACTTTAAAGTCAAACCCCAGGGAAATAAAAAATGCTCCTTTGCAGTGGGGCTGCCCATGCACCCGGTATGTTAATTGTTTGTTTAGGTCTACATGTGATCCACAAAAAACACTTTTACTTAACTGACACTCTCCGAACCTGCCAGCCCCTTCACATCAGATTTTCCCCGGTACATACCCTCAGCGGACCCCTCTACCACAGTTGGGTGCACTCAGGGGCTGCGACCTGGTCTCAGTCCTGCGCCAAGTCCATCCCCACCATCAGGGGCTCTGGTGAAAAGGCAGACTGGGGCTTAGACTCCGCGCCCTGGGGAATCCTGTTCTGTGGGTCACAGAGAGAGAGAGATCCCGCCGGGCGGTGCCTGACAGTACCTTACGGCCCGCCTGACCATTCCACCTCTCCAGCCTGACTACGCCTGTGTTCCAGAAGCCTGCTGTTTCCCTGTGTCAGTCCACACATCTCTGGTCATACCCGGATCCCTGACAGTTCCTCTAGCAAATACATCATGACCATGACCATGACCATGACCATGACCATTGTATTAAAGTGTCACTAAACCTTTCTTACAATGATCCTTTTCTAAGCCAGCATAATGCCCAGGGTGTCTTTTCTCAGAGAAGGTGCAGTTACTCACGTTGCACCTGATACATGTGGTCATATGCACTGCTCTCTGCTAACTACAAATCCCAGGAACCAATGTGCATCTCTACTGAATTATGTAGGTATCTCACTTACATCATAACTCCCTCTAGATTTAAGCACTGTAGACATAGTAGTGCTGTGTGGGTGCAGATTTTTGGAAGGAGTATTTGCCGTGTTATTACGTTCAGCACTGGCTGTGAGCAGCAGAGAGCAGAAGACGATGACCACATTCCCACATACCGTAATACCGTGAAGACCACCTCACAATAAATGTACAGTAAAATAGCAAATTTTATATTCAAATTTCAGGATTTTAAAAAAATAAAATACATTAGATGATTGTACTGAACTTGATTTTTTTTTCTCTGTTGGGTTTACTGACACGGTATCATTAGTCATGTGACTGAACCTCAGACCTATGAAGGCTTATTCATTTATTAAAGAATGTAAGGTTTTAGACGCTTTCATTAATTTTAATCATATCATTCACTTTGAATATTTAAACACCTGCTTATTAATCTTTTACTATAACTCTATTGTAACCACCATATTATGAACAAAGGTAGAAATGCCCTGGAGTCAAAATAAAGCAAGATCGGGAAACAGAAAAAGTTATTTTAAAAATGTTTGTTACGGCCTACTTGGCTCCATACTAGTAAACACTAGACATTGTTGTGTTCTAATAATTCCTGTTTGATCACTTCCTTGATTTCACAGTTTTAATTACACACCTATATTTAGCTAATGAGTAAATAAATGTATGTAAAATTATTATACACTAAAATTATATTTATTCATATATATATATATTTATTTCAGGTACTTATATAGCACCGTCAATTTATGCAGCGTTTTTACACATATATATTGTACATTCACATCAGTCCCTAACCCTCAAGGGGCGTACAATCTAAGGTCCCTAACTCACATTCATACATACACATACTAGGGCCAGTTTAGACAGGAACCAATTTACCTACCCGCATGTCTTTGGCGTGTAGGAGGAAACTGGAATACCCAGAGGAAACCCAAACAGGCACAGGGAGAACATTTAAACTCTAGGCAGGTGGTTCTATGGCTGGGATTCGAACCAGCGACCCTAGTACTGCCAGGTGCAAGTGCTAACCATTTATATATACTGTATATTAACAGTGCTAGATCCTGACACTGTGTGAATATAGGCAAAAAGCACACCATACAGTTTGAGGTGCTCCAGAGTATTGGTTCTGAGTGGCTTGTCAGTCAGGGTTCTCCAAGTGTGGTAATCCTGGATCAAGGTCTGGAGTCTGAAGGCTTTAAAAAGTCTTGGGTGGGTTGAAGCCTTGAATCCTGTGTCCAGGTCTTACTGGAGACCTGCAGGTTGTATGAGTGTGCAGGTATGAAAACTTGATATAAATGAGACCAGGTCAAAGTTTAGGGCTCCCATCAGGAGCCAGTAGGCGTACTCCCATTAAGAGAGGTGATCCACTGAAAAGACTGATGGAGAGATTCGTTTCCCATGAAAGTCAGGACGGGTGAGCGAGTCTGGAGGATTGGCAGTGCTGAGGATATTAGGCGAGTCCAGGGGACAGTAAGTCTCCGAGGAGTGACAGAACCTGGGGTGCCAGGAGTTCTTCTATTGTGAGGTCACAGAGTGGGCCCATACAACTGGATCTTTTCCCTGAAAACGTCACATCAACGAAACACATTGGGCGGAGCCACAATTGTAATGTCACTTCCGGTGAGGTCATTTCTGCTGCGGTGGAATGCACGGCCATATTTGATTAGGAAGTGAAGGTGCCAACAGAAAGTAGAAAGTCTGATCTTCATTTGTTCATTATGTAAGTGTGCAATTGGTGGTTTTAAGTGTAAATAAAACGGAAAAACAGTGGTCTTCTCTTCTGGTATCATTTTGAGAGGTGGTGGAGTTGGAGGAGTAACATTTGGAGGTATATTAAAGAAAGCACTGCGAGGAGGAGTTCTGGAAGAGAGGGTGCCTTTGGGACATTCATTGGGAATGTGTTGTCTCATGTGTTTAAAATTACAGTGATTGATTCACCTGCAGTGAATATTTATTGAATGTTACATTTACTGCTTTACACTATATGTACTTATTCAGACTACTCTTTTTTATAGACATAAAATGAAACAAAAAATTTCCAAAGGCCAATTCCTTAGCAAATTAGAACTTTAAGGCATTTAAAAATATGGAACATTAGTTAATAAGAGAAGTTAAAATGTGTTATTGTAAATATCTGTATAGAAAATCCATTCCCTTTTGAACCATTTGTACCTTTTCCAAAGGTGAGATTATTGAAAAACAATGTTGGTTCCCACAAACCTCTAATGCTGTTCTTTGACAAAGCCAAAATGCTGTGAGGTTGAGAACCCCTTAGGCCTTTCAGTAAGGCATTTTAAATTGCCTTGTGGAGGTCTGGGAATTTTACCAAATGTGCTTCTGATGGGATCTGTAAATCAATGAATTCTGCAAACAACAAAAATGATTGGCAGTTGTATTGTGAACATTCGTGTATTCAGTTCTGTAAATAATAAACATGCGTGATATTGGATTTGCTTTATATTGTTTTAATGTATATCCCTATTTGTGCTCTAACATCAAAGAGATTACATGAAATTGAATAGATAATTTAATTATGTATTCAATTTAAATGTAATACATTAAAAGAAAAACCATAGGGTGTGTAATATTTATATCTTATGGGTAGTGCCCTGGTGGCATTAGGGAAGGTGAGGAGTAGAGAATTCTGGGATACCATAATGTGTGAGAGGGGGAATACTTTATCTTTTGTAATAGTGGTAGCATTGGTTGTACAGGCTGAAGGTTTTTTTAATTCACGCATTCCATGCATGACGGCAAACAACTTTCAGTATTCAGCTCCCCCCCAAGCCCCCCCCCTAATACTTACATAAGCCCTATCTCTATTTAGTGATGTGCATGAGAGCAACAGCTCTCCTAGCTCTCTCCCTCCTCACTGGCTCAGACACAACAGCAAAAGCCATTGGCTCACACAGCCAGTGAGGAGGGAGCAGGGGTGGCGAGGCAGGGCTGAGCCACCCTATGTATGTTTTATGGACACACAGAACTGGCTCAGGAGCAAACATGCATGATTGCCCCCAAAGCAAGCGGCTTGCTATGGGGGCACTGGGCAGTGGGGAGCAGTCAGGAGCATCAGTTGGGAACCTGAGAAGAGGAGGATTGGGGTTGTCTATGCAAAACCATTGCACAGAGCAGGTAAGTATGCCATGTCTATTTATTTGTTTATTTTATTTACCTTTACAATCAGTTAAAAATATTTGTGTATGTTATATTGTAAAAATTAATAAAGAAAGAATACACAAAAAGTAATGTATGGCCCTATCTAACAACTCAAGACCCCGCCCTATAGAGTGTAAAGCCCAAAAATCAATATTAAAAAATTAAAACTTATTTATTACAGGTACTTATTAAACAATAGAATACACACGTGAATATATACATTTTTAAACAAAAATGGATCATCACTGCTGCTACTTTGAATTAAATCTCAAGATCTTGGTTGTACAATAGTGCTCCAACTCCAAAGCAGTGCTGTGACTTATTGCTCCACCATTAATAGTAATAAAGTGCATAAAACATAACAAAGTCCATACAGAGTCCATAAACTGTGCAAAAAAAGTGTCACATTTCCACCATGTAATTTTCACAATTCACCACTTGTACATGTGAGACTCCCTATGACGAAGTTGGAGGGACGAAACGCATTGGGGCATTCCTATGCCACAACCTGAAGTGATGTCAAAGCTGGAACCAGAAGTGATGTCGCAGAGGTGCCCAAGAGCTCCGAAGGTGGTGAGAGATTGCTGTGACCACTATACAGCCTTTCCTGACACCATTTTTATAACGAGTTACACTTGTTATAAGTTACAGTTTAACTTTCTGGGTGTCTTTTATTAATAAATACGACTGTGGACGGTTTTACTACACTATCTTTTTCTTTCTTATGTTATGTGGTGACATGTGAGCTGGATGGAGGAGCAACCCAGTGGTCTGTGTTTCTTTACACAAAGTGGTTTGTGACAGTCATGAGAATGGGTGGCAATTTGCTCCAGTGAGTTTCTCCCTGAGGGGAGAGGGACCTCTCAACAAGCGGTGAGTTGTAAAAATTACCTGGTGCAAGTGAAACACTATTTTTGCACAGTTTATGGACTCTGTTATGGTATGTTTTATGCACTTTATTATAGCCCTATCTGAGCTATAATATCTAATTGGTTATAGAAAATTGGACAGCTAAGTTTCATTGTCTGTACCCAAACACAGTCCTTAGATATGGTGGCTGTATTATTTTTTCACTTTTTATGTCTTAATTATTATTATAAAATAACATTTTCTGTTCCTTTGTGTCCACAGTCACTTCTTTATGATGTCCATAGAAGGAGCCATGGTTGTTGCCAGGTCTATTTTTTCTAAGAGAATAGGTGCAAGAACTTTCCCTTTCCAAGTCACCCTTTGTCTCCAACCCTTACCCACCTCCAAGGACTGTTTCTTGGTTCCACCCCCTACCCACCTCCCAGTACCGCCCTTTTAGAGAATACAGAACCAAGTATAATTTTGTGGTGCTAAGTAATTTGTATAGAATTTGGTAATGATAATAAATAAAGCAGTAAAATATATCCCCTGTAGCCAGCAACAATAGACCCCCAGCAACAACAGTCCCCCCAGAAAGAATACATCTCCCCAGCAATAATAGATCCCCCAGCAATAATAGAACCCCCAGCAACAATAGATTACCCCCAGCAATATTCAAATTCTGGTGCACTGCTACCAATGTAACCCAACCCTGTGTGTTGAAAACATCAAAGATAAAACGTAAAAAGTAAAGAAAATATAATAAAAAATAATACAATGTGTTGTGTTAAAACACAACAAACCAAATTGCAAATATAGTGCTGCTTCTGTGCCATAAAAATATATATGTGTGAAATATACCAGAAACAATAACAATTATTTAAACGTGAACCAGCTGCAGTGTAGTAATTAAACTCTCATTCTAAACATCAAACCTATAAAAAACACAAAATAGTGCTGCGCTAATCACATAAACATGTGTGTTATACTCAATCCCATAAACTGTGAGCTAAAATACAATATATAACATAAAATCCCACTGTGGTATTGTAAAGTTATCCCAGAGCAGGGGTGGACTGACAACTCATGGGGCCCCCGGGCAATAGGGGATCATGGGGCCCCTATGTCCTTGCCCACACTCAGAGCACACCCAAAAAAGCCTATAAAAAAGGAAAGAATACTTACATCAACACTTTAAGATAGAAATAGCAATCGGGTAACTTTGCAAGTCCAACACAATTTTTTCACTTTCCTCCACTAGCCCTTCTTTTCGAGCCAGGTTGCAGTGCCCCTCTCTACACCACAATGTCCCTCTTTTACATCAAATGTACATATCTGCATAATCCATAGACTTAGATAGATCTGCACAACCGACGTAGCTTGGTTATGGTTCTGACTAAAGCCGCGGAAGCTGAAACGCGTCAACTGACTGTTACTGTAACTTTTCATGCTGGGGTTTACTAAATAGAGACAAGATTTTAGAGCTTTGTTGGTTGTGCAGATCAAGTTTATGGATAATTGTTTTCAGCTGAGCTACTGAGGATCGAGCACCTGCTGGCTCTGTGAATGGAGGTCTGTATGGGTAGTAACCAGGGGCGGACTGACAACTCATGGGACCCCCGGGAAATAGGGGATCATGGGGCCCCTGTGTCCTTGCCCAAACTCCAAAAAGCCTATGAAAACGGTACCATGGGCATCTCATAGGGCCCCCTACTGACCCCGGGCCCTGGGGCAGTGCCTGAGTTTCTAAATGGTCAGTCTGCCCCTGAGGGGGACCCAGATTTATCAGCAACCCTTAAGAGGGTAGTGCTACATCAGTGTAAATAATGTATCGTCAGCCTTGTTGGTTATCGGCACTCTTTACCTCACCTAAAGGCAGCATGTGAGGAAAGGACTGCCGATAACCAGCAAGTCTGTTTACATGTGACCAGCTTTGATTGGACACAGCTGATCATATGGTAAAGGGTCACTGTGACCAGGGGCAGACTGACAGCTCATGGGGCCCCCTGGCAATAGGGGATCATGGAGCCCCTGTGTCCTTGCTCAAACTCAAAAAAGCTTATGAAAAGGGTACCAGGGGCATCTCATGGGGCCCCTACTGACCCCAGGCCCTCGGGCAGTGTCTGAGTGCTCGAATGGTCAGTCCGCCCCTGTCCCGGAGCACATATTAACCCAACTGATATGATAATCAATCTTGATATTGTATATATAAGGCTAGGGTCACACCTATGCAGTTTGCGTTTGATCCGCTTTTTGTGGTGCGCTTTGCATTTTTGCACAAGCTTTTTTGCCGCATTTTTCATGCATTTTGTGTTTTTTTTAACTTGATGGGCAGATTAAAGCGCAAAACGCATCAAAAATGCATCACATGCTTTTCTGCAGCGTCTCCATTGAAGTTTATAGAACCGAAAATGCAATGTTTTGCTTTTAAAAAAGTCCCTGACCCTTTCCAAAAAAAAGCACCTGGTGAAAATGAGGCGATTTGAACCTGCCCCATAGGAAATCATGTTAAATGGACTGCTGAGCATTTCTGCAAAACGCAACGGAAAACGCTTAGGTGTGAATGTCCAAATATTAACAAAAACAGCAGTTTTCCAGGATGAGACTTCAACCAGATATTTCACCTCCGTGATACGCATGCAGCATATATTACAATGCACCACCGCCACCAGGGGAACTCTCACCTTAGTGATATGACCTCCCACTTAGTGTTTGGTCTATCAGTGCTTTTTGTCCTTGCAACAGGTCCGGATGCTCCTCTCCATCCAGGGCTCCAGCTTCAACTACGAATCCCCTCTTCCAACAAACTCCACTTCATTACATGTAAAAAATACTACAGATAGTGCCTTATCCCTAAAACACTTTATTGCCACAAACTCCAATAGAATTGCACTCACATGTATAAGGTGCTCAATCGCACCAAAATATAAAGCCACATAAATAGATGCCACAACTCTCGTAGATAACACTATGCAATATCAGACCACTTGCTGTGTTCTGTATGAATGTAGTGGCATCAGCCAAGCCCTGCCCCAATGCGTTTCGTCGCAGGGCACATGACTTCTTCAGGGAGAATTGACCCCCAGCAACAATAGATCCCCCTCCAACAATAGATCACCCTCAACAAAATATCCCATAGCAACAATAGACCAGGGGTGGACTGGCAACTCATGGGGCCCCCTGGCAAGAGGGGATCATGGGGCCCCTGTGTCCTTGCCCAAACTCAAACCACACCCAAAAAAGCCTATGAAAGGTACCAGGGACATCTCATGGGGCCCCCTATTGACCCCGGACCCTCGGGCAGTGCCCGAGTTCCCCAATGGTCAGTCCGCCCCTGGCCCAGGGGTGGACTGACAACTCATGGGGCCCCAGGGCAATAGGGGATCATGGGGCCCCTGTTACCTTGCCCAAACTCAAAAAAGCCTATGAAAAAGGTACCAGGGGCATCTCCTGGGGGCCCCTTACTGTCCCTGGGCCCTCAGGCAGTGCCCGAGTTTCCAAATGGTCAGTCCGCCCCTGCAATAGACCCCAAGCAGCAACAATGGCTTTCCCATCAATAGAACATCTAGCAATCATCAACAATAGACCCCTCTGTCAACAATAAATCCCTCCCATCAATAATAGATCCTTCCCAGCAACATAAGACCCAGCCCAGCAACAATAGATCCCCCACCATCAACATAAGACCCAGCCCAGCAACAATAGATCCCCCACCATCAACATAAGACCCAGCCCAGCAACAATAGATCTCCCACCAGCAACATAAAACCCAGCCCAGCAACAATAGATCTCCCACCAGCAACATAAAACCAAGCCCAGCAACAATAGATCCCCCACCAGCAACATAAGACCTTCCCAGAATAATAGACACCCCATAAAAATAGATCACCTCCAGCAAAAAGAGATCACAGCAGCCAGTATCGATAGACTCCCCAGCACAACCCAGCATCCCTTGCCATTACATACATTCAGTGCTGGAGGTGCCAGAACTGTGTTCCCCCTGCATTCCAGCTAAAAAAAGACCCTGGTTGTTGCACAGTCTGCCTTTATCTCCATAACATGGTGGATTGATGGGACTAGTTTAAAACAGAGATACATTTTTTTATGCTATTTGTTCAGCTCACTGGAAATGGCAAATACACTGTAATTTCGGCAAGATCAACAGGTATTTTCTGTATTTGCTAAAAATGTTCTCAGCCTGAAAAAGAAAACTAATGAAGCTACCACATCCAAGAAGTGTAAGCTGCACTATATTAGATTTTTGGCTTGGGGTTTAGATACACTTTAATTTTTTTTTCTATTTGTCTCTCTTTCAAACCTTCCTAACATTAAGGAGCAACCCCAGGCAACGCATAATATCAATCACTGGGCTATTAACGCATTCCACATTTCTTTTATTGATTATAGTCAAGATTCATATTTTTTTCCTTCTTTTTTATAGAGTAATTTCACTTTTGTTGAGAAAAAAACACTCCCTTCTGGGTTATCCATGTACATTGCAAGAATTTTAACAAACTTTGTTGCAAATTCTTACCTTTTGTTATTCTGAAGAGCTGTTTGTTTGTCTGTGTCCATGTGGAGAGTGAATCTGTATGGGAGGGATTTTATACTTATCAATCAGCTGCTGCACTTACAGTGCTCCAAATGAGGAAAGGTGCAGGGTCTGCATCCCTTTAAATGTGATTTCCCTTTGGGAGTATCTCACCAAAAATGAAATTTTTGTTGCAGGGGGTTGCCTGAAATCTGACTGTTATCTTAGTGTAGACTTCTGGAAAAATCAGCAAGACAATCATGCAAACAGGAAATTACATTTCTGGGGGCGTTCCGTACACCATCTGTGCACAGAACACCTCCAGGTTGCCATATTGCATTTTACAGAAGATTACAGGATTGCAGATTGAAAAGGAAAGGTCATTTTTAATAACATTCAATTACAATATGACTTGTGTTGCAATGTATATGTTATATTATTATTTTGTTTTTATTATTTGCTATTTTTTTCCCACAAAAGTGGAGTTACCCTTTAAGTCAGGTAAATTTGAAATATTCCCTAGGAATATTTTACTCTTTTATCTAGCCAGTAGGTGGAGCTTTAAGCTTCTTTTTTTTAATATGTTCTAGTTATCTCCTTACCTCCTCCTCATCACCGCTGCTGCATATACCAACATCTAACTTGGGTGGGCAAGATATACACTATGTTGCCAAAAGTATTGGTCGGCCTGCCTTTACACACACATGGACTTTAATGGCATTACAGTCTTAGTCCGTAGGGTTCAATATTGAGTTGGCCCCGCCCTTTGCAGCTATAACAGCTTCAACTCTTCTGGGAAGGCCGTCCACAAGGTTTAGGAGGGTGTCTATGGGAAGGTTTGACCATTCTTCCAGAAGCACATTTGTGAGGTCAGGCACTGATGTCGGACGAATAGGCGTGGCTCGCAGTCTCCGCTGTAATTCATCCCAAAGGTGTTCTATGGGGTTGAGGTCAGGACTCTGTGCAGGCCAGTCAAGTTCCTCCACCCCAAACTGGCTCCTCCATGTCTTTATGGACCTTGCTTTGTGCACTGGTGTGGAGTCATGTTGGAACAGGGAGGGACCATCCCCAAACTCTTCCCACAAAGTTGGAGTATGAAATTGTCCAAAATGTCTTGGCATGCTGATGCCTTAAGAGTTCCCTTCACTGGAACTAGGGGGCCAAGCCCAACCCCTGAAAAACAACCCCACACCATATTCCCCCCTCCACCAAACTTTACACTTGGCACAATGCAGTCAGGCAAGTACCGTTCTCCTGGTAACTGCTGGTAACTGGTAAACCAAGACATGCCCATCCGATTGCCAGACAGGGAAGCGTGATTCATCACTCCAGAGAACATGTTTCCACTGCTCTAGAGTCCAGTGGTGTCATACTTTGCACCACGGCATCCAAGGCTTTGCACTGCACTTGGTAACATAAGGCTTGGATGCAACTGCTTGCCCATGGAAACCCATTCCATGAAGCTCTCTACGCACTGTTGTTGTGCTAATCTGAAGGCCACACCAAGTTTGGAGGTCTTCAGCTATTGACTCTGCAGACAGTTGGTGACTTTTGTGCACTGTGCGCTTCAGATGACCCCGCTCTGTCATTTTAAAAAGTGGCCTACCACTTCGTGGGTGAGTTGCTGTTGTTCCCAGTTGCTTCTGCTTTGTTATAATACCACTAACAGTTGACCGTGGAATATTTAGTAGCCAGGAAACGTCACGCATGTACTTAATGCACCTATCACGGGACCATGCTTGAATTCACTGAGCGACCCATTCTTTCACAAATGTTTGTAGAAGCAGTCTGCATGCCTAGCTCATGATTTTATACACCTGTGGCCATGGAGGTGATTGGATCAACTGAATCCAATGATTTGCAGGGGTGTCCCAATACTTTTGGCAATACAGGGTATCTTTACCAAAGCTTTGTCTGTCAGAGCAGCCTGTCATTCGGCCATATCTTTAGGGTCTTTGAAACTGTTGCATGTATGTTCTGGATCACCAGTAGGTGCCTTCATGTCTTCATATCTGCATTAGTTCTTTTTTTTGCTTCTATGTAAATCGAATACCAGGTCACCTTGAATCATCCTGCATATTTTACATATATTTTTTAACACTGGAAATGTACTAGCTGTACTTGAAATTTACACAATTTTAAACTGTTTTTTTTTTCTACCTTTTTTCTCTATAATATTATTATTATATAGGATTTATGTAGTGCCCACAGGTTGCGCAGTGCTTTACTTTGTATTCATTGTTTTTGCAAATAAACGTTGAAAGCTGAAGTTTGGGTATGACAGTTACAATTAACCATCTTGGACCTATTACAACCTGTTGAAAAAATCCTGTTGTTTCCAGGCCTTGCTAGCTCAAGAGGAATCTACACATAGCTGAATACCTCCCAGTGATAATCCCTTATTGGACGGATCACTGTGTTTTAGTCAGACAAAGCCAGCTATAAAGTACGATTATATTGCTCTGCTCTTTGCTGAGCTAGCCCATAGCACAATGGGAATCCTTTGTCATGTGTTAAAGCTTGAAGTGGTATGACAATTTTTATAAAGTTACTTTGGTCTAGCTTGAACCAATGTAAGTAAGTATGTGCAATATCTTGTGGAATCCCAAGGGAAGCAGGACATTACTGTAGTAGGCTAGTACAGTACAGGAATCTCCATTATTGTGGGGAGAGTAGCAACAGTGCTAAACTTTCTCCATTTGTAGACAGTCTGTCTTACCGTGAACACATGAACATCAAGACTTTTGGAGATACTTTTGTAACCCTTTCCAGCTTCATGCAAGTCAACAATTCTTGATTGTAGGTCTTCTGAGAGCTCTTTTCTGCGAGGCATGGTTCACATCAGACAGTGCTTCTTGAAACCAGTAAACCCAAAACAGGTGTGTGTTTTTTAAGGGCAGGACAGCCATCAGCAACACATCCAATATCATCACACTGATTGGAGTCAAGGTTGGCTCACTCCTGGCTCCAATTAGCTCTGGGAGAAGTTATTAAGCTAGGGCCTCACATACTTTTTCCTCCCTGCACTGTGAATGTTTACATGTTACGTGCAATTAAACCATGGCAACATCTAATGTTTGTGTAGTATTATGTTCAGCAGACTGTGTTCGATTGTTGTGACTTAGATGACGTTCAGAGCACATTTTATGCCCAATTCATGCAAAACTCCACATAATCCCAAGGGGTTCACATACCTTTGCTTGCAACTGTACTCCAACTTCCTCCTGTGTTCTACTGTGGTAGCAGTGCCTACTGCAGTTATTTCTATCTTCCTCAGGTATGGCACACAGCAATATAATCTTACTTTATAGCTGGCTTTGTCTGACCTAATCCAGACTAATCCATCCAATGAGGGAGGAGTCACTGTGATAAGTCATTGCTGTGAGTCATTCAGTTATGAGTAGATTTCCCTTGAGCTACTGAGGTCTAGAAACAACAAGAATTGTGCAACAGGTTGTAAATAGCTTAAACATGAAAGGAGAAAATAGCATTAGCTGCTGGATAATATGTATAGTACGGTATACAGTCCCTTTAAAATATTCAAATGAAACTGACAGCAAACATGCATGGTTTCTGAGATAAGGTTGACAACAAATATTATGAGGAATATCTTTAGTAAACTTAATTAGAATATTATATGCAACAGGTATTTTTAATACATTTAGAATAAGGTAACTTAAAAAAATATGGCTTTCTTGTGGTTTTCATCTGCATGAAACTGCTTCAAAAGATATTTCAAAACATTTAAGGATAAATTGTTTTTTATCTAGCATCCATTGCTTCCCAGCAAACCTGGTTTAATAGCAGTGGTGCATCCCGTGTGGCAGGCAACACTTTACAAAATAGTTTAGGGGTTTTGCTAGAGCAGAGAAACAGCTGTTTCTTCCAACATTAGACATTTTATGAATCCCTCCATGGCTATAAAATGCAATCAGACACTTGAATTCTGAGGGTAATGGAGATCGTTTTCAAATAATTGACAATCATAAACCAAGGTGTCTAATAGTCCTTTTGACAAAAATAAAAAATAAAAGAAAACTTGAACAAGTAGCCTAACATTTATTTTATATTCACATTTTCAAAGTGAATAAAGAGCGATACGCATTCTTCCATCCATCCTGCATGTGCCTTGTGCGGCTCCCCTGATGCCATTAAATTCTACGTACACAAGCCGGTGACACTGTTTTTTTTTTTGTGCCAAGAAAATTGTCAATCAGAACGTACGTTTGTGCACTTCCAACAGTGACTAGATTCCAAATTCCCATTTTGTTCTGAAGAGGCAAAGTTTGAACACCTAGCAAACTCCTTAAATCCCAGAGATTCCAAGAAGTCCCACACAACATATTAGTAATGATTGCACTTAAAGGAGTTAATTTACTAAAGGCAAACAGCCTGTTCATTTTTCAATGGAATTTTCCAATAGCTTAGTGAATGTGGTGAAAGTTTATTTTGAAAAGAATATCCAATCACGTGCAAGGAAATGATAAAAAAAGTATTTTTCCTTGTATGTGATTGGATGATGGAAGTCAACAGAGGTTCACTTCAATCACTAAGATAAAGGAATATTACCTTGAAAAGTGAAAAGGCTATTTTCCTTTTGCAAATCAACCCCCAAAATATCCCTCAACCCAGCATTTGTTGTCTCCGGAGAGTCAAACCAGCTGATGTCAGAAAAAACCTCCTGCGCTAAAATTGGGTCCTACCACTCAAGCTGCTGACACTAACCTCTTACCAATGTGAGTAAGTGTATAAATATGTATAAATAGTGCAGCGCTAAAATAAATGTGAATAAGTAAATAAATAAATATGGCAAAAATGCAAAAAAAAAACCAGTGCACAAAGGGGTTAAACTATTATAAAGTGCAACACGTGCATTCCCTACGGAAATATTAAATGTGTAAAGGTGATTAGTGTCCTACCAACACTCAAAAAATCCCAAAAAATCAAATAATCACTCTGCCGTGATACATATAAAATTGCACAATGACAAATACAGCAAATCAAATGTCCATGAAAGTGCTCAAAACACAATATTCATGCAAGTGCTGCTAGGTGTCCACTCCGTGCAAATCCTTTAGTGGCCAAAGTGCCCCCTCACCTCCTTAAATCGACCCTACAGGGTCAGCTCGCTCTGAGACTTAAAACCCCTCTGATTGGCAACAGGATCCTGTCCACATCCACTCCCAAGTCCTCCGATCTTTATATGTACCTCTCTGTCAGCAGCATCCCCTCCGGAACATATCCAAAGAACCTCCATAGTGTAAAACCGCATTTAATTTGGGTGAAAACAGTGAAGAAAAAATGCCCACATGCTCTTTCTCCTTTAACACAGCTCTTTACCTCATGCTATAGATGTATACAGGGATTTCAAATATGGCCCCCACGCCGGAAGTGACATCACCGCGCACCCGGAAATGCCTCCTCGCGTACCGACGCGTTGCGTCACGCTGAACACTTGACTTCCTCAGGGTCTCAGAGGTTCTTTGTTTGCATATGTTCCGGAGGGGATGCTGCTGACAGAGCATTTATTTTAGCGCTGCACTATTTATACATATTTAAACCAGATGATGGCCTCTTCTGTATTTTGGGGACGCTATTGATGAGATGATGAGTTCCTGGGTTTACACTCCTGATCTGGAACACATAGACATGCGGGAACACCCAAATCTCTCATGTGAACAGGAACCCAGACATAAATTGTGGCAGGAAGATCTCAATTTTGGATTGTTAAAGTCAAACGACCACTAACCCGGGGATGTAGATGTGTTGGCTCCTTTCACTGGTGTCACTTCTGAGTCATCTCTTCTAAATTCTTAGAGGACGCTGTTGTTGGGCAGTCAGTAGGAGGTGTCACAGTAAGAAGAACCCAACCTTCTCTACACAGAAGAATGTAGAAGGAACTGGGGCACCATCTGACTGTGAATTTAGATTTCTAAAAAGGGCATTGTGTTCTTTTCTTTTTCTAATGACAGTGACTATCTAGACAAGGACAGATGGTGGTGGGCTTTGCGTCAATAATTATTTTATCTTTACAACCTCTTACCTCTAGTGTTTGGAACATGGGTAAGTGCTGCAAGCAGTCACCTTTCAGATTTATGTACTATATATACAGTCATGGCCGAAATTGTTGGCACCCTTGATATTTTTCCTGAAAATCAAGTATTTCACACAAAAAAGGTATTGCATTAACACATGTTTTGCTATACACATGTTTATTCCCTTTGTATGTATTGGAACAAATATAAAACAGAGGCAGAAAAGCAAATATGACATAATGTCACACAAAACCCCAAAAATGGGCTGGACAAAAGTATTGGCACCCTTAACTTAATATTTGGTTGCACACCCTTTGGAAAACATAACTGAAATCAGTCGCTTCCTATAACCATCAATAAGCTTCTGACACCTCTCACCCGGAATTTTGGACCACTCTTCCTTTGCAAACAGCTCCAGGTCTCTCTTATTGGAAGGACACCTTTTCCCAACAGCAATTTTAAGATCTCTCCACAGGTGTTCAATGGGATTTAGATCTGGGCTCATTGCTGGCCACTTCAGAACTCTCCAGCGCTTCTTTGCCATCCATTTCTGAGTGCTTTTTGACGTATGTTTGGGGTCATTGTCCTGCTGGAAGACCCAGGATCTTGGACGCAAACCCAGCTTTCTGACACTGGGCCCTACAGTGCGACCCAAAATCCTTTGGTAATCCTCAGATTTCATGATGCCTTGCACACAGTCAAGGCACCCAGTGCCAGAGGCAGCAAAACAACCCCAAAACATCATTGAACCTCCACCATATTTTACCGTAGGTACTGTGTTTTGTTCTTTGTAGGCCTCATTCCGTTTTCGGTAAACAGTAGAATGATGTGCTTTACCGAAAAGCTCTATCTTGGTCTCATCTGTCCACAAGACGTTTTCCCAGAAGGCTTTTGGCTTACTCAAGTACATTTTGGCAAACTGTAGTCTTGCTTTTTTATGTCTCTGTGTCAGCAGTGGGGTCCTCCTGGGTCTCCTGCCATAGCGTTTCATTTCATTTAAATGTCGACGGATAGTTCGCGCTGACACTGATGCTCCCTGAGCCTGCAGGACAGCTTGAATGTCTTTGGAACATGTTTGGGGCTGCTTATCCACCATCCGGACTATTCTGCGTTGCAATCTTTCATCAATTTTCCTCATCCGTCCACGACCAGGGAGATTAGCTACAGTGCCATGGGTTGCAAACGTCTTGATAATGTTGCGCACTGTGGACAAAGGCAAATCTAGTTCTCTGGAGATGGACTTGTAACCTTGAGATTGTTGATATTTTGCCACAATTTTGGTTCTCAGGTCCTCAGACAGTTCTCGTCTCCTCTTTCTGTTGTCCATGCTTAGTGTGGCACAGACAGACACACAATGCAAAGGTTAAGTGAACGTCTCTCCTTTTTATCTGCTTTCAGGTGTGATTTCTATATTGCCCACACCTGTTACTTGCCCCAGGTGAGTTTACAGGAGCATCACATGCTTGTAACATTCTTATTTATCCGCAGTTGTGAAAGGGTGCCAATACTTTTGTCCAGCCCATTTTTGGAGGTTTGTGTGACATTATGTCGAATTTGCTTTCTTTCCTCCCTTTTTTTGTTTTGTCCCAATACACACAAAGGGAATAAACATGTGTATAGCAAAACATGTGTTAATGCAATACGTTTCGTGAGAAATACATGATTTCCTGGAGAAATATCAAGGGTGCCAACAATTTCGGCCATGACTGTATATATATATATATATATATATACAGGGTGCAGCAACATAACTTCCTTTTTTCAAAACGCAATAAAACCCATTTTATGAATCAGAATTGTTTTTATTGTCTTTAATAATGTAGGTACATACCTAAAGTTCTGTTTTACACAGTTTTGAAAATCATATCAGGTAGGTGACACCCCCCATTGTCCATACACTGAATAAGCCGATTTCTGGCGTTTTTCATGACCCTTACCAGCATAGCAGCGGGTATGTTGGCAATTTCTGTGCGGATGTTGACCTTCAGGTCTTGTAGGGTCCTTGGACGGTTTACGTAAACGCAGGATTTAAAAAAAAACACAAAAAAAAGTCACAAGGGGCCAAATCGGGGGAGCGGGCTGGCCACTCCAAATCGCCCCTTATTGAGATAAGGCGCTCTGGGAAGTCTTCCCTTAAAACAGCCATTGATGCTCTTGAAGTGTGAGCCGTTGCTCCGTCCTGTTGGAACCAAATGTCCCCTAAATCCAATTCATCAAGTCGTGGAAAAACAAATTCCTCCAACATGTTCACATACCGGTCTGAATTCACTTATTCAGTGTATGGACAATGGGGGGCGTCCCCTACCTGATATGATTTTCAAAACTGTGTAAAACAGAACTTTAGATATGTACCTACATTATTAAAGACAATAAAAACAATTCTGATTCATAAAATGGGTTTTATTGTGTTTTGAAAAAAGGCAGTTATGTTGCTGCACCCTGTATATATATATATATATATATTACAGTATATACAGTATATATAATGCAACAGGCAATAGGTGCACTCAACGAGACTTACAGCGGGGACTTTCCAACCTAGTTTAATCAATTTCAGCGTTTGCATCTGCCTACCTCAAGACTTTAGAAAGGCTGGCTGTGACATTGATTAAAGTTTGCTGGAAAATTACTTCTGCTGTAAGGCCTGTTGAGTGCACCTATTGCCTGCTGTATATTCTATGTCGTTTTTTAATGGATTGCACCCAGACCAATACCCCTACAGGTGTGTGCAGTGACCCATTTCAACACTACACACACACACATATATATATATATATTTTTTTTTTATAATAGCTGTCAGAGTCATCCAGCGGCATGTTAATCATTATATTCTAGGTTCAAAGTGAATATGGTACACACCATGATAAAAACATAATAACAAACGTTGGACAAACTAATAGAAAAGCTGATGTTTTTTATTATTTGTCTTGTTTATGTGAAATAAACTGTACAACACTAATAATTGTCTGCTACATACTGTATCTCTACATTGCGTTTTTTATTATTATTTTACCTCTTCCTTTAGGTCTGCTCTTACAAAGGTTTTGTGTATAGATTTACCATGGCAACTCGTTGCAATGCAGTTTGGGCTTGGAATTATATTTGGCATTCCACATGCAGGTGCTCATACCTTCTGAAGACCAGAGATGCTCCAATGTTCACTGATGTTGCCAGTCATTGTGCGTATTTTGAAGGATTTATTAATGTTTATATAAAAATATCATTCCTTTTCTGTTGAAGAGGTCTCTGGATAGATGCGAAACATGTGCTGTGATAAATTAAAGTATATCCAAATCCCAAAACATGTTTTTGTGTTTTTAGTTGTAGATAATAAAAACTAATCAAAAATGGAATAGTTAAACACTTGTGAGTTTTTATTTTTTGCCATCTGGGTCCCATGAAAGAAAATTATATGCTCTTGCTGTCGCGTAGAAACAACAGGAAGTGGGAGGAAATCTCTCCAATGTAGAAGAAATCCCCTTTTAGACAGTTTTTCCAGTGTGGACTCCCTTTCCTACTCTATCTAAACAAATTATAAAAAAAAAAATGCTTTAGATCCACTTAATTTTTATTTTTAATGTGAGAATGTGGTTAATAATGGAGATGACTGCAACATTTATTCAGTGACAGTCATAGAAAATTACATTATCAATAGTTATCTACTGATTTGAGGTCTGACATTAATCATTAAAGCAATACTAAAGGTTAATTTTTTTTTCAAAGAACAAACATGTCTATACTTACATGCTGTGTGTAATGGTTTTGCACAGAGCAGCACAGATCCTCCTCTTACTCGGGTCCCCCACAGGCTCTCCTGGCTCCTCCTTTCTGTTGGGTGCCCCCATAGCAAGCAGCTTTCACACATGGAGCAACGGCTTGGCCTCCCCCTCTCCTCATTGGTTGACTGGCTGTGATTGACAGCAGCGGGAGCCAATGGGTCCTGCTTGCTGTCTCAGCCAATGAGGAGGCAGAGACCCAGGACAGCCGAGACTGTCGTGCAGATCGGTGGATCTCGATGGAGCTCTGGCAGGGGCAGACTGACCATTTGGAAACATGGGCACTGCCCGAGGGCCCAGGGTCAGTAGGGGGCCCCATGAGATGCCCCTGGTACCTTTTTCATAGGCTTTTTTGAGTTTGGGCAAGGACACAGGGGCCCCATGATCCCCTATTGCCCGGGGGCCCCATGAGTTGTCAGTCCATTTGGAAACTTGGGCACTATCCGAGGGCCCGGGGTCAGTAGGGAGCCCCATGAGATGCCCCTGGTACCTTTTTCATAGGCTTTTTTGAGTTTGGGCAAGGACACAGGGGCCCCATGATCCCCTATTGCCCGGGGGCCCCATGAGTTGTCAGTCTGCCCCTGGGCTCAGGTAAGTATTAAGGGGGCTGGGGGGCACTGCTGCACACAGAAGGTAAAAAACCTTGAGCTTTTACATCTGCTTTAAGCACTTGGTGAGCAGCAGTTAGTCTTAGGCCTCATTTTTTTCCTACAATCAATGCCTTTGCTCCAGGCGAGGAAAATGCAGCTTAAAACATGCACCTAAAGCTGTGTTTTGCAAGAGCATTTATGTGCATTTATGCTTCTTCAAGGCATTAATGTATTCTATTGTCCAGAGTATTAATTTACAATATCATAAAATGATGCGACACCAGTAACTATAACAAAAACATACAAATAAAAACAAAACAAAAGTGTTCAATGTGCCAAATGTGAAGTCTCTCTTAAATCAAAGTCCACATATATTCAAATAAAAAAGATCTTCCGCCATTCATCACATTCTTTTAGTGTAAGGAAAACACAGTGCCACCACCGTAATCAAATGCATACTCATCAAACCATAAGCTGTAACAGATACAACAGACTCAGCATGTTTCTTAGGAACAAATCCTCTCCTTTTTGGGCCTGTGTTTCTTTGTTTAGAATGGCCTCTATCCTCTCCATGTGGAATAAATAAATAAATCAATTTTTTCTATAAATAGTAAAATAGAAGGGGAAACAGAGAAGATCTATTCATGGAAGATGGCCACAAGAGAGATGATGGCAAGCAGTTGCTTACAGTCCTTGGGAAATTCTAACTCTGGGGATGTCTATTAGACCAAAAGGTGCCCATTCTGGGGAAAAGGGGCAGATAGTTAATTAGATGTAGCACCCTCCTAGGTAGGTGCTAGGATTAGATAGATAGGATTATTTATGTTTTTGATAGGTAAGTGTAGTTGTCATTCTGTAGTCAGAGTGGCTGTAATTATTTGTTAGGTAAAAGCATAGTTAGCTCACTGTACTTGGTGAGCTGTGATCATTTAGTTAGGTTTGCTCTGTGTGCTTAGTTGTTGCTAGTCTGCCTATAGCTTCCTCTGTATCCAGGAAACTGGAGACGTTTCTAGATGATAGGTGAGGAGTACTGCAGACGGCAGTATGAATATTAATACAGCCTCAGCCTATCCCAGAGAGAGGGGCTCTAAGGCATTCTGGGTAACTGTATATATTCAATGAGCACACTGGGCTCTGGGTCTTTCCTGTATAGGATTGTTCCAGCCTGGAACTCCCAGGCAACTACTGCTATGCGGCCTCAGGTGGGCAACCTGAGGGCCTGAAAGCTGAGACCCAGAGTCTACTATGCTGACTGAGTGGTTGTCTACTTAAGAGCTGGTCCAGTATCATGGAGGAAGGCATCCAGCTGCTCTTGGGCCTTGTGAGTACAGGCATTCCTAAAGGATCTTAGAGACCGTGTGCTGTTTAACCTCCCTAGCGGTCTGATTATGTCCATATTTCTGTGCTCAAAGCGGTACATTTTTTTGCATGGAAATATGTATTTTTTTTATTGTAGGCCTGTAATTTTTAGGAATAACTCACTGAAATGTGTCCGAACAAGAGTCTAGTAAACATCCCGGGTATGATAAAACTTGAAACATGAAATCATAAATTATAATTTAATAAATAATCATAAAAAATAATAATATAATAATACATTTAATTCAATAATATAATCAAACCAAAAACAATGAAATTTGAAATAGAGCGCCAAGTTCACACATCGCTGAGCTCAGTCGCAGAATCGTTTTCAGTGTCTGATGAGGAATTTCCCCCAAGAATCATTATCACTCAATTCTGCAAGTGGTTCTGATTTACTATCGCTGTTCTCTAGCCAGTCTAAAACTGCTTTTGACCTAAAGGGACGCTTTTTGGACACCATGGACGTTTCTCAGTTTCCAGGCAGAAAGAACAGTAAAAATGCAGGCAGGGCGCAGGACAAAGCACTCGGGACAAAATGTATGTGAAATGGTTTGATACAGGAATTTAATACTATGTGATTTTAGTGATTTTAGTGAATCTCACTTTTTGTCATTTTCAAATTTCCCACCGTTCCATCCCTGTACGTCCCGACACTATCAGGGGACGGAATCCAGATGACAGATGCCGGCATCGGCCGGATTACATTTCCAGGGACACTGCAGGAGGGACATCGCGGGAGCGCAGGACAAGGTAAGTGATCGAAGGATCCCAGAGCAACGCCGCATGGTAAGCCCGAGTGTAGCTCGGGGTTACCGCTTGTGGTACTGAAACTTTACCCCGAGCTACACTCAGGAATACCGCCAGGGAGGTTAACCCCCTCTGGCGCTAGGAAGTCAGTTGAGGGACTAGCAAAGGGAACACCGGCTGGTGTTCCAAACAGCTTTGTCCACCTGGCCTACTTTTAAAGGGACACTGCTCTGAGGCTCTAAAGAAGCTACTACTACTACTACTACTGTTAGTACTACTACTACTACTTTTTACTACTGACTTAAAGCTGACTTGAAGTCCACTGTTTGATTCAAGCATGGACTCTGACATAACGTGCTCTGAAGATTAGATAAAGTCCTTAATGTACATAGTTCCTGTTTCTGGAGTATCCCATTCATCTCCTTCATCCCTATCAAAGTTCTCCAAAAATAAGAACAACAAAAACAACACCCTTGAACTGGTTATTGGAGAAATGTTTAAATGAGCCTATGTGTGGGTCAAAGTAACTGAGGAGGACCCAGACAGTGTTCCTGCGGTTCCTATGGGAGAAGCGCTACATAGATTTGAAGTATCATATTGCTTTACTGCCATCCAAAATTTTTGATATTAGGACATTTCCAAAATGCATGGTACAAGTTCACAACTGAATGTCCATATTTAAGAAAAGAGAAGGGGACGCTTAGGCCAATGAGATATGATTAGTGCTGAGATATAAATGAGTGAGAGGTAATTTTTAGGGTACGTTGTGGTTTTACTTGTATAGTCATAGAGAACATGCAACGGAATATTCCACACAACTGAGCGGTAACGCTTTTGACTATCTTATATTTTTCTCTAGGTTTTTTAAAAACATACATAGACAAATTGAGGGGGGGGGGGTTAAGATACACTTGACATAAACAATCAAAAAAAATTCTTTAAACCTCTGTTTACTGAGCTCATGAAATGTGTATCAATGTACAAAGTACCAAAGTAGTGGAGTTGTACAATGATATCTGACAGCGTAGACAAAAAATGTAATTCTTCTGGTGGATTTTGTGTTCTCTTAAACATTAGAAATGAAAGTAAATTCCTTGTCTGCTCCTGTTTTCATGACTTGGTGGATGTATTTAGGTTCAGTTAGCCATAATGGCACTAAAAGAACGCTATTATAGCTGAACAGATAGGCTGCATTCAGTCCCCCAGCAGGTAGTACTGCAGTTGAATTTTGAGACTGTCTCCCATTTATCCAAAATAGCAGAGAGCACTATGAAGCCCTCATTAAAAAAAAAAAGTAAAAATATAGCATTATTTTGTATTTTTCTTGACCTGCTACATTTGGATATGAAATGCAAAAGTTACTCAAGTATAGTTATTTTAAATATTTATCTAATATAAAATATCACAACTTTTTGCCTTTTGCCTAAAGCCATTTAGGAGTTTGTACTCTTGCACTGCAAAAAAAAATAAAAATACGATTTGCTTATACAACGTATCTCTGCTTCAAAGTCATTGTGACATTTCATAATCCACTTATTGTGACTGTCATAAATTATGCTGTCAGATTGTTGATTTAATCCTGCATATAACAGGCGCTTAAGAAATTATAATGCAAATAAAATATGAAATAAACAAACATATAAATGGAATAATAATGCAAATGATGCTTACTTTTCACTTGAGGCCTTTCCCATAATACAATGTGAATGGGTATCAAATCTTTTAAAAGAATTTTAATAATTTGAGGATTTTTAAGGAGTACAAAACAAGTTCCAAAAAAGAAAAGAGTTTCTTACTAAACAAATACTTTATCAGTAGTTACATTCATCTTTTTTTCTCAACTAATCCCTTTGTGTTGGCATGTTTCGAGTCCACACAACTGAGAGGTAACGCTTTTGACTATCTTATACTTTTATCTAGGTTTTTTAAAAACATACATAGAAAAATTCAATTCCTGCGAGTCTTCGCCTGTGATTTCTACTGTTGCCTCAAAACATTTTCAAATTATAGCATTCCATTATTTTGACTATAGTGTGACCTACTTTATGTATTTATTTTTTACTGGCTTTTAATGGTGCCTTGAAGTAAACCAACTGCAAATTCATATGTGTATATGTTAGGTTGTTTAAATTGAAAATTATTTTAAACCCAAATAAGAGCGCCTTCCCTTCTTCCTTCCCTTTTCCTATGGTCACTTAATGGGATGAGGTATATTATCATGGGATTATTAGATATTCTATTTTAGGCAAACATATGCAACGCACTGCAAATTCGATTGTGTATATTTAGATTGCAAATTATTTTTAACCCAAAGAAAAAAATTTCTTCCTGCCTTCCTTCCTTCCTTCCTTCCTTCCTTCCATTACCATTTAAAGGAGAAATAGATCCAAAACTCTGTCCCTGGGGATCACAGGAGTGCGCTTCGTTCTGCACTCCTGTGACCCATTTTCAGCCATCAGACTAAAATCTCCTGTTGGCTGACATCGCAGAGCCGGTCCAGGCTCTGCAGAGATCCTGATTTTAAAGCTGGGATCCACTAAGATGCCTGGTTCAGCAGATGCCTGGACTGGTAGCTGGCTCAGCTTCTCAGCAAGCCACTAAGAGCCTGAGCAGGCTGCTCCAACCACTTGAAGACCAAGAACAAAGGTCTTAGAAGCGGCAGGGGACTGATGCAGTATCAGACAGATGGTGTATCCACCTAGGCGAGTATGAA
Source organism: Staurois parvus (assembly GCF_062004578.1). Lineage (NCBI taxonomy): Eukaryota > Metazoa > Chordata > Amphibia > Anura > Ranidae > Staurois > Staurois parvus. The sequence continues at coordinate 3,155,937 of NW_028317799.1, read as the reverse complement.
TGTTTGTTTTTTTACAATCCCAACTTTCTCTGGGATGGGATGCTGTATATCATGATGGAATTACTTTCTATTACTTTCTATGTATTTACCAATTATAAACTCAGGTAGACTGCTCACTTGAACCCATGAGATTATTATGGCCTCTCAAAGACAGTTAAGTTCAGTAGAGATAGTAGTAGGTTCAGCAGAGGTAGAATTTGCACCTCCTTAAGTGAGGGGAGTAAAACACCTGAAGTCTACTGAAGATACCCAAGGAACGAAATGATGAATATTTAACCAAAGTTAGGTAACAACTTATGTGTTTTGGGCACATGCACCTCCTTCATTGGGGTTACAAAATGAACAGGAAGCAGTCACTACTTAATTTGCTATAGTGTTTTGGGCCTGAGGACATTTCAAGCATATGCATCCTCTTTATCAAGTCTAAAAAAAAAGTTCACAAGAATATTTATTATCTATATTGACATTAAAGTGGTCTTTGGGCCTAAGGACAGTTGTGTCTCTAATTTGTCTATTCTGGTTCACCTAATAGCCCAACACTTACACTGCTGATGCTTACCTTCTGTTCATCCTGCCATTAGCCCAGTGAAATAACCTGGTACTTATAGGTATGAGAAAACATGTGACTCTCTACTTAAGTAGTCATTCGCTAGGCTTGAGTGTTCACATGTGAAAGTTGAGGAAGGGTCCTGAGCCCTTTGTACTCTTCAGCCTCACAGAATTAGGGAGGCAGGGAAGCAGAAGGCAGGGAAGTAAAAACAGCAAGGGTAGGGAACTATTTACTTTCAATGGGCAAAATACAGGTTCCCTTTAAAAAGAACTATATGCAAGTCTAGTTGCTTGGAATACAAAGGAATCAAGATACTTGTTTGATACTTGTTTATCTTTTTTTTTTACTCTGCTTGGCATATTAGAGACATTTTATTCTTATATTTGTCATCTGCCTCTACTGCTAGGTTCCCACAGTGTCCAATTGAGAAATGCCATCAAAATAGCTCAATAATTCCCATTTTGCTAAGACTGTTATCACATTTTATTATCGTATTACTCACTCATGTTCCAGGCCTCCTACCTACACTCATCTTCTCAAAGACATTCAATCCATTCACCTGTTGAATCTCTGCCCTCTTGGAAATCTAACCTTTCTTCACTTTTCTCTTACAGATCATGACAATTTTTCTCAAAACCTCCAATTTTATACTTTTATCTTCTTTTAACCTGTTTGGCCTTCTGCTACTTTCTAGTCATGGTGTCTTTCAATTCTAGCTTCTGCTAAACTATACAACTCAGCATTTTGTGTCAAAGACACAAATACATAACAGAGCTTGTTTTGCAATGGTCATACTTTCTGTAATCGTATATTGATAGACCATGAAACTAAGCTAGAAATTAAAATGATTATAACATTTTAATAATCTGAGGTCAATATAAAAGTTCAAACAAGGATATATAAAATGTTACCAATTTACCGATTCATCAACAGTAAATAAAAACTGTATAAGGAGGATTGTACCTCCTTCTCAAGTTCCTCTATTTTTAAGGGTACCTGAATATTTACGTGCAAACGAGATAAGGCTTCAAATTATATTTATTATTGCATATAAATATGTGGGAAATACAGTGTCCACCTTCACTGTATTCCACCTGCCATAGAGATTTTCTCCATTTATATATCCTTTCTTACTAAGTAGCAACAGATGGTCTTTGACAAAATTTAACAAAAAGTGAAAATGGCAGACACTCCCCATACAATGTTACACAAGCCTGCTGGCACAGTTTTCAATCTAGATATGTGTTTTTGTCATCTGCAATAAATAACTTGAAAGATAGGAAGTTATGGATAGAAGTATCTCTGATGAGACAAAATGGAGCATTCATAGTCATCTTATAATACTGTATATATGTGAGTCAGTAAGGATGATAGTTATCCCTATACAATACATTGTTAAAAGGTCAAAAGCTGATATTTAATTGTATCCCAAACTAAGGAAAATAAAGTCCAAATTGTCAACTCTAGTCTTTCCACACCAAATTTGTATTATTTTTTTTTAAACCAACATACATACTCTTTTTCACACTGCCTTTGGTCTGGTCCTGTAACATCATTGCTTGTCAGAGCCTAGAATCAAACCTGGGCCTTCTGCGGTGAGAGACAGTGTTTCTTCTCACTGAGCCACCTGGAATACTGGAGAGCTCCCTTGACAATTCTTTGGATGATCCTGCCTTTGCCCTATTTTGTCTTGAACCTTGAACTCCTTGCTCCTCCCATGAACTTCCTATAAAAGCCATGTCTCTGCACTTCCTGGTTGCCAGATTATAGTGCCTTACCAGCCAATATCCCGCTTACTGTTCCTGCTGCTGTCTTCATCTACGTTACCGACCTTTGGCTTGCTACTGACTACGATTCTGCCTCATCCTATCTACTACCATTGGTGACCGACCCTTGGCTTGTGACTGACTCCGCTTCTGTTTGAACCCTGAACTGTTTGATCCGCTTTTGGTTTCCAGCCTACTCATTCCCTGGTGGGGTGATCCTGAGATCTGCGACCTGGCATTCACACGCAGCCAAATCCATCTCCACCATTAGGAGCTCTGGGGAAGACCGGTGGATGCTTAGACCCCGCACCTCAGGTGAGCCTGCGTCATTCCCAGGGTGGGCCGCTGGTGTACCAATCCTGCTGGTTTCAGGTAAGCATTACAACTGCTGTAGCAACTGGTCTCTGAACCTGACCGCATATCGTGACATTGCTCCTCTATCTTGTCATTTTGCTATTGCAGTGGGCAGATCATGAATGCTATTAGAGATGAGCGAATTATTCAAAAATTCAATTCGGCTGATTCGCCGAATTTGCGGGAGAAATTCGATTCGATGCAAATTTATTCGCCGCGAATTTAACTTATTAAAAGGGTTTCTAGGCTTCAGAGAGCCTTTATATTAGTGCAGAACACTGTACCTTTAATTTAAATGCCCTTGGAGTCTGCTGGGGAAGAGAAATAATACTGTCAGTCAGTATGACATGCAGATGAGTGCCGTCGATCTTAGAATCACCGCACACTTCACTCATTTGGGCAGTCACGGGGCACGACGAAGAAGAAGAAGAAGAAGAATGAAAAGAAGAATGAAAAGAAGAAGAAGAAGAATGAAAAGAAGAAGAAGAAGAATGAAAAGAAGAATGAAAAGAAGAAGAAGAAGAATGAAAAGAAGAAGAAGAAGAATGAGAAGAAGAATGAAAAGAAGAATGAGAAGAATGAAAAGAAGAAGAAGAAGAATGAAAAGAAGAGGAAGAAGAATGAAAAGAAGAAGAAGAATGAAAAGAAGAAGAAGAATGAAAAGAAGAATGAAAAGAAGAATGAAAAGAAGAAGAAGAAGAATGAAAAGAAGAATGAAAAGAAGAAGAAGAAGAATGAAAAGAAGAAGAAGAAGAATGAAAAGAAGAAGAATGAAAAGAAGAATGAAAAGCAGAATGAAAAGAAGAAGAAGAATGAAAAGAAGAAGAATGAAAAGAAGAAGAAGAAGAATGAAAAGAAGAATGAAAAGAAGAAGAATGAAAAGAAGAATGAAAAGAAGAAGAAGAATGAAAAGAAGAAGAATGAAAAGAAGAAGAATGAAAAGAAGAATGAAAAGAAGAAGAATGAAAAGAAGAATGAAAAGAAGTAGAAGAATGAAAAGAAGAAGAAGAAGAATGAAAAGAAGAATGAAAAGAAGAATGAGAAGAAGAATGAAAAGAAGAATGAAAAGAAGAAGAAGAAGAAGAATGAAAAGAAGAATGAAAAGAAGAATGAAAAGAAGAGGAAGAAGAATGAAAAGAAGAAGAAGAAGAAGAATGAAAAGAAGAAGAAGAAGAATGAAAAGAAGAAGAAGAAGAATGAAAAGAAGAATGAAAAGAAGAAGAATGAAAAGAAGAAGAAGAAGAAGAATGAAAAGAAGAATGAAAAGAAGAAGAAGAAGAATGAAAAGAAGAAGAAGAAGAATGAAAAGAAGAATGAAAAGAAGAAGAAGAAGAATGAAAAGAAGAAGAATGAAAAGAAGAATGAAAAGAAGAAGAAGAAGAAGAATGAAAAGAAGAATGAAAAGAAGAATGAAAAGAAGAGGAAGAAGAATGAAAAGAAGAAGAAGAAGAAGAATGAAAAGAAGAAGAAGAAGAATGAAAAGAAGAAGAAGAAGAATGAAAAGAAGAATGAAAAGAAGAAGAATGAAAAGAAGAAGAAGAAGAAGAATGAAAAGAAGAATGAAAAGAAGAAGAAGAAGAATGAAAAGAAGAAGAAGAAGAATGAAAAGAAGAATGAAAAGAAGAAGAAGAAGAATGAAAAGAAGAAGAAGAAGAATGAAAAGAAGAAGAAGAAGAATGAAAAGAAGAATGAAAAGAAGAAGAAGAAGAAGAATGAAAAGAAGAATGAAAAGAAGAAGAAGAAGAATGAAAAGAAGAAGAAGAAGAATGAAAAGAAGAATGAAAAGAAGAATGAAAAGAAGAAGAAGAAGAATGAAAAGAAGAATGAAAAGAAGAAGAAGAAGAAGAATGAAAAGAAGAAGAAGAATGAAAAGAAGAAGAATTCCAGTACAGCAAAAAGTGTATCTGCAGAGAGCTCCGCTATTTCTGACAGTTCTCTGACAGTTCCTTCACATTTACAGCGGTTGAAACATTGTATCTATTTATTTCCGAATAAAAACATCTGTATCCTAAATGGAAACAAATAGATACAATGTTTCAACCGCTGTAAATGAACTGTCAGAACTGTCAGAGAACTGTCAGAAATAGCGGAGCTCTCTGCAGTGACACTTTTGCCGGCTGATCGGGGAAAATTCGATTCGTGCATCCGAAGTTTGCTAAAATTCGGATTCGATGCGAATCAAATTTTTCCTAATATTCGAAACGAATTCCACTTCGCCAAGTTCGATTCGCTCATCTCTAAATGCTATAGTAAGCAATGGTGTGGCGAAGTGGCACTGCTTTCTGTAGCATTTTCCTGAAAGGCTCAGGTGGAATGATGATGCACCCCTCTCCTTGGCTCCCAGAGGAGGGCTCCCTGACTGTCTGGGCTATCAGGGAGTGGGTTGAATAGCCTTTAACTTACATCTATCTTACAGTTTCCTACTTTCAAAGGAAATTTTCTGAGTTTGAGGCCCTGGGTCTACAAACTTGATGGCCATTATGAGACGGTCCAGTTCCACTAATTTTATTTATTTTATAACATGAAGAACACAGCATGGGCGGGCTGGAATATGTAAAACTAGGCAAGAACACCTAAACATAACTAGGAATTACAAAGGAAAAGGTTGGAATGTCAGAGACATATAAGACCTTAGAAGTTGATTTATGGCATGATACTCCACCAATAACTAAAACATAGTTTCTGGCTGGACTTAACCTTTAGGGTCTCACCCACAGAGCACAAGGCATGGAGTAACAAGAGACATGCACATTGCAAGTGTTCCTGTTCTCATGGTCACCAATGGCTTTAGGTGTCCGTTTATGACACACAGAACAGCTGCCATTCAGAGGATCACAGCTATTCTCTGGTCATTCACAGTTTGACACCCAGGAAAACATGTTCAGCCCTTCACTGGAGATCTGTGTTCTCCCTCCAGATTCTCCAGCCCAGAGCCGGATAATCGGAGGGACCGCAAACTAGGCAGAGATAATTTACCTCTGCTTAGTAAACTGATCTTTTACTGTAATCTCGTGAGATTATAGTAAAATCAGCCATTTTCCAGCGTTTGTAGACCATTCTCCCTTTGTTTGGAGAACTGATCTACATATGCTTCATAAACGGCATTCACAGAACTGTGTTCTCCTGAGAATGCCGGAGAACTGAGCAGCGATCTATTACTGCTGGTTCATAAATGGACCCCATAATTAGTAGGAGAGTTCTACGTTAACATAAATTATTGCAAGTGGTGCAGAACTTTTTTAAAGGCAAGACATCCCAGATACACTTACACAAAAAAAAACAGTTGTCAAGAACTACTTATCAAACACCATGGCTGAACACCTGAGGACACTCAAACAACAAGAAAACAGGAGCATTGAATCCTCATTAGCATGGCATCTAATGAGTGGATCTTGCAGCTTCCAGAGGAGAGTTGGGATGATGTAAAACAGTTCAAACAACCGCCGGTACATGAACACCTGAGGATAAGCCCCAGATAAAAAACACACACCCAAAAGAGGAATTAAATTATTATTATTATTATTATTATTATTATACAGGATTTATATAGCACCAACAGTTTGGGCAGCGCTTTACAAAATGAAGGTAGACAGTTACAATACAATTTGGTACAAGAGGAAACAGAGGGCCCTGCTCATTAGAGCTTACAATCTAAGAGGAAGGGTTGAGTGATACAAAAGTTAATAGTTGTGAGGGATGAGCTGATTGGGGAAGTAAAAAGCAGTTTACTACTTAGCAGGATAGGCTTCTTTAACCTCCCTAGCGGTATTCCCGAGTGTAGCTCGGGGTAAAATGTCAGTACCAAAAGCGGTAACCCTGAGCTACACTCGGGCTTACCATGCGGCGCTGCTCTGGGGGTCCCTGCAGAGCTTACCTTGTCCTGCGCTCCCGCGATGTGTCCCCGACCATCTCCTCCAGCTGATGCCGGCATCCGGCTTCTGTGTTCCGGTCCCTGTGACGTCGGGACGTACGGGCGCCGCCGGCGGCGGGAAATTTGAAAATTTTAAAAAATGTCATTTTTTTCCAAACAAATTTTACATAGTAAAAGATTGCTGTTTCAACCCATTTCACATACATATTCTCCCGAGTGCTTTGTCCGGCGCCCTGCCTGCATTTTGTCTGTTCTTTCTGCCTGGAAACTGAGAAACGTCCATGGCGTCCAAAAAGCTTCCCTTTAGGTCAAAAGCGGGTTTAGATCAGCTAGAGAACAGCGATAGTAAATCAGAACCACTTGCAGAATTGAGTGATAATGATTCGTGGGGGAAATTCGTCATCAGACACTGTAAACGATTTTGCGACTTTGCTCAGCAATGTGCGAACTTGGCGCTATATTTCAAATTTCAGTGTTTTCGGTTTGATTATATTATTGAATTAAATGTATTATTATATTATTTTTTATGATTATTTATTAAATTATAATTTATGATTTTGTGTTTCCAATTTTATCATACCCGGGATGTTTACTAGACTCTTGTTCGGACAGATTTCAGTGAGTTATTCCTAAAAATTACAGCCTACAATAAAAAAAACTACATATTTCCATGCAAAATAATGGTACCGCTTTCAGCACCAAAAATCTGAAATAATCATACCGCTAGGGAGGTTAAAGAAAAAAGTTTGCAGGGATCATCTAAAGGTGGATGGATTAGGAGATAGTCAGACAGATTTGGGTAGAAAGTTCCTTAGGTTGAAATAAATTCCGATATATTTTTTTTTTTTTGTGGATTCACCTGCAATATGTGAATGCGCCTACGATATTCACATACATCTTTATTATACCTTAAATAAAAAAAAAAACTACATGTTAATGTCAACTTACATTAACCATTGACCAAAGATCATTGATGCCTAAATACCCAAGCAAAATCTGGCAGTGTCAGCTTGTGTCAGTTAACACGACAATAACCTCTTGACTAATTTGCATACCTGTGTAATTTTTCTATACTTTTTCAGGACAAGCAAGGCTTTTTATGTGATACACTGTTCTGATGAAAATCCTTCTCTGTTTTTGCATTTCTAAAATAAATATATAGGCTCTAAAATGCAAAATTGTTAAAAAAAATTCTATTGCTAAAGTAATGTATTGTTATTTTTAATGTAATTGTTTCAGAAGCTGGCAATGTTAGTCTGCAGGCTAAATGACTTATTTTGTTCTTGAAGATTCCAGCATGTGATCACTAGGTCAGAGATTATGTAGTGATCACATGATCAGGAAGTGGGGACCAAAGCTGTCCATGACAGCCAAGATTGAGAGCCACCAGCCATGCAAAGGGTCAGCCAGTGGATCTAAAGGTGGGATATTTATTAATGAATCCCAAGTATGGGGCATCATAATGGGAAATGCGGATAAAAAAAATTAGGTGAGAAAGGGTTAATGCTAAACTATTAGTGGCTATTAGACCTTTAAAAGCAACATAAATATCTGTTTATTTGAACTTTTTCATATATTTGCGGAATGGTGAAAAATATAAAGTGACTGTTTTTATTAAAATATATATTTATTGATGAAGACAGCGGTAAACTATTTGGGGAAAATTACATTTTTTTTCTGACTGCATATGAATGCTCCAGCTTTAAGTATTTAATTAAACCTTTAAATTCATCATAATCATAATGATTGAATTGCGGGAAATAAGCAGAATATATTAAAAGTAATTGAATATGATGGGGTATATAGTTAAGTCATAATTCAAATCTATAAAATAAAAAGCTCCTTTCACACTTTCAAAAGAATATAATTTAGATGAATAAAAAAGTATCTAATTACATTTAAATAATTCTGCTAATTAGACTTTTGAATGATACTCCCTTAGGTTTTACATGATTTCTTCCTGTTAACTAAATTACATTCGCTATTGTCACCCCTAGTTACGCTACACTATATAAATAACAAAATAAATATAAGAAAACATATAATAAGATCTGAAAGAAAATAACCGTGAACAATTTTATAATTAGAAACTATTTTAAATGGTGTTGACGGCTATGATGCTGTAATTTAAGAATGGTGGCTTTTGTTATGTGACATTTGTGCTTTATTTCTCAAAAAAGGTTATTTTATGAAAATGGTTTACTGAAAACCCTTAAATGACTTTTAACTTTTTATGTTGAGGCTCTACTAAAAGCTGTAAAGCTGAACCCTGAAAATTAGTAGCTTAATGCAGGTAAAAATAAAAACATTGCTGTAATTCTCACTTTCGATCCAGAGCTGTTTCCACAGTACTTCTTCAACGCCACTAGATGTCCTCATTCTTCATGGCTAAATGATGATTAGCATCATTCAACCCACTTCTTTTGAATCCATGCCTCTGGACCAGGGGTGGACTGACAACTCATGGGGCCCCCGGGCAATAGGTGATCATGGGGCCCCTGTGTCCTCGCCCACAACCGAAACAGCCAATGAAAGGTACCAGGGGCATATCATGGGGCCCCCTACTGACCTCAGGCCCTCGGGCAGTGCCCGAGTGCAAGAATGGTCAGTCTGCCCCTGCTCTGGACTCACTCTTGGACTCTTGCACTGAATGGCACACAATGGAAGAGATTTACTAAAACTAGGGCACTCAGAATTTGGTGCCCCTATACGGATTCCCTATGTCAGCTCATACTTGAAAATACTGGAAGAGGGTAATAGTACCTGGTATCACTTTTGGCTGGAGTTTAGAGGGTACTAGTACCTAGTATCACTATTCACTTGTGGTTGGAGTGATCACGTTTTTTCACGTTTTGGGTTGTATTTATTTATTCATTTTGATATATATTTAATTTATTTGCACAAGTTTTGGAGTGATTTTGTGTTTTGCACAGAGTGAAGTATATATATTTATTTAAGGGTAATACACTATGAATTTTCTTTTTCTTTTTTGTTTGAGGTTATCATGGAGTATTTAGAATCAATTTCTGCTTAACTGGATTGAAGTGAAAAATTTGGAACTTGGACACATTGGGATTTTTATATTATATTTTTTTGTGTATTTTTGATTTTATTTTTGAATTTCTGCTAGGGTTTTTGTGTTTTTGAGACGGAATTGGGAGTGAATTTATTCAAACACAATTTTTAGTTGTTGTGTTAAATATTTAGTTTGATTGTTTAAAATTGATTATATTAATAGTTGGAGTTTTGGGGGATTTATATGAGTATCACGAAAAGGATTTGTTGGATTGTCTACTTTCTAGGGAGAAAGTTGTGACTTTTTGATGAGGGTGGAAGTATAGGAGTTTATTGATTGATGCTTGTTATACTCACTGTGGAACCTAGGGGGTTAATCCTCTGCATTGTGTAAAAAGGTCCTTTGATCCTTTCTTCTCTGTTCCTCCCTTTTTTTTCAAGCGACCACCTGTTATCTCCTGATAAGACAGACTGAACCGTAGGCATTTGCACATACTCAGTTTGGAGAAGTTTTTTTCTTTTCTTGGGAGAGTGCATGTGATCAGCACACGGCCAATCAGTACTGTCCAGACAGAGGTCATCGGTCTTGCATCCTTGTAGAGCAGAAAGAAAACTTCTCCTACAAGCTTTAGCTATTGCTCGGCTGGACACTGATAGAAGTCACAAGATTGCTCTACCTGCCGATGAGAAAAGGTATTTAGCAGTTTATATTTACTAAAATAATTGCATTTCCATGTTGTGTGTACTGTGGGAGACCAGTTATAGTGAATGCAGGGTCCTGGGAGACCAGATATAGTGAATGCAGGGTCTTGGGAGACCAGATATAGTGAATGCAGGGTCCGGGGAGACCAGATATAGTGAATGCAGGGTCCGGGGAGACCAGATATAGTGAATGCAGGGTCCGGGGAGACTGGATGTAGTGAATGCAGGGTCCGGGGAGACCGGATGTAGTGAATGCAGGGTCCGGGGAGACCGGATGTAGTGAATGCGGGGTCCGGGGAGACCGGATGTAGTGAATGCAGGTTCCTGGGTTTAGTAACACTTTAAAATATGCCTCTAATGTTCCTAATGTACACGGACACATAGGGTAACACTGAGCTGCTTCTACAGCCAAACACAAAACTTCTGTAGAAGCGGTGATTTTTAAGCCATTGTGCATGGAGCCTAAGGATAGAGGCTGGAGGGCATGTAATAATAACCTCAAATTTGCTGGGTATAACAAGTGATTATGTTTACTTCATGCACTATACTGAAAACATTTGATTAACTCATGGACAAATAACCAGTATTCATTGATACCTAGATAATCAGGTCATATTGTGCTGTCACTATGCATTGGCAGGGCTATCTTAATAGCATCATGGGCCCGTGGGCAGCAATGCTCCGGGGTCCCTACCAGCATGCCTCAATTCATGCACCTACTCAAGAATTTAGGCATAAATAGTTGATAGAATTAAATATATATGTATTAGTACTTTCAATAAAATTGATTTTAAGCAATAAGAAAACATGGCATAAACCAAAGACTAATCAACATAAAGGGCACAGTACGGGGGTGGGGGTGGAGAGGCAGAACGGAACAGTACAGGGGGAGTCAGAAGGGAACAATAAAGGGATCAGGAGGGCTCAGTAAAGGGGAAATCAGGAGGGCACAATACTGGGATCAGGAGGGCACAGTACAGGGGGAGTCAGGAGGGCACAATACTGGAATCAGGAGGGCACAGTACAGGGGGAGTCAGGAGGGCACAATACTGGGATCAGGAGAGCACGGTACAGGGGAAGTCAGGAGGACACAATACTGGGATCAGGAGGGTACAGTGCAGGGAAAGTCAGGAGGGCACAGTACAGGGGGAGTCAGGAGCAGGGGCGGACTGACCATTTGTAAACTCGGCGCTGCCCGAGGGCCGGGGTCAGTAGGGGGCCCCATGAGATGCCCCTGGCACCTTTTTCATAGGCTTTTTTGAGTTTGGGCAAGGACACAGGGTCCCCATGATCCCCTATTGCCTGGGGGCCCATGAGTTGTCAGCCCGCTCCTGGTCAGGAGGGCACAATACTGGGATCAGGAGGCCACAGTACAGGGGGAGTTAGGAGGGCGCAACATGATGTTGCAGTCTATAACCATCTCCTGTATCATGTTGCGCCCTCCTAACTCCCCCTGTACTGTGGCCTCCTGATCCCAGTATTGTGCCCTCCTGACCAGGAGCGGGCTGACAACTCATGGAGCCCCCGGGCAATAGGGGATCATGGGGCCCCTGTGTCCTTGCCCAAACTCAAAAAAGCCTATGAAAAAGGTACCAGGGGCATCTCATGGGGCCCCCTACTGACTCCGGGCCCTCGGGCAGTGCCTGGGTTTCCAAATGGTCAGTCCGCACCTGTACATGAGCACAATCTATCCTAGAACAAGTGTACTGGCTTATCTGTTATTTTCTGTTCTCAAAAACTAAATGTTTCTAAGTTTAGGCAAGATGTCCCTTTTATTTGATGTGTCTTTTTTTTTTTCTAGCTTTTAGTTTTTAAAAGTATGTACACAGCTCATTAGGAAAATTAAAAGAGTCTAGGGGCTTCTGATATTTAAATATTTGAGAGTGTATAATTAAATTTGGGCACCTCTCGTAAATTAATGGGCTGATTTTATCAAGTATTTTCCCTTGAGACCCAATCTGTTTCTAAATATTTTTCACCTTTTCTTTTAATATTATTTCCTATTAATAATCTACATTTTTCAGTTATTTCAAGGTGTGCATTGACTGACTAGAGGTTAAAGGACAATTCTATGTTTAGTCTTTTGAAAGGAATTTACAAGTTAGGAAACTTTTTTTAAAGTGTTACTAAACCCACAACAGTAAAATCAGTCTGTATATGTAGTAAAGCATGCTTGTTATGCTCACTGTGGAACGTAAGAGGTTATTCCTCTTGTTTTCTCTGATCCTCCCCTTCTTCAACAGTCCCCAATCCATCTGCTGATAGAGATAGGGCCTTGGGGGTAACCTGCACATGCTCAGTTTAGTATGTATTATTAGAGAGTCCTTTTTTTCTGGGAGGGTGCATGTGATCAGCACAGGGCCAATCGGCACTGTCCAGGCAGAGGGTCAGGGGTTATGCAGCCTCATAGGACAATCAGGGGAAAATGAAAACGCCTCCTTCAAGCTTTAACCAGTGCTCTGCTGGACACTGGTAGAACTCAGAAGACTGCTATATACTACTGATGAAAAAAGGTATTTAGAAGTTTATATTTACTAAAATAATTGTGCTTCTATGTTCTTTGTACTGTGGGAGACCAGATATAGTGAATGCAGGGTCTGGGGAGACCAGGTATAGTGAATGCAGGGTCCGGGGAGACCAGGTATAGTGAATGCAGGGTCTGGGGAGACCAGGTATAGTGAAAGCAGGGTCCGGGGAGACCAGGTATAGTGAATGCAGGGTCTGGGGAGACCAGGTATAGTGAATGCAGGGTCCGGGGAGACCAGGTATAGTGAATGCAGGGTCTGGGGAGACCAGGTATAGTGAATGCAGGGTCTGGGGAGACCAGGTATAGTGAATGCAGGGTCTGGGGAGACCAGGTATAGTGAATGCAGGGTCTGGGGAGACCAGGTATAGTGAATGCAGGGTCTGGGGAGACCAGGTATAGTGAATGCAGGGTCTGGGGAGACCAGGTATAGTGAATGCAGGGTCTGGGGAGACCAGGTATAGTGAATGCAGGGTCTGGGGAGACCAGGTATAGTGAATGCAGGGTCTGGGGAGACCAGGTATAGTGAATGCAGGGTCTGGGGAAACCAGGTATAGTGAATGCAGGGTCTGGGGAGACCAGGTATAGTGAATGCAGGGTCTGGGGAGACCAGGTATAATGAATGTAGGGTCCGGGGAGACCAGATGTAGTGAATGCAAAACAAAAGCAGAAAAAGGTAACAAATGAAGGTAAGTATTGTAATTAACTCTGCATTTTTTTAAAAAAATGGCTCAAGCATTTAGGCTTCATTGACCCTGGACATAACAGGCTTAAAAAACATGTTCTGTCGAAAACAAAAAGTAGAAAAAAGATTGCAAATTAAGTTAAGTATTGCATTGAAAACAGCATTTTTAATTTTTTAAAGAATTGTCCCAAGCATCTATGCTTTAATGACCCTGGGGATACAAAGGTTAAAGAAAAAAACATTTTGTCAAAAACAAAAAGGTGAACATTTTTAAAAATTAGGGTAAGCATTGCATTGAAAATGGCATCTTTTATTTTTTTAAATAATTGGCTTAAGCATTTAGGCTTCATAGACCCTGGGCCTAAAAGGCCTAAAAGAAAAAACATGTTTTGTCGAAAACAAAAAGTATGAACAAGGTAACAAATTAAGGTAAGTATAGCATTGAACGCTGCATTTTTAATAAACAAAAATATTGTCTCAAGCATTTAGGGGCTTCATCGACCCTGGGCATAATAGGCATAAAGAAAGCATGTTCTGTCAGAAATAAAAAGTAGAAAAAAAGCAAAAAATTAAGGTAAGTATTGCATCATATGCTGCATTTTCATATTTTTTTTTAATTGGCCCAAGCATTTTCAATGACCCATAGATATAAAAAGGTTAAATAAAATCATGTTCATTGAAAACCAAGAGGTAGAAAAATAGTTTCACAGTAAGGTAAGTATTGTACTGAAAGCTGCATTAAAAAAAAAATGGCTCAACCATTTAGGCTTCATTGACCCTGGGCATAAAAGGAAAAAAAATTTAGAAAAAAGGTTAAAAATTCAAGTTGTATCAGAAATTTTTTTAAAAAATACGTTCTCTTTGAATTAAATGTTTTTGTTGTTGATATGAGTTTACAAAAATAGGATATTTATATTTTGGCTTCTTTAAATGAAAAATATTCATTTAAAAAATAAAAAAATTAAATACACTCCAGTGAAGCAATTCTTGAATTCACTTACTGATCTTCATTTACACGGTACAATGATATACAGCTGGAGAACACTGAACTTGATTAGAGAGTGCAACTCCTCTACAGCTATAAGAGGGAACAGAGAATTCTCTGGGTTGGCACCATTCCATTAAACAAAGTTGCCAATTTGTATTCAAGTACGATTTCGCCATTATCTGAATGCATTGTATAAACCATAAACACTTTAGATCTCACAATTTAACAAATGTCAGCAGAGAGAGATATAAGTCAACCGTGCCAAGGGATTATTCATGGGGAACTCATTATTTTCTTCATTTAAAACCTCTACTTACTATTTAATGTAGACAAATCCCCCTTGGCTAATGGACTGTGGCATAATTAGACATGCTGAATCGGGTCTTTTAATGGTTTCTACTTTCTATCTCATGACATATGGCTTCAGGGCTTATACTTGTAGCTCACAGGTTGCTAAACTTGGCATGATTTACAAGTAGCACTGCTGAGCTGGTAATTTTGTCACGAAACAAAAGCTCAAATTCTGACAAATTTGTATTGCATGTAACTTGTAAAAATGGTAAGACTTTTCAAAAATGTCTCCTTAGCATTAGAAATGTAAGTATGATTTGGCATACTTAGAGATGGACTGGTAATATACAAAAATTCTCAGTTAGATTGACCCATCTCACAATATTGTATGCGTTGAGAGCAAAGAAATATGGGAATCCACTAAGAGTATTGATTTAAATAGCATATTGAAGATAACAAATGGTGAACACTCACCTAGGCTCACAGCTTGGAAAACACTGAAAAGTATTGTAAGCTTGAAAGAGCAGGGCCCTCGATCCCCTCATGTTTTGCATTGTATTGGTATTGTTCTGTCACATGTTCTGTTCCCCTCTGTAATGTACAGCGCTGAGCGAACTATTGGCGCTTTATAAATACTGTAGAATAATAATAATAGTATGGGCGTGAAATGGGCTGGTGATACTAACTTGGTCCATGGTTTGACCAGATAATGGGGTTGTTTTAACCTCCCTAGCGGTCTGATTATGTCCATATTTCTGTGCTCAAAGCGGTAAATTTTTTTGCATGGAAATATGTATTTTTTTTATTGTAGGCCTGTAACTTTTAGGAATAACTCACTGAAATCTGTCCGAACAAGAGTCTAGTAAACATCCCGGGTATGTTAAATTTTGAAACCCGAAATCATAAATTATAATTTAATAAATAATCATCAAAAATAATAAAAAAAAAAAATATATATATATATATATATATATATATATATATATATATATATATATAAAATAATAATTTAATTCAATAATATAATCAATAATATAATCAAACCAAAATTTGAAATAACGGCAAGTTTGTACATCACTAAGCAAAATTGTTTTCAGTGTCTGATGAGGAATTTCCCCCATGAATCATTATCACTCAATTCTGCAAGTGGTTCTGATTTACTATCGCTGTTCTCTAACTGGTCTTAAACCGATTTTGACCTAAAGGGACGCTTTTTGGACGCCATGGACTTTTCTCAGTTTCCAGGCAGAAAGAACAGTAAAAATGCAGGCAGGGCGCCGGACAAAGCACTCGGGACAAAATGTATGTGAAATGGTTTGATACAGGAATGTTATACTATGTGATTTTAGTGAATTCAGTGAATGTCACTTTTTGTCATTTTCAAATTTCCCGCCGTTCCGTCCCCCGTATGTCCCGACTTCGCAGGGGACGGAACCCTGAAGACAGATGCCGGCATCCGCCGGAGGACATTGCCAGGGACACTGCAGGAGGGACATCGCGGGAGCGCAGGACAAGGTAAGAGAAGAACAGATCCCAGAGCAGCTCTGCATGGTAAGCCCGAGTGTAGCTCGGGGTTACCGCTTGTGGTACTGAAATGTTTCCCTGAGCTACACTCGGGAATATCGCCAGGGAGGCTACTAAAGCCAAATACACTGTTGACTTTGCCTGTGAAGTTGCATTTTGCAAGAGAATTTTCCCTACAGCTTAGTGAATTAGGTGAAGATCCACTTTGCAAGGAATACCTAACCACGTGTGCATTTTTGATTGCACATGATTGGATAATTGACGTCAGCAGAGCTTCACCTCATTCGCTAAGCTCTGGGGATAACCCCCATGCAAAGAGAAACTGCACCTGCAAACAGTCTATTTGTCTCTTGTAAATCAACTCCACTATCTAAATGAATCACAGTGGAAAGGGGCTTTAACCCCTTCAATACTGGACACTTTTGCCCCTTTTCTGCCCAAAAAATGTTGAAAAAAAAACATGTTTTTTTTACTCCTGATGTATTTAGTAAGAGGCATAGTGAGTTTTGTGAAGTTATAGATAAATAAGATTAAATGCATTACATTTCTTTTACATGCTGTCTCCACAGTAGTTTAGTGTCATCGTATGTCTGGTGTATTGGGGATCAGGGATACTTACTGAAATTAGTTATTCTTTTTTCAATTTTTTAAAAACATGTTTCTCTTGTTTTTACAACTTCTTTTATTTTTTACAGTTTAAATTTTTTTTAAATATTTTTTTTTGCATACTGTGACCAGAGCAGTGCAGTGGTTCCATAATACCATACTCTGGTGAAGTGATCAAGATTTGTTTTTTTAATTTACACTATGATTGCTTATAACATGATGATCACTGTTATAAGCAATCCTTTTTATGAATGGTATCCATTCATTTATAGCCATTCATTGTGTACTAGTGATAGCTGTGATTGGACACAGGTATCACATAGTGCAGATGCACAGTGATTGGCCCTGTCTGTGTAATGTGATCACTGTGACCGATCACACAGATCATAACAATAGTATACAATGAATGGCTATGAATGAAATGCATTCATTGTGTACAACTGTCATGTGATCGCTATGACCAATCACAGGGCCATGTACCAGGGCAAGTCTGGTGCAATGGTCTGTCATCCACTGTTTCTGGTGGACAGAGCAGGTGACAGATCACATCGGAGCATGGCCCATGACTGGTAGGACATCATATGATGTCCATTCGGAACAGCGGTGCTCCTACTCACCAGCCATTTGTCTATAGGCTTGGCAGGAAGTGGCTAAATTGACTAAACATTGTAAAGCACTTTTCTTCCCAGGGGGTTCAAAGTGCTTAACCTGCTGTTGGGGCAGATGACAAGAGAGCCATCCAGGGAGCGCTCATATCGGGGCTAATTTTTATACAGGAGCTACTTAATCTACCTGCATAATTTTACAGTGTGGGTGCAAACCGGTAGACTCAGAGAAAATCCAAAGAAGCACAAAGAGGGGTATTTCCATTGGACAGGACAAAGAGAAAATCCAAATTTCACATAGATAGCATCCTGACAGGGACAAAAACCAAGGACCCTAGTGCTATAAGGCTACCGGCTAAGCCACTGTACTTCTCAAAGGTACCTACTATTAAGTTACATTTCTTAGCTACAAATGGAACTCATGTAGTCCCCACAGACCCTAGTTCCACTTTTTAACAATTGCTTCTATTTTCCAGGCTAAGATTCCCAGAGGTAATCCTGTTCATGTATCACCCACCTGTCCAATGGAAATACCCCTACTGGCCATAGAGAGACTCTACCATGAGAAGGGATGGTGGGTGAACAGTGCTTATCTCCAGGGATAGGGTTTAGTCATAGAATTGTTTATAACAATAGTGTTAAAACAGTGAAACTAGGACCAGGGGGGTAGCAGCTCCTCCAGCTACTAAAGATAATCGCAAAAACCTTGAAGTGCCTATTCTCAGGCAGCACTTTAGCATAATTGCATGAACAAAGCCAGAAGTGTTTTTGCAGTTTTTTTTTTTGGTTGAAAAAATCATTTTAGGCTTGAAGATTACTTAAAACACCAAAACATTATACATTTTAAGAAAGCAGAAACTCTGGAGAATAAAATAGTGGTAGTTTCAATTTTTTATGTACACAATGTGAGACCAACAGAATGCAAAATGTCAGTAAAGGTAATGTTAGGGCACACAAATTATTATTATTATTATTATTATTATTATTATTATTATTATTATTATTTAGGAGTTATATAGCGCCAACAGTTTGCGCAGCGCTTTACAAAATGAAGTTAGACATAACAGTTACAATACAATTTGGTACAAGAGGAAACAGAGGGCCCGGCTCGTTAGAGCTTACAATCTAGGAGGAAGGGTTGAGTGATACAAAAGGTAATAGATGTGGGGGATGAGCTGATGGAGGAAATAAATGGCAGTTTACTAGGTAGAAGCAGGATAGGTTTTTTTAAAGAGAGGTTTTCAGGGATCGTCTAAAGGTGGATAGATTAGGAGATAACTGTACAGATTGGGGTAGGGATTTCCATAGAATTGGAAAAGCCTCAGGAGAATTCCTGGAGGCGAGCATGGGAGGAGGTGACAGAAGGTCTTGGGAGGATCGAAGAGAGTGGTTTGGTAGATATTTTGAGACCAGGTTGGTGATGTAGCTGGGGGAAGAGTTGTGGATGGCTTTGTAACTTGTTAGTTTTTTTTTAATTTTATTCGTTGGGCAAGTGGAAGCCAGTGGAGGGATTGGCAGAGAGGGGTAGCAGACACTGAATGGTTGGTAAGGTGGATGAGCCTGGCAGCAGCGTTCATGATGTACTGTAGGGGGGGGTAGCCTATGTAAAGGTAAGCCAATGAGGAGGGAATTGCAGTAGTCAAGGCGAGAGATAACCAGGGAGTGAATTAGGAGCTTTGTGGTCTCATTGGTTAAAAAGGGGCGTATTCTGGAGATGTTGAGGTGGCATGATTTGGACAGTAATTGGATGTGGGCCTGAAAGGATAGTTCAGAATCCAGGGTTACCCCTAGCACCCTGGCATGCAGGGATGGGTTGATAGTGGTGCTATTGATCCTGACCAAGAATTCAGGGGAAGAGGCATGTGGGGGTGGAAATATTATGAGCTCAGTTTTGGATAGATTGAGTTTTAGGAAATGGTGTGACATCCAGTCTGATATGTCTGTAAATCGGTGATATGTGAGGAAACTGATGGGGTGAGTTGAGATGTAGAGAGAAAGATTTGTGCATCATCAGCATAGAAATGGTATTGGAAGCTATCAGCTGACCCAAGGAAGAAGTGTAGATCGAGAATAGGAGAGGTCCATGGACAGAAACTCTACAGAAAGAGGAGGAAGTAGAGTTGTAAGTGACACTGAAGGTGTGGTGAGATAGGTAATATTTGAACCAACGGAGAGTACGGTCATGGAGACCAAGTAAATAGCATTTTTTGAGGAGGGGCTGGTCTACTGTGTCAAAGGTAGAGGAGAGGTCCAAGAGTAAAAGTACGGAATAGTGACTATTGGTTTTAGCGGTTAGTAAGTTGTTTGTGCGTTTTAGGAGAGCAGTTTCTGTGGAGTGTTGTGGGCGAAATCCAGACTGAAGGGGATTGAGAAGGTTATTCTCAATAAGGTGGCAGCTCAGCCAATTGTAGACTAGACGTTCAAGGAGTTTGGAGGCAAAAGATTGGCGGGGTCCAGTGAGGCCTTTTTAAGTATGGGGGTGACTAGCACGTTTTAGAGAGTTGGGGAAGATGCCAGTAGAAAGGGAGAGATTGAAGATATGAGTAAAGGATAGAGCCAGAGGGTGACCGTAGTATTTGTGAGGGAACAGGGTCTAGGGAGCAGGTGGTTAGGTAAGCTTTAGAAAAAAGTTTACCAACCTACTCTATAGTAGCTGGGTTGACAAGAGAAGTATAGATTGCACAGGTGGACAAGGAGTGTAGGATAAGGGAGATATCTGTACAGTGGAGATCTCATCACAAATTGTATCAATCTTATTTTTGAAATGATTAGCGATCTCCTGGGCAGTGAATGAGTTAGTGGGTGCAGGTAAAGAAGGATGAAGTAGAGAGTTAAAGGTAGAAAAGAGTTGACGGGGATTGCGTGAGAGGATGTTAATGAGAGTGATAACGTAGGCCTGTTTGGCAGTGTGGAGACAAGAATTGTATTTTTGAAGGGCAGATTTATATTGGTCGAAGTCTTGATGGGTCTTAGTCTTACGCCATAAAAGCTCAAGAGCATGGCTATGTTTTTTGAGGCATCTGGTGTTGTCTGTTTGCCAGGGCTGTAGTGATCGGGGCCTAATTCTGTGTGTAGTGAGGGGGGCCAATGTGTCCACGGTGGATGACCGTGAACTGTTGTATACAGAAATGGCCAGGCTGAGATTTTGTCTTAGAGACAACCTGTTGCCGAAATAAGAAGAAAAGGGTTAAGATAGCAAAGGTTTCTACGGGTAACTGTTTGGTAGTTGGAAGACGAGGAGAAAGCCAAGGAGAGAGTGAAGCTAATAAGGGAGTATTCAGAGAAAGGAAAAGGAAAGTTGGTGAGGTTGCAAGGAGTGCATAGGTAGGAGAATACAAGTTCGAGGCAATTATCATTAGAGTGAGTAGAAGCATGTATCCATTGTTTTAGGTCAAAAGAAGTGGTTAGACTCAGAAGTTTAGAGGTATCAGGAGTGTTAAGATTAACAGATGTTGAGGTCACCAAGAATGATTTTGTGAATTTCAGAAGAGAGAAAGTAAGGCAGCCAGGCAGAGAAGTCATCAAGAGAGGGTGGTGAATGAAGCACCTGAAAAGTGCTTTGAAGGGATAGGAGGATTCCAACTCCACCTCCTTTCCATCCACTAGTCCTGGGAGAGTGAGTCCAGAGGAGACCACCATGGGAGAGGGTAGCAGGCGAGGGAAAGTCAGATTCATGAAGCCAGGTTTCCAATTGCAAGCAAGTTAAAGGAGTTTGTGATAAAAAAAGGTCATGGACAGAGGTGAGTTTGTTACAGACAGAGCGGGCATTCCAGAGGGCACAGGAAAAGGGGAGGCTGGTTCTAGGAAGGAGAGGAATAGTAATTCAATTGTGTGGATTGCGGCTGCTGTTGGAGGATAGGGAGTGCCGGGTGTGTTGATCAAAGAAAAAAGATGGTGGCCCAGGATTTGGGGAAATGTCTCCAGATGTTAGGACATGCAGAAGGGTGAGGGAGGTAATATGGGAGTATGACTTATATGGAGGGACAGGTTCCAGTGTTCTGAAGGTTTTATTAGTATGTGGGTTCAGAATTAGCAGGAGTTGATGAGTACAGTAGTAAGGTGAAGACAGGAGTGAGGATGATATATATATATATAACTTGTGGGGCAGAGAAGAGGGGTGAAGGAGAAAGAGATTGAAGAGAGAAGATACAACTGTGAGAAGGAGGAGTAGGGAGTGCATGTTACAGTGAAGAAGCAGACTGGGTAAGAGCTGAAAGAGCTGGATGGGAAAACAGGTCACCTGTAGTCTGATTAGTATTTGAAGTTGTCTGCTGTGGTTTCTCCTTTGTGCATACACTGAAGTGCAGAGCTGAAGTGCAATGCTCAATACTTAATCCAAGATCAATACTTTATCCAAGAGGATAGTTGCCAATGCTACCCCTGGCTGTGCTGCCCCTGGAAAATGCAATATATTACCCACAATATAAAACATGAGGTTGTGCCGCATAAATGAATACCCAACATGTCAAACCTTAATGTTGGACATGCCTGCAATATGGTAACAAACGTTGGTACCCTACGTTTTCCATAGGCAATTCTTTAAAAGCCCCTGCAGGAAATCAGTTTGGAGTTAACCAGGAATTTTGGTCCTAAAATGATTGCTCTCACTCTGACATTATGTGAAATGTGTAGCACAATTGATATTTTTTTCGTAGGCAACCATGATGCTTGTGTTAAGTCATATGTGTATGTATGTGGGGGGGGCTTAAAAATGTCTTGAGAGGGTTAAGAGCCTGAGTGTATCTTAAGTTTTTTACACTTTTTTTTTTTTACTAAACTTTATTTTAACAAATAAGGGACCAAAAGTCCCCCATGTGATATGATTTTGCTGTGACAGATTCTCTAATGAGACATCAGGGATCTTTTTTATCCCTAATGCCTGGCCTGCCCTCCATTGAAGCTAAAAGCGCACAGATTGTACTCGATTAGCTTCCTGCCTTCTTAAAATAATTAAAATTCAACAAAGAAATAAGATTTTAAATTCTGACCATGGGTACACTTTAACATCAAAGTACCGGTGCTGGTAAAATGTATCTTGTCATTTATGTGAGTCATAGACAAAGCTTTGCCAACCACTGTATTTTCTGAGCAGGTGCTCATAGAAAGAAAATAAAATTGAATAAAAGCAGAAGCCACGAAGGCAAACCTTAAACAAGGAACACAATCTGCAGGAATAATTATCCATATTGAGTCAGTAAACATGCAAACTTAAACTGTACGGAGACTACAGGCAGATGAAGATAATGGGAGTTGCTAAGAGATAATGTAGAGACAGCTACAACAAAGGGTCAAGGTTATAAGACGGAAATAGAACTGAAAGCAAATGGACCCGGGATTCTTAGCTATCACATCAAAGTTGCATTTGTTTCAGTGTCAGTTTAGGTGGCTTTGTTTATTGTTTAGCGTTGTTCCGTTGAGTTGATTCAGAATAATCAAAAGTAATTAGATAACGTTATATCAAAATACTTTGAGTGGTTGTTCACATTTATGAAACTGATCTTGAGTCATTTACTTTGCAAGAAATGCTCATACATTCTGCAACCAGCTGGATACCTCCTGCAGCACCTTGGCCACCTTTAGGGTGAAGACTAGGAGGAGAATGCCACAGTGAACAGAGCTCATATCGTTTCTGTTCTTCCTATCTCCTCTTTGTTCTCTCTGATTGGTATTTTCCTCCATATTTTTATCAGTGTCCCTTACCCTTCCGCAATACCTTGAGTACTAAGGAGAGACAGTCTATCTTCCTGCTGCTGGTTTATAGAAAGCCTATAAGTAACACTAGAATGTTTTTGTTAAATAGATTGGCAATTTTTAGATTGGTAATTAAATCATTTACTTTGCAAGTGTGGTTGATAGGATCCCCAACCAGTGGTGTATACAGTACATTTCCAATAGGAGCTTGGGCACCATTGGACACCCCATCTAGGGTGAAGACTAGAGTCCCACCGTGAAGAGAACTTATATCCTTTTCGTTCTCCTTCTTCTACTTTATTCTCTCTGGTTGGTCTCTTCCTCCTTATTTTTTTTGCAGTGTCCCCTTCCTTGCTTCAGTACCTTCAGTATTAGGTAGAGAAACAGTCTTCCTTCCTGCTGTTGGATTACAGGAAGCTTCTAATATATTCTTTGCCCAACACTAGAGTGTCATATAGAATGGTAATTTCATATAATTTATTTTGCAAGTGGTTCCTCATCCAGTGGTCTATGCTGTATAACCTCGGGCACCATTGGACACTCAATCTAGGGGGAAGACTAGCAAAGTGCCATAGTGAACAAGGCTCATATCATTTCTGTTCTTCCCATCTCTTCTGTATTCCTTCTGATTAGTCTACTTTCCCAAATTTTCCCAAATTTACCCCCTATCTTTTACCAGTGTCCCTTTCACTGCCTCAGTGTCTTGAGACAGTCAATCTTCCTATTGTTGGCTTAGAGCAGCGGTCACTAAATGGCAGACCACGGTCCAAGAACGGCCCAAGCAGCACTCCTACCCAGACCGCCAGCCTGCCTGACTAGAATGAAAAATCTGCTGCTCAGCAGGGTGGTAGTCCTGGCAACCGATGACATCACAGGTGCTCCCCTTGCAGCTCTCCCGGCCCCCAATCCCTGACGGTCCAGAAGCACGTGCCCCGCCCCCTTCAGCAAGAAACCCGACAAGCTCCTGCCTCCCACTCCTGTCTGCCCTCAAGGTAGCGTGTGTTCTTTCAGGGGCACTCTGATGGGCACATTTATATTAAGGAGCGCTCTGATGGGCACATTTATATTGAGGGGCACTCTGATGGGCACATTTAATCTTAAAGGGTAATGCTGATGGGCACATTTAATGTTAAGGGGCACTCTGATGGGCATAACATAGAATATGCCCATCAAAGTGCCCCTTAGCATAAAATGTGCCCATCTAAGTGCCCCTTAACATAAAATGTGCCCATAAGTGTACCCCTTATCATAAATGTGGAATTCATTTTCCCATAAATGACGACAATCCGTCCAGGCTCTGAGGCAGCAAAGCAGCCCCAAACCATGATGCTCCCTCCGCCATGTTTTACAGTGGGGATGAGGTTTTGATGTTGGTGTGCTGTGCCTTGTTTTCTCCACACATAGTGTTGTGTGTTCTTCCCAAACAACTCAATCTTGGTTTCATCTGTCCACAGTATATTTTGCCAGTAGTGCTGTGGAACATCCAGGTGCTCTTTTGCAAACTTCAAACATGCTGCAATATTCTTTTTGGACAGCAATGGCTTCCTCCGTGGTGTCCTCCCATGTACTCCATTCTTGTTTAATGTTTTCCTTATTGTAGATGTGTCAACAAAAATGTTAGCATGTGCCAGAGATTTCTGTAGATCTTTAGCTGACACTCTGGGATTCTTCTTTACCTCATGCAGCATTCTGCGCTGTGCTCTTGCAGTCATTTTTACAGGACGACCACGCCTAGGGAGAGTAGCAACAGTGCTAAACTTTCTCCATTTGTAGACAGTCTGTCTTACCGTGGACACATGAACATCAAGGCTTTTGGAGATACTTTTGTAACCCTTTCCAGCTTCATGCAAGTCAACAACTCTTGATCGTAGGTGTTCTGAGAGCTCTTTTCTGCAAGCAT
The DNA here is from genome assembly GCF_062004578.1 of Staurois parvus. Classification (NCBI taxonomy): domain Eukaryota; kingdom Metazoa; phylum Chordata; class Amphibia; order Anura; family Ranidae; genus Staurois; species Staurois parvus. Next base: position 3,130,865 of record NW_028317799.1, on the reverse strand, counting down.
GGTTCACATCAGACAGTGCTTCTTGAAACCAGTAAACCCAAAACAGGTGTGTGTTTTTTAAGGGCAGGACAGCTGTCAGCACCACATCCAATATCATAACACTGATTGGAGTCAAGGTTGGCTCACTCCTGGCTCCAATTATCTCTGGGAGAAGTCATTAAGCTAGGGCCTCACATACTTTTTCCTCCCTGCACTGTGAATGTTTACATGTTATGTGCAATTAAACCATGGCAACATCTAATGTTTGTGTAGTATTATGTTCAGCAGACTGTGTTCTTCTATTGTTGTGACTTAGATGACGTTCAGAGCACATTTTATGCCCAATTCATGCAAAACTCCACGTAATTCCAAGGGGTGCACATACTTTTTCGTGTGTGTGTGTGTGTGTGTGTGTGTGTGTGTGTGTGTGTGTGTGTGTGTATTATCAAATAAAAATATGTATAGCATAATTGCTTCATTTATGTTCATATTTGAACACACGAATTAAGCTTTGCTTTCATAATAACGAACCATTAAGTCGATTACTTCCAACACTACTTTTACAATCAACTATAAGGAGTCATTTTAATCAATTGCTAACAACTGCTTGTGCAGCTCCCCTCTATAAACATTTGTATTTGGCAGACTCCTTTGCAGTTTTGAAGCATAAATTACTTACAATCTGATAAGCCTTCTTTTCAACTTTCAACAAAGCCCCCAGACAATTATGTTTCCACTGATTCATATGCATTACTAAAAGTACAGACAGTAAACTTTACAATAAAGAGGCTTAGCGATAAATTGGAGCTATCGAATGAGCCTTTTCTGTATTAGGAATGAAGGTAGGTAGAATAATTAACTAAATTGTAAGCCTGTGTATATATATATATATATATATATATATATATATGTGTTTTTAATATATGACCAAATACAATTAATGAATAAAAAGTGGATCTTCACTGAAAAGTGAAAGTGCTGTTATTCCTCCTTCCCACCCCCTGCCCCCACCATTTTTTATTTTTTTGGGGGGGGGGGATTGGTATTTTTTTTTACAAATACCCGTTGCCATGTCCTCAATTCTTGCTTAGGTAAGTGTGATGTTTATTTGGGCATGCCCTGCAATATGCATACCAATACTATAACTAGTCTAGAGTGCACTCTATGCGAATGAATAGGATATGGTGCATTGTTCCCTGAGAGGTACATTTTGAATACTATAACTAGTCTAGAGTACACTCTATGAGATTGGATAAGTTATGGTGCAATGTTCCCTGAGAGGTAAATTTTGCATAAGCAATAGGTAAAGGTTCCTGTGTAGCAGCTCTAGAGGGGCAGTCTTTATTGCTAACCCTTGAGCCGGCTGGCATCAGGGCCCAATTTTACCGTTGGTGCGCACAAGAACAGTCCCAGTCAAGCCTGCAGGCAGTAATAAGGTTAATAAATGGCAGTCAGTTCCTAAAGAGCTTAGTCTCACCAGCAGCAGATAGTAAATCCCCGAAGCAGCAGTTCACCAGTCCCAGCAATATTGCAGCTCACCATCTAGTCACACACAGCGGTCAGTCCATTCTCTGCTCTGCACCTAGATAACTGTCTGTTGGACACCCAGGAGCTCAGGACTCCAGATCCTGCTCAGGCCGCTGATATGCAGCAGTAATGATGCACACTGGACAGCGGTGTGCACTCTCTGATCTCCATCATGGCAAGAGGAAGTCATGTCCTGTACAGCCCAGGGAAATGCAGCTCTTTTCCCTCCTCCCAGCAGTCTCCTCCCTGGGGAATGTAGTTCAAAAGCTTTTGATAACCACAGCAGAGACTCTCCTCTGGACTTTAGTTCCCACAGTGCATTTCTGCCTGATTCATTCTATTGAACTCTACCTGCTAAGCAGCTCCCTCTTCTTGTTAAAACAGTTGTTAGCCAGTTCATCTCCACATGGCAGCAGCTATAGTATTTCTCTCACACTCCATTCCTAGCCATGAACCTTGCTATAACAGAAATATAGTTCCTAGCTTCCTGTTTCTACCTTTGCTGCACTGAAATCCCAAGCAGTGTTGTCAGCTTTGCCCCCTGGGCTACAGGTCTTCCTCTATTTCTTCCTTGTCTCTTCCCCTACCTGCATGCATACATTGCTTTCTTTATATATATATATATATATATATATAATATATATATATATATATATGAATTCCTGGCAGCTACCAAACACTGAGACACTAGAGAAGTAGAGGCAGGTTTAAAGGTTAACTAGTGTCTGGACATATACTTGTAGTGCTTGGCCCCAAAGGAGCCAGTGGATGTATTGGGTCCCCTGTTCCTGTGTCCATGATTCTGCAAATAGCACCACAAACTCTGACACACTTGGCTGGTGAAGAAAATTTATTGCAGCTGTATATGCAGTACCCTGGTAGCAAAACAGATATAAAACAACAGCAATGATACAGCAAACAAACTATAGCAAAGACTGTATTGCAAATAGGTGAACAGTATATGCTGTAAAAACAAGCAATAGGTGTACAGAGCAGCTTCTGCTCAACTCTACATTAGGATAATACTACATAAGAAGAATAACGCCACTCTAACAGTTCAGCAGTCTGTAATATACTCTATTCTGCTGGCCAGCTCCTTGGGGCCCAAGTGTTATGTCAGTGCTCAGGATAATGCCCCTTTAAGCACTGATAATACTGACTCTGGACTCTATAAATCCTGGTAATGCCACTGGCTCCATAATAATTGCAAGCAATACTGTCCCTCTTTGGACAAAGTGTAATGTGGATTACACTTCTTGAGTTCTTGAGTTAGCAGATGGTCTTCCTGTTTATATTGGGTGAAATACAGTTAGTTTGTGCCAGCAACATCCTTCCCCTTTGATCAGGTAGCGGGCTCTAACAAAATCTGTGTCTCTCTCCAATATCCTCAGTTGTCTATTGCTGTGCCTCTCTCCCTTTCAAGTGCAGTGGTGAGCAATCTGCCAACAGCCAAATGTGCATACAGTCCACTCAGAAACCGCCTCCACACTTCTCCTCAGCTTAGGAAAACAGCAGGGAACCACCTCCTCTGCCTTGTATAATTTTCGATTTACACATTACAGCCCACCAAGCCAGCTCAGTTGGTCCAAATTACGCCTCCCATAATCTATACAGTCCACATCCTGTGTGCCTTCCTATTGGGTAGAGGGTGGGTGTAACACTGACTACACACAGCTCTACTGTATGATAAGAGTCCCCTCCTGTAACTGTGCCTGTGTAAAGGTCTCCTCCTGTGTAAAGGTCTCAGTTCTTTTTCAGAGCTGCAGACTGGGCTATGCATTCCCCCCACAAAAAATCTTTGGTCCCCAAAGTAATAGCAGGGCCCAGCAGGGGAATAAAGTACTATCATGGTAAAGCACAATATAGCCAGAGAACAGTAAGCAGCACATTAAATTACACATTTAGATTATGCACATTACAACCTGGAGGTCAAGCTAAGTCTCCTCTGCTACACAGACACAGAGTCCTTTTCCTGCCAGAACTTTATACTGGGCTACATACTTTAAAAATATTGTACATAAACCCAGTCAGTCAATAAAATCTCATCAGCTGAACTCTAGGCAAACAGCTAAATATACAGATAAAATACTGCAAATGTTTCAAAACTATATAATCTAAGTCAATCTATCCAATCAATTTGTACCCAATCAGCCAGGCCCTTGCACTACATAGATGAGTAGATCTAAAGGAGATTGTATGATCAGATTGTAACAATTGCTTGAGTGGTGAGCATTAGAGAGCTTTTTTATTTATGTCTCTGTCCATCCAGTCCTGAGATATATCCAGCTCTTTCACACAGTACAGGCATGCCTGGTAGGGAAGGGGACTAACCCTTCTCTTCTGCCATTCCACTTTCAGAGAAGAGCACTTCCGGGTTCACAAGCAGCAGAGGAGATTAAGGCATTAACGTTTCCTGAGCTGCTACCACTCTCCATCCTGTTCTCATTTATTATGGTCTCTGGCATCTAGGAGGAGCCAGGGAACCACCAAAGCGGTTTTACACAGCCTACTGAGTGAAACTGAAACAAGCTCATGGTGGATACTGCAGCCATGAGCTTGTTTAACCTATTCAGACTTTGGACATTCTAGACATATCTACAAAGCTGATGCAGTAAGGCATACCCAAATATATTATTTAAAGGAGAATTATGGCTAAAACTACTGTATTTTGGCCCTATTTATGGATCTCAGGAGTGCAGTGCTATAGCCTGCTGTTGGCTGATGTCACAGAGCAGGTCCAAGTTCTGGAAACATCCCAGCTATATGGTTAGGATCTGCCCAGAACCCAGGACTGGCAGCCGGCTCAAACTCTCAATGAGTTGCTGAGAACCTGAGCCATCTGCTCCCGCCTCTCCACAGCACAGCGCTCTACTGGAGCATTGGCGGAGTAGAGCAGAGAGCCAGTGACTAATTAGAAATAAAGATGGTGCCGTGTTCTTAAAATATACCCGTGACTAAATAAATAAAATTAATATTTAAATAATAATGCAGTGTCTAAATAATATATTGTTTCCCTTAATAAATAAAAGTTGTGCAATTCATTATTATAAAAATATATAAATTAAAAAAAAAAAAAGATAAATAATATGTATCCAAAAATAAATTAAATAATCGAAAATATATATGCTGAAAAATAAATAAATACAAATAGATATACTACAAAATATAATTCATAAATGTCCAATATACTTAAGAAACCAATGATATATTATATCCCATTAGAGTGGGGTTATTCACATAATTCCAGATAAAGATACTCAAGATGAAATCAGTTTTTCCACTAGTAGTAAACTGGATGGTTCTCCTCTTTACTGCTGTAAAATGGATCCTAGGTAAGGTTCTCCCTCTAACAGGTGTTATGTTTTCTCCCTGTTACTCCGAGTATTGCCAGAAAAAAGAGAGAGGGATAGTGCCTTATCCTTGGTGAGCATAAAAATTTATTAGTGCTAAATTTGCACTTACATTTGTAAAAATATCAAAACGCTTTTAGTGTAGGATGTGTCCAGCCAGAACGGCGTGTAGACACACACTTCCTGTACTCGCCGTGTGTAGGAGTCCGAGTACGTGGTGACGTCAGTGCCCCTTCCCAACGCGTTGCGCCACAGGGTCACGTGGCTTTGTCCGGGGGATGTGATTGCCAGTGACTGTCGTTGACATTGGACTGGTGCTGCATCCCCTCCAGGTGAGTATAATTATTTTAAAACCCATACTTTACTACCACTTTAAAAGAGAAGTATGGGTTGTAAAGTCCACTTTTTAGCTTGTACCTACAGGTAAGCCTATAATAAGGATTTCCTGTAGGTACAGTGAATATCTCCTAAACTTGCACTGTTTAGAAGATATTCACATGGGATGCAGCCGAAGATGTCACCTGCACATGTGCTCTGAAGGGACAATATACCAGTGCCGTATCTTCAGAGCTCCACGCTGGGGCCAGGGCTCCCCCGGCTATTCATTGAACAGGAGCCAACAACCCCAGAAAAAAGACCGGGTGAAGATGAAAGTGCCCTGGAGCAATAAAAGCTGCACTGGTGGGTTCTGTGTGCAGGTAGGCCTAGCATAATGTACTAGTATGCAGTACATACTAGTACATTATAACTTAAACCTACAGGGGGCCTTCTATTTTGTGGCAGTTTACTTCTGCTTTAAAGGATTTCTTTATTGAGAATGTTGCCTTTGAAGCCGCATGAAAGACCCTCTTTCGGTACTTTTTTCTATTTTTGTTTTTTGCATTGGTACATGTCTGCCATGGCATTGCTCATCTCCCCATGCCTTTTTTGGGAGTAGTTTGCCTATTAGTCCTAAAAAGGACCAGAACCTAGCAGCAGGATTTGTCTCCCATATACCTTTAATGGGGTTCAATGCTAAGTCGGGGTTTAGCACATGACTGTTAAAAAGAAATCAAAGGTCGTTTTTACATTTTATGTTTTTTCATCAAGTAAAATGCTTAATCTACCGCTTGTCACCAACAAGTGGAGCTCTGTGTATTAGTAGGAGAACTATGAAGGTTTACTTCTGAGCTTTTATGCAAACAGACCTGAATATTTATTTATTTCAGGTACTTGTATAGCGCTGTCAATTTACACAGAGCTTTATTATATATTGTACATTCACATCAGTCCCTAACCCTCAAGGAACATACAATCTAAGGTCTCTAACTCACATTCATACATACACATACTAGGGCAATTTAGACAGGAGCCAATTAACCTACCAGCATGTCTTTGGAGTGTGGGAGGAAACTGGAGTAGCCAGAGGAATCCCACACAGGAACAGGAAGAACATGCAAACTCCAGGCAGGTGGTGCCGTGGCTGGGACTCAAACCAATGACCCTAGTACTGCCAGGTAGAAGTGCTAACCATTTAGTCACACAGCAGACAGTCTGCCCTTAACTCTAGAAGAGATGATAATGTCTTTGTTAACCACTTCCCGACCGGCCGTTGCATATAAACGGCCGGACGGTGGCAGTGAAGGGTTGGGTGGCCGTTTATAAACGGCCTCCCCGCACCCTGCTTGTGCGCGCTCCCTCGGAGTGCGCAGCACCGCGACCCGGTGCCCGCTGTGAAACACCGATTGTCGTACAGGACCTCTGTATGAGGTCCCGATCATGTGATCACTGATTGGCCAATCAGTGATCACATGCAAAGTAGTAAGCAAGATGTCACTTATGACATTGCTTACTACGTGTGAAATAAGTGAATGATCACAGAGGTCACATGGTACAAGGCTATTCACAACAGCCTTGTACCATGTGACAAGCTGTGACCAATCACAGCTCACTCAGTACTTCTCAATGAGTGCAAGAATGCACACAGAGAGAAAGATAAATGATTGCTTTTACACCCATATAGGATGTAAAATCAATCAGTGTAAAAAAAAAAAAAAATCTTCATCACCCACCACAAGTAGTACAGTGTCACCATGGTGACACTGTACTGCTAGGATGACAGTATGTAAAAAAAAAAAATAATATAATAAAATAAAAATGTAAAAAAAAATGTTTAAAAATTATTGTATATATATATATATATATATATATATATATATATATATATATTAATATATAATTTTCAAAATTTTTGGACTTTTTCATTTACATAGCAAAAAAAAATAAAACCCCCAGCGGTGAATAAATATGACCAAAATAAAGCTTTATCTGTCTCAAAAAAAATGGTAAATTCATTTGCGTACAGTGTTGCATGACCGCGCAATTGTCATTCAAAGTGTGATAGCGCTGAAAGCTGAAAATTGCCCTGGTCAGGAAGGGGGTAAAAGTGTTCGGTCTGGAAGTGGTTAAGGGTTGTCCAGCTCGAGTTCTCGAGGATCAGGATTCCCATACAATTTTGGTATTTCTTTAACAGACAGCAGTAATTTAGGTAAAATATATTTTACTAAAGTACCAAAATGTATCAGTTTTTACCATAATCCTGGCTGTATGTGGAGCTCAATGGCTGCGGTTGGAAAACCCTGTGTAGCTAGTTAGCTCATACATTTTTCAACAAAGCAGGCACACGATGCTGGGCTTTCTTTTAAGAAAGCCCAGCATGCTTTGCACAGCTAAATGTCATAGATGCACCCTGTAATAAATGTTCATTTGGAAAAAAAGGTTTATTACAAGTATGGTATAAAGCATTAGTTTGTAAACCTGTGGGCTTTCAAAAGAAAATTAAAAATAAATTCTCCAAAAGACATTCTATATTTCCATTAACACAATTAATATGATTTGAAAACCATTTCCTTTAAAAAAAAAACATTTTTATATTACAATTCTGTATTAAGACTCTAGATAAGCAATTAAATTGGATTTCTGCCACACACTCCTTGGTGGGATACAGCACTTCAACAATACAGTGTGATGGTGCCTTTGTTACTGTGGCAATGCTGTCACCGGCAGAGGGAAAGGTTAATATACAGATAACAATGCATTGCTTCACAGAGAGATACTGCTACAGAGTCTATTTCCACTTGAAACTGCTAGATAAGTTACTTTTAGGATGTAGAGTTATCAAGCAATGGGATTTTATCTTGTAAGGGAAACTATTAATCCTGTGTTATTCTGACACCTAGATAAAAAAAAAAATAATGAAAAAAGGTAACGTCTTTACTGCCTAAAATGGATTTTGACCTCATTCCTTATGACATATGTCAGAATTCTGTGTTTTAGAGTAATAATAATAAAAAGAAGAATAGTTAATATTATAATTAAATTATTATCCATAAGTTGCATCTGTAACAGTTTACTGATATCAGTCCAATAGAGGTATCTTTGTTGTTGTTTTTTTCTCCTTTATTAAATTTGCTCACATGTCCAGAACATATTCATAGCTTTACAGAAAAAAATATCCACTGACATCAGGCATTAACAGCAAGGCTCCTACTTTCCATTCATCATACATCAGCATCAGAGGTTGGTCATCAGCTCTGAGGAAAGGGATTCGTCCCCGAAATGCGTCAGCCATTTGACCGCACTGACAGTGAGAACACCTTGCCTGCCGTTGTGGCCATTGTCATTTTTCTATGCTTTTTAGATACATGCTTCGTCTGTGAGTATGTTTTTATTATTCTTTTACTCCTACAATAAACCTTGGATAATGCACTAGGTGTGTGCGTCACCTGTTTTCTCTCTCTCTACACCACATATTTGTCTACAGTCTTCTGCCTTTTCTTTTCAACAACTTACCACCCGCCGCAGCTACAGGACCAGCAACGTACTCATAGATCACTGGTGTTATTCCAACACATGGTGGCGCTGCACGCCCGAGCAGGTGCGCAACACTCCCCGCCCACGTCTGCTGTGTCCACCAGACACAGCTGAATGAAAATCCTGCTGAATGGGATCAGGTGGTCATGTGATCACTATGCGATCACATGATCACAATGACAACAAAGCTGTTTTGAATCAATCTGATTCATAACAGCTCTGCTTCTCTTCCTGATGAGCTGTGATTGGCCCACAGCTCTCACGTGATACATGAGGCCAATCACAGCACCCTGTACCATCTGACCAACTAGAGCCAATCACAAATCACTGTATTTGAGCTGTCATGAACTTAACCCGTTTATGACAGTTCAAGGCACACATTGCATCGCTAAGTGTGAAAAAAAAATCCCTGATTATCCTCCCACCTCCCAGAGTAGTACTACTATGGTAACATTGTACTGCTCTAGTGAAAGTATTAAAAAAAGAAAAATGTTTAAAAAAATAAAAATATTGAGGGAAATTTTTAAATGTTTTACTTTTTTTTTTTCTTTTTTTGCTGCTTGCCCGCCCACGATGCATGGGAGCTGTGGCTCTGGGCAATGTGACGTACCCTTATGTTGCTTTCTATTTCCGGGTGTGCATGCACATGTATGTGCCCCCTACTGGCACCTATGTCGGTCCAGGGAGAGAAGAGAGAACACAGCACTGAGTAAAAGCTCTACATTTTACACACCTGTTAAATTAGCATATTAACCCTTTGATCGCCCTTATTAACGCCTTCATCATACTGTCACCCAGCCAATACCATTAGTACAGTGTCAGTATATAGAAAATATATATATATATGTATATATTAGATATATTTTTCACTGTATTGCTGCCACTAGTGACATGAGATAATGTCAGGGTCTGTAAGTGCCCCTCTCAGCCAGGGTCAGTTAGTGTCAGATTGCCCGCACACTGTTGCACTCATGCTATAGGTCACTGATCACCGCCATTCATAGCATAATGTTTGTATGGATCAATATATTGATCACAAACTGAACTGTACTAGTGCCTCCTTAGCTCACATTTACAAGCAGCATGAAGGGACATTCCCCCACCACCTTCCATGGTTTTCTTGGGCTCTCCTGTCCCACAGGGGAATCTGAGAATGCAGCCAGCAGTTCGGCTGGCTGACAATAGAGCTGATCAGAGACTGGAATGCCTCCAGCTATCTCTATGGTCTAAGAAAAAGGAAGCTATGAGCATTTCATCATTTTTGTTTCTCCGGATCTAAGCACAGCCATTTTAAAATTGGGAAAGCATCTGATCACACCAATCTTGGTGTGATCAGATGCTTTAAGGGCAGATGAGAGATCTAGAGTCTAATAGACCCCAGATTTCTCAGAAAAGAGTACCTCTCACTGTCTATTGCTATCACAGGGGATATTTACATTTCCTGTGATAATAATAAAAATGATACAAAAAAATATATGAAAGGGACAGTGTAAAAATAAAATAAATAATAACAATAATAATAAAAAATCACCTCCCATGCTTGCGTGCAAAGGTAAACGGCAATTCCGTGTCAGTATGTAAACAGAAATTGCACCATGCACCACAACAACAGATCAAGAGAAGTAATTCTAGCACTAGACCTCATGTGTAAATCTAAAGTGGTGACCTGTAAAGGCTTTCAAAGCATCGACTATGGATATTAAAAATGTATGTAGTTTGTTGCTGTTGCATGGACGTGCGAAATTTTAAAGCATGTCATGTTTGGTATCCATTTGCTTGGTGTAACATCATCTATTATATTTTATCAACCAATTTGGCAATATATTGTGTTTTTGTGCATTTTGGGGCGTGCATGTGGCTAGGCTACCAAAAAGTCTCTCACATGTGGTATCCCCATACTCAGGAGAAGTAGCAGACTGTGTTTTGGGGTGTTATTCCACATATACCCAAGGCATGCATGAGCAATATATCATTATATGACAACTTTTAAAAAAAAAATGTCATGTTCCAAAAATTTGTAGCAAAAAATAAAAATACAAATATAATTTTTTTTCAAAATTTTCAGTCTTTTTTTCGTTTATATCACAAAACATAAAAAAAACCAGTGGTGATCAAATATCACCAAAAGAAAGCTTTATTTGTGTGAAAAAAGGACGTAAGTTGTGCTTGGGTACAGCATAGAAAGCCTCACAGTTACCAGTTGAATATCAAAAAAATGGCCTGGTCATTAAGGGAGGTAAATCTTCCAGAGGGCAAGTGATTAAACCTTTTTGTGTCTAGTTTAAAGTCAAGTTGCTGAAACCAAATTTTGAAGCAATGTTTAACTTAACAATAACGTCATGACTAATTTGCCTACCTATATATTTTAAGAACATATAAAGCTTTTAATTATCTGTTTTAATAAATTTTCTGCCTTTGTTTTTTTTTTTTAATCATAGGCTGACAAAGAGACTAAAACATTAAATCAATGTAATATTATTAGTAATATAATTGTATCTTACAATTGCACATTTTCAGATTAGGGCTGCAGTGACATCTACAATTTGAAGTTTCGTTCCTTTGTGAATCCCTGTGTTATAGTGATCCCCATGTATTTGCTTATTGGTTCTCAATTGCTAATGGGGACTGGAGCTATCAGTGACAGCCTGGTCTAAAAAGTAAGTCATCCACAGTGTCCACTACATGCTGCCTAAAGGGGAATATAGATCAACATTCCGTCAGCACATAGCATTATGCAGGGGAATGTGAAACTACAGACTGCATAGACTACAGGGAGAAAAAAGCTAAAGGGCGTGTCTACTGTAGAAATCTTGTACAAGTTTTCTTTGTTGTGACCAAGATTAAAAATATACGGTAAATAAAATAAATATTTTTACAGTTTTTATTATAGTACAAAGACATAGAAAGAACAAAACAGGGAAAATAGACAACGCACCTCTGACATTTCCAATATTGAACTACAGAAGCTCAGTGTTTAGTGTGTAAAGATACATTCATGTTCCTTGTATGGAAAAAGGAGCACTTGGACACAAAATAACCATTTATGTAAATGTACATCAGACGAGATAAAAGCACTCTACTTCCTACATCATAATGTGTCTATAAAATGGACGCATCAAGACCTCATACTTTGCGACAATATAAAATTCCTCATATGGGAGATAAGAAGGAATAACGGAAAGAAAGAGTGGGGAGAGTTGAGATCGAGATACCAGGTAAATAACAAAAATCATCTCTAATGGGGAATAAGTGGACGGAAAGAAAGGAGGGGAAAAAAAAAGAGAGAGGATAAGGTGCACCAGGTACCTAGCACACCCAGGGGCGGACTGACAACTCATGGAGCCCCCGGGCAATAGGGGATCATGGGCCCCCTGTGTCCTCGCCCACACTCAAATCACACCCAAAAAAGCCTATGAAAGGTACCAGGGACATCTCATGGGGCACCCTACTGACCCCTGGCCCTCGGGCAGTGCCTGAGTTCCCCAATGGTCAGTCCGCCCCTGAGCACACCCCTACTGTCAGATAAGTAGCCACACTAGATAAAGGCATACTTTGAATAAAGTGGACAGACATGGTCAAGAACAGGAGTGATTATTACAATGTGACCTACCTGTTTAGTCAATGAGTAGTTGTTTAAATTCACCTGTACAGAAAAATTCCATCCAATAAAATCATGTGGATATATCTTTTTTTTTTTTTTTTATTTCCACAAAAGCTTTATTGAGACTTCACAATTATAAGGTGCAATGAACCAGAAAGTGTGCTTATGATGAGATGTCGGACAGAATTCAACAAGTATACAATCATCTCCAATGACAATCAAATCAAAGAGATGCAAAACAGAATATACACTCACCAGCCACTTTATTAGGTACACCTTGCTAGTGCCAAGAAAATATCCTCCACACTATGGATGCACCAATACAGTTTTTGTATAGGCGAGTACAAGTACTGATACTTTTGGTCAAGTACTCTCTGACACCGATTACTGATACTTTCAGTCAAGTACTCGCCGATACCTTAACCGATACTTTGCAGTGTGATTTGCTTTAATGGACAAATTACACCATAAAGAATAGCATGAAATTTGAACAGGAATGCGATTCCTGTCCAACAGCCACACAGGAGCAGTGGGGAAATTGCATGTGATTTGGACAGGAATCACATTCCTGTTCAAATTGCATGCTATTCTATGTGGTGCAACTTGCATCCATTAACGCAAATCACACCGTAAAGTATCAGTTAATGTATCGGGAGTGGTTTCACGAGTACTCCTGAAAATACTCAGTATCGGCACCGATACTGGTACAGGTGCTTCCCTACCCCACAATATTACACCAACACCATCTTCCTGAACCATTGATACAAGGCAAGATGGATCCATGCTTTCATGTTTGTTTACAGCAAATTCTGACTCTACCATCTGACTATTGAAGTCACCATTCTTCCCATTCTCCTGTGACCTCTGACATCAACAAGGCATTTTCATCCACACAACGGTCGCTCACTGGATATTTTCTCTTTTACGAAGCATTCTCTGAAAACCCTAGAGATGGTTGTGCATGAAAATCCCAGTAGATCAGCAGTTTTTGAAATACTTAGATGAGCCTGTCTGGCACCAACAACCATCCCATGTTCAAAGTTAATTAAATCCTCTTTCTTCCCCATTCTGATGCTCGGTTTCAACTTCAGCAAGTCATCATCACCACATCTAAATGCATTGAGTTGCTGCCATGTGATTGGCTGATTAGCAATTTGTGTTACCAAGCAATTGAACAGGTGTACCTAATAAAGTGGCCAGTGAGTGTATATCACCAACTATACAAGGATCAGCAGTGAGAAGCCTTATCCAGTCAGACAATTACCCCACAAAAGCAGAGACAGCACAGATGTCAATCTAGATATCGAACAGCATTAGCCAACCACATGCACCTAGCTACCTACCCCACTGACCACTTGGCTCCCATGTATATTATATAGAAAACCCAAGTGTATCATGTCCAACACTTGGGGTTGAAACAGCCAGAAGAAGATGGACATTCTGAACTGTTAAAGGTCCCTCTTGGCTGTCTAGTGAGTGAGCTAGGCCATGTTTGGGTCCTCTGGGACCTAGGGTCTGACAAGAGAAATGTAGACTAGAAAGAGAGGAACGGCAGGGATAGAGGGAAAGAAAGGGGGTTGAGGGGAGATGTGGGTTTAGATGGGGGGGGGGGGGAGGGATGCATGGAAGGTAGAGCCACACTCTGAGGAAGAGGCAAGTCCTCGAAACGCGTCAGCCTTTTGGATGTCTATACTCCCTATGTTACTCAGCGCGGTGTTGACCCAGCTGTTCTTTTATGATGTGCCTTGACTATATTGTCGTTTGTGAGTACAACACCTACTTTATTTTTTATTAAACATTTTTTATGGTAATGCACTAGGCCTGTGCGCCCTCTGTCTGTTCTTTCCTCATTCAGTATATTTGGATTTCCCCGGTCTATTTGAGGGCAGCAAGGTGTGCATGTTCCAGGACATTCTTAATGTGGTTGTAGTCTGCATCAAGTCCATCCCCAAGCGCAGGAGCATTTGTGTTTGCTGGTTCTTTGTCCTCATTTCTCCATGTCTGGTAGAGACCTCTAGGTGCCGCTGCCCTAGCCTACAGAGAAATAGAGCAGTGTTGTCAAACCAGAGATCAACTTTGGCTCTGTATCAGAACCCAAACAGATCCCAGCTGGTTCAGAGGTCTTCATCACCCCAAGTCCATACTGAGAGTCATGTATGTGGGTGTCATTTAGAAGTGCACCCCGCACACCCACTTTTTGGTGATCTTGTCCTGTGATTTATATATCAATTCTTCCATCTCCGCTATGTGATCAACCCTTCAAATCCATTGTTTCACAGAGGGGACAGTTTTAGACCCCAGCGCATATAACTTTTTTTCAGAGCAAACTCGACCTGTTAATTTTGAAATAAGAGTAAAATTAGGGTTAAGGTATGCTACTAAAATTAGTTCCTGATATTACGAAGCTCACCTGAGACAATCTTTTTTATTGTCTCAGTTCCGCTAACTTCATCACAAAATTAAAATGTAAACTACAATTCACTCTGCTATGTTCCCTTCCCCAAAGCAAACTGTCATTAAACATTATGGAAATTCAGTTAATTTAAATTGGCAGATGTTTCAACGCTTCATAAATTCCTTCTCTAAAATATTTAGAGCTTTAGTAAAAAAAAAACAGAAAAAAAAACTGGATTGCAAACCAATTTTGCACGAACGAAGACTGCTCTGATACATGGATCATAAAGAGAGAGGGACAGCCAGAGGTGCATTCAGAGTTTGTCTATTATTACACCATGTGTATCTTGGCAAAAAAACAGATTTAAGTTTATAAGAGAAAAACAAGGGCTTAATAGGTGGTTGCCAAATAATTAAATCCATACTACAGTTGTGACCAAAATTATTCAACCCCCACTGAAATTGAGTGTTTTGGCCAGTTTGACATTGCTTTTGATCATTCAGTCATCTTGCTTACATTTACATTAAAGAGGCACTTGTAGGTCAGACAAATATAACATAACAGTTATAATGAAATAACCACAAATGTCTTTTCTGTGCTCACAGCATTATCAGTTTTATTCAACCCCCAAGTGACATTCAATCTTAGTACTTAGTACAGCATCC
Source organism: Staurois parvus (assembly GCF_062004578.1). Classification (NCBI taxonomy): domain Eukaryota; kingdom Metazoa; phylum Chordata; class Amphibia; order Anura; family Ranidae; genus Staurois; species Staurois parvus. Next base: position 3,115,496 of record NW_028317799.1, on the reverse strand, counting down.
TTTTACAGTTATAACAGCTTTTAAACGTGAAGCATAGCTTGACACAAGTGTCTTGCAGCGATCTACGGGTATCTTCGCCCATTCTTCATGGGCAAAGGCCTCCAGTTCAGTCACATTCTTAGGCTTGCGCACTGCAACTGCTTTCTTTAAGTCCCACCAGAGGTTCTCAATCGGATTTAAGTCTGGTGACTGCGATGGCCACTCCAAAATGTTCCAGCCTTTCCTCTGCAACCATGCTCTAGTGGACTTGGAGGTATGCTTGGGATCATTGTCCTGTTGAAAGGTCCAACGTCTCCCAAGCCTCAGGTGTGTGACGGACTGCATCACGTTTCCATCCAATATCTCCTGGTACTGAAGAGAATTCATGGTACCTTGCACACGCTGAAGCTTCCCTGTACCTGCAGAAGCAAAACAGCCCCAAAGCATGATTGACCCTCCACCATGCTTCACAGTAGGCAAGGTGTTCTTTTCATCATAGGCCTTGTTCTTCCTCCTCCAAACATAGCGTTGATCCATGGGCCCAAACAGTTCTAATTTTGTTTCATCAGTCCACAGAACACTATCCCACAACTTTTGTGGTTTGTCCACATGGCTTTTGGCATACTGCAGTCGACTCTTCTTATTCTTTGGAGACAGCAAGGGGGTACGCCTGGGAGTTCTGGCACGGAGGCCTTCATTACGCAGTGTGCGTCTTATTGTCTGGGCTGAAACTTCTGTACCCACATCTGACAAATCTTTTCTCAGTTCCTCAGCAGTCACACGGGGACTTCTCTCCACTCTACGCTTCAGGTAGCGCACAGCAGTCGAAGTCAGCATCTTCTTTCTGCCACGACCAGGTAGCGTTTCAACAGTGCCCTTTGCCTTGAATTTGCGAATGATGCTTCCTAAGGTGTCTCTTGGTATGTTTAACATCTTTGCAATCTTCTTATAGCCATTGCCCTTCCTGTGAAGAGAAATCACCTCTTCTCTTGTCTTCCTGGACCATTCTCTTGCCTTCACCATGTTTGTAACCACACCAGTAAATGTCTAGAAGGAGCTGAGTATCACAGTCATTTTAAAGCTGCCTAATTGGTGCTTATTATGCTTGATTGCTGCTCGGTGACATCCACAGGTGTTTTCAATACCTGATGGAAAGCACCTGTATGAACCTCTGTTCTTCAGAGTGGTAGTCTTTAAGGGGTTGAATAATTGTGGCAATGAAGAAACCACATAAGAACCATTTACTACTGTATTACATAAACAATTGATGTCATTTTAGTTGCATTTGGGTAGTTACAACGTCCTTGTAGGATTTGATTCTGAATACAATTCCAAATGTACACTATAGTCCCTAAACCCCTTTACAGCATTGGGGGTTGAATAATTTTGGTCACAACTGTAGGTGTGTAAAATATGGACAATTGACTTGACCTGATGAACTTATTTTTTGGAAGACTGTGGACACATCTCCGACATTACAAAACAGGACTAGTTGGTTGTGATTAACTAATACTCATCCTGGATGAATGAGAACCTTCACAGTTAAGTTCCTGATATATGTCGAAGCATATTGGATCAGCTTTAATACAATCTTTAAAGGAGAAGTACAGCCAAAGCTCTTTTGGCTGTACTTCTCCTGTAGATTACAGGAGTGCAGTTTCACCTGAAGCTCGCTTTCGGCTGACGTCACTCAGCCAGTCCAGGCTGGGGAAAGATCCCGACTTCAAGTTGAGATCCACCCAAGAGTCTGGGCACCTGACTTAGCCTCTCAATGATACACCGAGAGCTTGTCAAGGTCCTACCTTTCTTCAGAGCTTGTGCATCTCCATGAGCTGGCATCCATCTTGGTTTTCTGCAAAGCATGGTGGGAACCTTTATGCCTTCAGGCTTCTGCGGCTCCTCCTCAGAAGGGTGTGGTTGAGCACATTTAAACCTGCTGTCTGCAAGTGTGCTCTGCACTTGTGTCCTGTATGTTGCCCTGTTGCAAGCTCTTGTGTTGTTCCCATTGCTCTCCTGGTAACCGACTCGGCTTGGACAAGACTACTCTCTGCGTTAACCCTTTACCTGACCTTCCGTTGCTGAACCCGGCCCGTGACCTGAGTATTCTTTGCCTACCGTCTAGTACTGTCTGCTCCGTTGTTATTGACCCGGCTTGTCTGACTACTCTACTCGTGTTCCCATCTAGCTCCCACCAGCTGTACGCCATTGGCGGCAGTCGTTATCACAGCTGGGGTCACTCGGGGGCCGCGACCTGGTCTCAGGCTGCGTCAAGTCCATCCCCACCGTCAGGGGCCCTGGTGAAGGGTAGCCTGGGGCTTAGACTCCGCGCCCTGAGGGGCTCTGGTCTGTGGGTAGTGGCTGTCGTCAGTCGCAGCGTGACCGTACCATAGGCCTGCCTGCCCATTCCAGCGTTCCTGCCCTGACAGAGCTTAAGTCAACTCCTCCCTCCTCCTCCACAGCCCAGCACTCCAGTGAGCACTGGGGGGGGCAGAACAGACAGAGGTGGCTGACAGTCACCAGAACTGCAGGGAGAACTCAGCGATCAGCGGTCACGTGATTGCTAAGTTCTCACACTTAGAGCCGGTGGGGGACAGAGGCAACATTGGACCGGTGCTGCATCCACCTAGGTAAGTATAATTGAGAGGAAAAAAGAAGTCCACACTTCTCTTTAAGGATGTTCTCACAATAAACTATGGGGATAATCTTGTTGTCAGGACCCAGGTTTGAATCTGCAACCACTGCTGTGTCTGGAAATGTCTCTTCTTGCAGAGCCACCTGGGATGCTGGATGGCTTCCTGGACAATTCCTTGAATGATCCTGCTTTAAACCTTGTTTCTCTTGAACTTTGAACCCTTTGCTCCACCCATGAACTTCCTGATGTAAGCCATATCTATGCACTCCCTGTTTGTCAGATAATTGCACTCTCTCGGCCAATATCTCTCTCTTGTCACTCCTGCCAACATCTATATATCCGCTACCACTTGTTGCCAAACATTAGCTTGTTCTTTGACTACACTTCTGCTCGATTCCAACCTGCAACCACTTGTTACCAACCTTTGGCTTGTTCCTTGACTACGCATCTGCTTGATCCCTACCTGCTATATCTGCTACTAATAAATATACAGTGCAGTGCTAGATCCCTCTAAACAAAAATCCTCCAAACAAAATAAATAAGTGAATGCTATTAAATGTGTCAATATTCCATATTATAAAGAGAAAAAAACTATACAACTGATAACTTCAAAAAGGTGCTAAGTGCAATAATTCATAAAGTCCTTATTAAATAGTGTAAAAAGTCCCATTTCATAGCTGAAAAAATATAGTAAGAACTCCCAGAAACAATCTGGGAAGTAGAATTCTGTGCTTACATAGGTGAAATAGTAGCCTCACAAGTAATGTGGACGATGTATAAAAAGCAATGGGCAACAGCGTTTGTTAAATACATGCAACAAAGGTGTCTTCTCCATCAAGTGCATGTCACCAACATGTTAACACTTTAAACCAAGTAAGACTATCAGCCTATAACCCCACAGAATGGACCATTAGGAGTTAAATGGTCATAAGTACTTTAGATGCAATGCGATCTCCCCAAACTGCAGCTCATCTGACCATCCATGATAGCACCAAGTGGGACAGACAATACGTTTTCATAGTGTTTGGGCATCCTTTCGCCAGTGATGTTCTTTCAAAATATTCAGGCTCTTCCACAAAGTTGTTACAAAACTGTGGAACAAATACAGGAAGTGGATATATCCTTTTATCTGTAATAGAATCAAGGAGGTTTAATAGACCATCCAGACTAGCATGGGGAGAAAAATGGACAGCTTCAAAAACCTATATCTGCTACTGGACCCCAGCTTGCTCACCTCTTGGTGGCACGATCCTGAGGACCTCAACTTAATACTAGCAAGCAGCAAACCCCATCTCCACCATTAGGTGAACACGGGTTAGTGATTAGACTCTGCACCTCGGGTGAGCTCACGTCATCCACTGTGATGACCTGCTTGTATACCTATCCTGCTGGTCAGTAGGAGCCTTTCTGCTACTATAGCTACTGGTCTCTAAGCCTAACTTTAAAACTTGCAAAATCTCCTGCGCTACAGAGTAGGCTGAAAGGTCACAATGGATTATGGCTTCCTCCTGGCTTTCATAGATAAAACTCGCCTTGCTGCCCTCAAAGAACTGGGGATGTCCAAAAACACTGTAAACAAAAAAGCAAAAAAGAGGGTGCACTGGCTTAATGCATTAACCTTAAAACATAATTTTATTGTATCCAAGTGGTAATATCTCACAAAGATGAGTGAGACAAAGACTCATCATTAACAACAGCACCATCAAATCCCCAGAAGATCACATCTCATGACATGGTAAATGGACATCCAACAGGCTAATGATTTGCCTCTTCTTCAGAGCCAGGGCCAATGCGTTAGCCTGTTTGATGTCCATTTCCCTTGTCATGGGATGTGATGTTCTGTGGATTTGATGGTGCTGTTGTTAATGATGATCCTTTGTCTCATCTCATCTTTTGTGAGTATATTACTTACCACTTTGATAAAATAAAATTGTATTTTAAGGTTAATGCAATAGGCCAGTACGCCCTCTTTTTTGCTTTTTTGGTTCCTCTAAGCCTGACCCCTGACTATGACTCAAATGATACTTAGCTATGAGAATATGATGCTAATTTCTGCTTGCCTTTTGGCAAAGTATTTCCTAGATGACTTAAAGTTGTTTTATGCTATATAGGAAAAGCAAAGAGAGCAATGACTTCTCCATTTAATTTGCATATTGGCTGTTCTCAACTTTGCAGGGGCAGACCTTAAACTATTACTAAACCCACAGCAGTAAAATTAGTCTGTAAATGCAGTAAAGCATGCTTGTTATACTCATTGTGGAACCTAAGGGGTTAATCCTCCGCACTGTGTAAAAAGGCTGTTTGATCCTTTCTTCTATGTTCCTCCCCTTTTTCTATTTTCCAAAAAATACTTTTATTAGAAGAAAAAAGGCATATCAGTGCATATACAGTTATGGATCACAGTCTGAACATAAACATAACGTGTAGCCTCCCGTTTCGCAGACGGGTCATGGATTAAACTGCAATACAGATCAGAACGGAATATGACATTATATCAACTGAATATTGCAAACCCCTCCCCTTTTTCAAGCAACCACCTCTTATCTCCAGACTGAACGGTAGGCATGCACTTGCTCAGTTTGGTTTGTATTGCTAGAGAGGCTTTGTTTTTCTTGGGAGAGTGCATGTGATCAGCACAGGGCCAATCAGCACTGGTCAGACAGAGGGTCAGGGGTTCTGCATCTTCCTAGAGCAGAAAGAAAACTCCTCCTATACGCTTTAGCTAGTGCTGGGCTGGACACTGATAGAAGTCACAAGACTGGTCTAACTGCTGATGAGAAAAAGCATTTAGCAGTTTATATTTACTAAAATAATTGCATTTCCATGTTCTGTGTATTGTGGGAGACAAGATATAGTGAATGCAGGGTCCGGGGTTTAGTAACACTTTAATGCCAGGGGTGGGGCTTACCTTTAAGTGAAGGATGAAAGAAAGTCTGCTTTAAGTAGCCCAAAAACACAGAATGTCTTTTTTCTCTATTTAAATTTTTTTTGTCTTGTTCTAGATTTAGTTCCAAAGTTAGCAGTTTACAAATACAAAAAAATGGGTCATGTAACATAAATTAAGTTTATATATTCATACAAGATAATGCCTTACACAGTGTACTTCCCGCATATGTCAGACAATAACTAGCAGAGCAGATTTGTCTATAGCATGTATTTTTCACGTTCGGTTTTCAAAAGAAAATACATTTTTCCCCTTGAGTGATGTTAGTTGAAAGGTTAGTCGTATTTGCTGTGAACTGGATCAAACTCAAAAGAGGATGAAAGTTTCTCTCTATGCCTTGTATCTTGGTCTTCGTGCTATGAAACAGAAGCAACGTTGAAATTTTAAATACATACGAAAGGGTGGCTTTCACTTAAAAGAAAACCTGTCTTTGATGTATATTAAACATGCACTACAGCATATTGTGATTCGAGCTGTCAGAATGTCACTTTCCTGTCTGAAAAAAAGATATACATAGGGCTTCATAAGTGGGTTTTTTTTTTTTCACATGATTATTTTATTTATTTAAAAATGCTAGACCTATTTTATTGACACTGACTCCAACTGCCCTTCTACAGTTTATTAAATTGTCTACATTTTTTTTTCCCAAGCTGTCTTTTGTTTGGTCACTTCCATGTCTGGTCTGGCTTCAGCTATGGGTGGCTGTCAGGGCTCCGGGTATGACCAGAGGTGTGTGGACTGACACAGGGAAATGCAGGCTTCAGGTATAAACAAGACAATTTATTAAAAGACTAAACAACACAAACACAGTGCAAGGTAAACATAACACAGTGCAAACAACCCCACCTCCAACAGATAACCATATATGCAATCAAACGTAGTCGAGCAGGCCGGGTCGGTAGCAAACGGGCAAACAGGGTACCAGGAGCGAGCGGAAGATTGGTCAGGAATAGCCGAGGTCAGGACAGGCGGAGTTCGTTCAGAGTCAGGATCAAAGCAGAATCAGGATCAGGCAGGAAGCAGGCACAGGGGCTCATGGGAAACATACACCAAGGCACTGATCACAGGCCTGGTCCTGCTTAAATACACCTCCTGCAATCAGCCTCAGGTGATGGCCTGATTGCAGGAGTGAGATTCTGGCTGCTGAGAGCACCCGCTGGCCAGCCTTGGTACTGCAGCCCACAAGGCAGGCGAGTCCCACCACCATTGGCGAGTCCATTCCTGACAGTGGCCCTGAATGATTCAGAGAATGGTACTCACCTGGTGTTGTACAGTAACTGCTGTTCTATGTAATATTCTCCTGTAAACTAAGGCTGGAGAAAAAGGAGACAGCCTGAGCTCCCAGGAAATGGGTTGGCTGACATTGGCCACTCAATATAGAGTGGCTCCAAGCTTGGAATGGGACTTGGAGGGTAGTGCTTTGGTGGACAGTGCCTGTTTTGGCAACTTTTTTTAAAGCCTTGTTCACATGTCATGCAGTGGCTTCAATACTTCTGAGTCAAGGATGTGCTGAGCATTCGAGCACTCGGGCACTGCCCGAGGTCCCAGGGTCAGTATGGGGCCCCATGAAATTCCCCTGGTACTTTTTATAGGCTTTTTTGGGTGTGCTTTGAGTGTGGGCAAGGACACAAGGGCCCCATGATCCCCTATTGCCCGGGGGCCCCCATGAGTTGTCAGTCCGCCCCTGTTCTGAGTCACAGACTTGGAAAACATCATACAGCAGTTAGATCAAATTTTATTCTCCTTAACTATTTTTTTTTTTTCAGGTCAGTGATTAAAAAAACATTGAAGTCAAAGAATGAGCACAAGAGCTAGGCAAGTAGCTTTTTCTGACTAAAAGGTCACCATTGCCAGCCTATTGGAATCTTTCAAAATGTGTTTCCTTTAAGAGCAGAGAAAGTTAGTAGAAGACAATAACAAGTGTTATTTAAAGCCGCATGCATTTTTTACCTTTTTAAAAAATTCATTGATATCCTTGTATGAACTCCGCCATGTCTCATCTTTTATGGACCTCTGAAGATGGTGTTTTCCACTCTAATATGGCCATGATTATTAATGCAGAGAGGAATATTGACAGCAACAAGCTACATGGAGCTAAAAGCTCAGTTTGAATCAGATTACAACCTCTCTTCACCTTTATTCTTTTTAAAAATATATTTGATTCTTTGATTTTTTTTTTTTATGTACTTTTTCTAAGATCCTCATACACATTTCTAAATTTTACAAAACTTTTAACCGTTTCAATACCGTGTGATTTTACACCTTCCTGCCCAGGCCATTTTTCAGGTTTCAGCGCTCTCACACTTTGAATGACAATTGCGCGGTCATACAACACTGTACCCAAACTAAAATTTTATCATTTTCTTCACACAACTAGAGCTTTCTTTTGGTGGTATTTAATCACCGCTGGGGTTTTTATTTTTTGCTAAATTAACAAAAAAAGACCAAAAATTTTGAAAAAAAAACACATTTTTCTTTGTTTCTGTTATAAAAGTTTACAAATAAATAATTGTTCTTCATAAATTTAGGCCGAGATGTATTCTGCTACATGTCTTTGGTGAAAATAACCCAAATTAGGATGTATTTTTTTAGTTTGTAGGAAAGTTATAGAGTTCACAAACTATGGTATAGATCTGAATATTGATCAATCCTGAAGTACTGACAGCCAATCTAATTTCTTGAGGTCCAAGAATGTCAGAATAGTACAGATATGCCCAAATGACCCCTTTTCGCAGAGTAGACAGTCCGACGTACTTCATAAGAGGCATGGCGAGTTTTTTGAAGTTGTATTTTTTTGTCATAATTTTTCGGAAAATGAAAAAATTAAAAAAATTATTTTCACAATTTTTTTTTTTTTTACATACTGTCACCAGTGCAGTACAGCGTCATCATATAACTGGCATGGCGGTGAACAGGGACACTGACTGGTGACAGTATGAAAAAAAAAAATATATATAATTTTTTTTATTATATTTAATTTTTTATTACATTTTTTAAAGATTTGTTTTTCATATTTTACTATGACCAAAGTAGTACAATGTTACCATAGTAACATTGTACTACTTTGGGGGAGTGATCAGTATTTTTTTTTTTTTATACACAGTTTGCTTATAGCAAAGAATTACTTTGCTATAAGCAAGCATTTACCTGAATGAAATCGATTCATTCAGCTTTTTTTTTTTTTTTTTTTTTTGTGCTTAGCTGTGATTTGGTCACAGCTAATCACATGACATGTGCATGTGACCTGCTGTGACCATTCACAGCTAGGCACTAGTATACAATGGATGGCATCATGAATGAAGCCATCCTTGTATACAACTATCATGTGACCTGCTGTGATTGGTCACAGCAGGTCACATGGTATTAGCTACGGGAGCCGGTACTCGGATCTGTCATCGGCCGTGTCCGAGGTGCACGGCCCGTGACAGATCCCGCTGCTGCGCCGCTCTGCTGTGCTGCAAACTGCGCATGTGCGGGAGCACGCCAAATGGTGTGCACCCGGAATTTAGGAGCGCATTTCAAGCCGCCAAACGGCCATTGGCCGGGCGGCTAATGGTTAAGCAAGCTTTAAAATGGCTTTAAAGCTCAGACATGAAATATGAACAAAGCATATTCCTCTATAGAGTGTACTTGTCATAGCCTCCCTGGCGGTATTCCTGAGTGTAGCTCGGGGTAAAGTTTCAGTACCACAAGCAGTAACCCTGAGCTACACTCGGGCTTACCATGCGGCGCTGCTCTGGGATCTGTTCTTCTCTTACCTTGTCCTGCGCTCCCGCGATGTCCCTCCTGCAGTGTCCCCTGTAATGTTCTCCGGCCGATGCCGGCATCTGTGTTCTGGGTTCCGTTCCCTGTGACGTCGGGACGTACGGGGACGGAGCGGTGGGAAATTTGAAAATGACAAAAAGTGACATACACTAAATTCACTAAAATCACATAGTATAACATTCCTGTATCAAACCATTTCACATACATTTTGTCCCGAGTGCTTTGTCCGGCGCCCTGCCTGCATTTTGAATGTTCTTTCTGCCTGGAAACTGAGAAACGTCCATGGTGTCCAAAAAGCGTCCCTTTAGGTCAAAAGCGGTTTTAGACCGGCTAGAGAACAGCGATAGTAAATCAGAACCACTTGCAGAATTGAGTGATAATGATTCGTGGGGGAAATTCGTCATCAGACACTGAAAACAATTCTGCGACTTTGCTCAGTGATGCGTGAACTTGGCGCTCTATTTCAAATTTCAGTGTTTTTGGTTTGATTATATTATTGAATTAAATTTATTATTATTATATTATTATTTTTTATGATTATTTATTAAATTATAATTTATGATTTTGTGTTTCACATTTTGACATACCCGGGATGTTTACTAGACTCTTGTTCGGACAGATTTCAGTGAGTTATTCTTAAAAATTACAGGCCTACAATAAAAAAATACATATTTCCATGCAAAAAAATGTACCGCTTTGAGCACAGAAATATGGACATAATCATACCGCCAAGGAGGTTAATTAAGAGTACTAAGTGTTATTTCTGTCTGCTGCTTCATTACTCTGCTATCAGCATGAATCACTTCTGACAAGTTTCCTGACACCAAGAAAAAAATGGTGACAGAGGAGGGAGCTTCAGCAAATTGACATGTCCCCTAAATGCGTCAGCCATTTGACCGCATTTACAGTTGGAACACCTTGCTTGCCGTTGTGGCCATCTTCATAATGAAAATGCTTTTTAGATACATGCTTCGTCTGTGAGATGTTTTTATCCTTTATACCTTTGCATAAACCTTGGATAATGCACTAGGTGTTTATGCCACCTGTTTATTCTCTATCTAACAGTTAGGTCCATATATAACGAAGGAGTAGCCCACACTTGGCCATGAAACAGCTTTTGATTCAACTGTCCAATTACTTTTGGTCCCTTGAAAAAGGGGGGATGGCTACTATTAATAGCTGTAATTCCTAAACCCTTCCTCCAATTTGGATATACATACCCTCAAATTAAACCTGAGAGTGTGCACTTTCAACACACATCCATTATATAACTATAGCTTGAATATGTTTTGGTAAATACCTGAAAAAAACTAAAATTGTGCCTGTGTCCAAATATATGTGGACCTAACTGTATGTCTCTCCCAGATATCTCATATGTGTATTTAGCTGCTTGCTTTAAAAAATTACAACCGTTTCTGAAAAAATCAACTATTTTTCTGGTACATCTTGGAAATTTCCAGGTCCTGGTAAATAGGCCCTGCTACCGCTTTATACTCAACTCAAGTCTCAAGCGGTCTGTACCCACCTCTTGATGCAGCTTTGTCCATAACCAAAATTCCCAGTGTCAGCTGGTTTTGGAGAACAGAGGGAGCTCAGACATCAACCCCTCCATTATGGGTTTTCAACCACATTATGGCAGGAGGTCCCATGGTCCTTCATACCTGGAAGCACAGGATATTTTGTAGTGGTGCATCAGGAAAAGCATTATGGTTGGAGAGGTGAGCAAAAAGCTGTCAAGGTGGGCTTTACACAGACACTATCACTTTGCCTTAAAGAGTCAAGATGACAGGTTCTCTTTAAAGTTCAAATGTATGTGCATGTATAGTCTTTGTTTTTGATCTTTATAAAGCATCAAAGCTTAGTATTCCTAAGTCAGAATACAGAAATTTTTTTTTTAATGACTGGTCTTTTCACATTTAAAGCAGATTTTTTTTGTCCCATACAGTGGGACTGTGCCCTCACTGCATGGGTTATCTGTTTATTTTTGTCCAGGGGTGAGGAAATCAGAGATAAACTTATCAATCCGCCAATCCTCCCAGCACAAAACCGGTCCCTGTCGCTCCTGCCCTCCCGCAGTCTAGCGGTCTTGTACAGTGGATTGTTCCTGACCTCATCATGCCCATAGATCAGCTCTGGACGTGAGGACGGCAAGAACAGTCCACCACTTGAAGTGGGGAACACTGTTTTCCGGAAGATCGAAGGATCGGGTGAGTATAAGCTCTGTAGGGCACAGCCCCACTGTATGAGACAATTTTTTTTTTACCTCGAGTCCTGCTTTAAATTAATCTTCACTGGCAATTCACATCCATTTTACAAAAATCCACTGCAGATCATATTTTTCCAGTATGGATTTTTATACTTCTATGCAGAATTCTTAGAACAACTGTATTCTTTTCAGTCCTTGCCCATATTTCACCATTTTTGACATAGCTAAAACATATCACCTTTCCTGCAGGGCTGTGCCTTTAGCCTTATGTAACTAATAAAACTTGCTTCTTTTTTATTGGAACTGTCCTGCGATGTGGACTTTTCACTAAGGATACATTTTTGACATATAAATTAAATTATTATTGGAGAAAGGTATGTCTTGATAAGGGCATTGAGGTCTTTTTCCCCTAACTGAAGCAGTCAAGAAAAAGCATTTGTAAGAAGTGATATTAAAACTTCATTTTTAAGCACTTTCAGCAGCTTTTTTAATCACTGACTATGTAGCTTCTTTATCTTTTATCCCCTGCCTATATTCCAGGTCAGATTGGTGCCATGACCATTGCCCCATACTTTATGTTTCTGGGTGGCTCCTTTCTCTTGCAGCATCCTATGGGTCCACCCTTACATGCAGGAACTAAAGTTGTGTCTCCCAACACCAGTTGGTGTCAATTTGCAAGGTACAGGAGGCCTCGAATGCAGCCCCTAATGTCTCCAAAAGGCTGCATATAATAATTATTGCATTTAATGCTCCAGAAAACTGTCGCAGATGGAAGACTTACTAGAGGAAATGGTCAGAGATTGTTCTACATGAGTGCTTGGAGATTGAAGTCATGCTATAAGAGACCATCAGATACTAGGGCCATGTTACATAAAATCACTAAACTTTACTACTATTAAGGGACTCTTTTCAAATCTCAAATGTTTCCTCTACTGGCTGTCGGGACTCAAGGGCTGCACTTCAAATACTGAAGGGGCGCCAGGGTCCTACACTGTGTGCATCAATTGAAACACACAGCCAAGGATGGTAAGACATAATAGAGAGAAAAGTATCTTACATGTTTATGGGACATTTAAGGCACCCTTGGAATGTATACAAAACAATCAATTTTTTAAAAGATTGACATTTTATTTGACACATTAATACCTATCGAATGAACAACACATATTGCACCCATACAATATAATGCAGAAAGGAAGTTCACCTACTGAAAGCTGCCAGCACTTAGAACTGCTACCTAAACAGTGTGTACAATGATTATAGATAGTGCAACGCTCAAAACAGTACTATGTGCAATACAAAAAAATGTGCTCACATGCAATTGTGTCAATAATTATTCAAAAATGAATCATTAAATGAAATATCTTAATTATAAAGTGCCACTCAATAATTATTCTCTTCACATTAGTGCCCACATAATCAAAAAATAATAATAACTACCGTTTGCACAGGGGATCATTTTCACAGTGCTCTAAGTGTAATACAGTGACCACACTTCACATGCCAGCTCGGCAACTACGGCAAGCTGGTGGAATCATATATAAAGCTACTAGATCAGCAAGAGGAAGAGACTATCCAGAGAGACTACAAATTGCATCCGAAGTAGTGTCCATTCAAAAAATTAAAGTCCATCCAGTTGCTCTCGGTAGGCTTCACGCAACTGTGTACCTGACATGTGTGTGAAAAGCCAATCGATCCAGTTCACCACCATGTGCGGCTGGTGAGCAATTATTTTCCAGAGGCTTCTGACCGGGGGTAATGGAAGTCCCCTAAAGAGATCCACAACGTGAGGAGAGGTACTTATCGTCAGGAGATAAGGATCCAGAGTGATCCTGAAAGCTGTCTGGCCCTTAGGGGTCGTTTGAAGGAGGTGAGGAGGCAATTTAGCCTTAGGAGGTGAAGAGTGACACGTTCACGGAATATGAACACCTTTTTTTTTTTTTTGTACATTACATGAATTTGTTATCACTTGTTTTTTATGGACATTTTATTTTGATGATTTTGAGTGGCATGTGAAGTGTGGTCACTGTATTACACTTAGAGCACTGTGAAAATTATCCCTTGTGCAAACGGTAGTTATTATTATTTTTTGATTATGTGGGCACTAATGTGAAGAGAATAATTATTGAGTGGCACTTTATAATTAAGATATTTCATTTAATGATTCATTTTTGAATAATTATTGACACAATTGCATGTGAGCACAATTTTTTGTATTGCACATAGTATTGTTTTGAGCGCTGCACTATCTATAATCATCATACAATATAATGGTCATTGTCAACATATTTGCTTCACAACGTTTGTAGTTATTGGAATGGATGACTAATGGTATCCTCTAAGGCTGACTTCTATCTTGCAGCCTCAATTTTTGACTACAAGTAAATTTATCCTAAAGCCAACGCGTTTTGAATACTTTAGATTCTACAGATTCTTCCTCAGGGAAAGGATACCACTCTAAAATAATAATTATCAATAATTAATCCTGCATACATATGTTCAATTGAAAGGTCAACCATATAGGATGTATAACTTACATACTACCAATATTGATCAAAAATGATGCCTTGCTTGTTTGAGAAATAAGTCTCCCCCATGGGATGAGGTCATCGTTTGACATACAGGAGCCACAGGTACCACATCACAGATACTGTTATCACAAAACATATATCGAATAATAAAATATTTTATATATTAATGTCTTGAAAATATAACAAGGCATCAAGCGTATCTTGGAGGGTTCATGTGCTTATATTCATATACATTATCCGATATTAGTGGGGACAGAGGATTCATAAATCCTCATAATATATATCTTATAAACAAATGTATCGGTAACTAACGAGGACTGATCTCAAAATACCCCCACAATTAAAGATACACTCTCAACAGCAACAGAAAAGAATAGTAAATTGAGTATCTAGACTACAATTTTTAAGTTTTTTGGTATAGACAATTGAAATAATCACTTACATTCTTAGAACTTGCCATGAACTGCATAGGAGTGAAGTACTGTATGCAGGGGCGAACATTTGGAAACTCGGGCACTGCCCGAGGGCCCAGGATCAGTAGGGGGCCCCATGAGATGCCCATGATACCTTTTTCATAGGCTTTTTTGAGTTTGGGCAAGGATACAGGGGCCCCATGATCCCCTATTGCCCGGGGGCCCCATGAGTTGTCAGTCCCCCCCTGACTGTATGGACTGGACATCCAAAACCAACTTCGGTTATTCAGACCTTAACCCACTAAGGCAAGGGTGTCAAACTGGTGGCCCTTCAACTGTTGCGAAACTACAAGTCCCATCATACCTCTGCGAGTCATGCTTTTAACTGTCAATCTTGCAATGCCGCATGGGACTTGTAGTTTGGCAACAGCTGGAGGGCCACCAGTTTGACACCCATGCACTAAGGGGTCAGAATCGAACATCATGCATGTAGTTCCTCCCAGGACCAAGCTCAATACTGAAAGCTACATCCAATAGTGGCACTAGAGGCTTTTTATAGGCAACCTATTTGCCTTTAGTAAATCGATCTTTATATCCCTTGTTCTATTTATTTAATGTACTTTATATAGCGCTGTCAATTACGCAGCACTTTACATATATATTGTACATTCACATCAGTCCCTAACCCTCAAGGGGCGTACAATCTAAGGTCCCTAACTCCCGTTCATACATACACATACTAGGCCAATTTACCTACCAGCATGTCTTTGGAGTGTGGGAGGAAACTGGAGTATCAGAAGGAAACCCACGCAGGCACAGAGAGAACATGCAAATTCTAGGCAGGTGGTGTCATGGTTGGGATTTGAACCAATGACCAGAGTACTGCCAGGCGGAAGTGCTAACCATTTAGCCACTGTGCTGCCTGTCTCTTGTAACAAACAAAAATGTGAAAGAAAAAAAAACCTAGTTTTCTAGATTTATATTTTGCAAGTGATCTATATATACTATAAAGTATATATACTGTAAAGTACATGAGTACATAATACAACCTAGAATAGATTATGCTTTTGCAGTAAAATGTTGACAAGTGTTTGCACTTTTTTTTTTAACTTTACATTTTTTAAGGGAGATGTATTTTGCCAACACCTCCTATGGGGACTGTGTACTGCAAAATAAATTATTTAACATTTTTTTCCCCTCTCTCTTCAGTCTGGTCAGACACAGCTTACAGGAAATCCCATATGCACAATCACTTTGCATCTAAGCAATCAATAGGAGGTATAGCAGGAGAATTGAAGTTTTAAACCTTTCATGTGTTGAGAAACTCACTGGAGTTGAAAATTTGATCTGGTTGGTATATCCAGCTTTCAGACCGCAGGAAAAATTGATATGTTTCAAAGAACTGTAAAAAACAATTAGGTAAACAGAGGAGGTAAGGAGTAACATATTGGAAACATAAAAGTACAAAAGGAAAGAAAAAAAAAAACAAGCCAAAGTAAAATTCTGTGCAAGTTTACCTAAACCACAATTAATGACGAAATACAGAAAATAAAAGCCACGCTGAAAAACTGAGCTCTAATTATTGTATTTAATAATTGTCAAAAAAGACTGCATACAATCATGTCTCCTCCGGAAACCAATCTCGACGCATTTCACCATTGCTAGCTTTCACAAGAATAGAGGAAGTCCCCTATTGAAAGTGACGCTCAGTACATGTCGGAATGAGAAGGCTGGCACAGGCTCATACTTATGTGCTTGCTCATCAATCTGAGCAAATGCTCAATGGAAAACAGGCATTGTCACACCCACGCAAACGTATTAGCATGTGCAGAAAACATATGCATGCGCAAACATATAGGCACTGGCACCAAATGGCCTATTTTTTTTTCTTTTTGTTGCTTTTTCAATAGCAAAACTCTTTCAGCAAAAAAATTAAATTAACAGCACCAAATACAATAAATAACAACCCAGCATAGCCTTACAGATCTCAGGTTGTACATAGAAAGTACAAAACATATACTCAGATATGTGGTAATAGTACTACGATCAGTTACATGGGCCCGAAGGCAATACAAACCCTCCCCTCCCAATCCAGGCAACACCCTCTTGAGATACACTACCCATGAATGATTTAGGAGCCCCCTAAAAGGCCACCTAGAAGACCTATTTAAGCTGGACTCTGACATAAATGGATTGCTGAGTGGTCCTCAGCTAGTTCCTTCTTCACCTGAGCCTTGACCTGCCATACCTACTTACCTGTGTACAACTTGGCTTGCCCCAACCTGCCCTTGGATTTCTGCCTGCCTACTGTGACCTTGGCTTGTATTCTTACTCTGCTCCTGTCATTGGTTCCTGTACATGTCTGCCTGGCTGTGTACTGATCCCATCTTGTGTCCTGATTTTTTCTCTGTCTGATGTTCCTGTAACTTTGTGCCTGACTGTTGATGACCTTTTGGATTGTGTCCTGACTACATTCCTGTCTGCCAAGCAAATGTCGTTGTGTTCCAGTTTCTGGTTCCTGCCTGGTGATCTACGGTCCTGCAAACCCCAGCTACCTGCTACACCGACCCTCATGCCACTCTGTGTCCTCACACTCCTTGTCATCACTACCAGGGGTGTTGGAGAAGACAAGTCCCCTCTCTGGCTCGATCTCCACAAGGTACGTGACACCTATCCTAGAGAGCAAGCCGGCCGTGGTGAAATGTGTCAAGGTTGGTTTCAGGTGATTGTTTATGAAGTCTTTTTTGACAATAATTAAATAGAAGCAAGACAAGCTCAGTTTTGCAGAGCGGCCTATATTTTCTGTATTTTTGAAGAGAGGACACAGACTATGATAGCCAGCACCCAGTTTGTCCGTGAGTAATAAAATGAGTGAGTCTTGAGCAGAACATGGGTTCGGGTATGTTACAATGAATGGAGTGACTTTTCAAATTGACATTGGTAGCAATTTCTGATATAAACACCAAGCTACTGTACTATAATTATATACTTTAGTGTTTGTAGATTATTATTACAGTACATGGCAAGAAGGTCCATGTAGGGAGGTTGCTGGTCTCTTTCCGTAGTTCCATTTGTAATCTGTCCCTTCTGCAATTGGTGGATTTTCCCAGCCAAAAGAGGAAGAGTGTGAAGGATGTGTTGTTGTGCAGGTGAAATAGAACTTGGAGGGTCAGAGGTCACGTCTTGAATTTCTCTAAAAGGCACGTTAATGAGAAGTCATCATGACACCGGTATCCAGGTCCACCCAACCAAGGGAAGTTCGGCATTGTTGGCTGTGCCACCCCATCCCCAGGGTTTCAGTTTTAATCTGTTCCTGTAGATTTTCCCAGCCAAGAGAGAGCATGTCATGAGAGGCACGTTATAATGCAGTTGAAAGAAGATCTGGATGGCAAGAGGTCATGCTTTGGATATCTCCTGAAGTCACCATGTGGTCAGTATCCAAGTCTCCCAACCTAGGGAAGTTTGGTATTGTTGGCTATACTCCCCCCAGGGTTCTATTTTTAATCTGTCTCTTCTGTAATTGGTGGTTTTTCCCAGTCGAGAGAGCATGGCAGTGCAAATGACATATTGTAACACATGTGAAAGACCTGGAGAGTGGAAGGTAAATGCCTAAATCACTGGAGAACAGGTGAATAAAAAGTCACTATTTAGTTGGTATCTGTGTCCTCTATCCCAGGGAGGTTTGGTATTGTTGGCTGGTGTTTGTCAATCATGCCTCCTCCTGTGAAGTGGAGGAAGGAGAGCAATTGTACAGGGTTTGATCTCCTGACAAAATTTTCATTGTAATATTTTCCCAACAAGTGAATGTCTATTTCACCTAAACCAATGCCAGGTTCTTCATCCCTCATTATACTTGACTTTGTATTAAGCAGCAGGTTGCAATGCACATTCATAAACTGATTTATCTGCCAAAGGATTTGTAATTGTGTTCCGTCACTCTTGGGATCCTTTATCATTTCCAGACAGCAAGGTTGGTGATCTAACTTTTCCCTACAACAGTTAAGTAATACAGCCTGGTAACCAACCTGCCTACAGTCTGTGAATGAAAAAAGAATGAAAAACAGCAAATTGTTGAGACCTTCACTCAACAACAGCACTGTGGAAAGCAACAGAACTCTAACTAAGAACAGGGGTTGATTTACTAAAGGTGACTAGACTGAAATCCTTCCAACATGTGGGAATCCCTGGTTGCCACCAGGGTCACCAGATCTAGTATCCCCATTGAAAGATTTTCCTGGTCTGGCTACAACCCAAATTAGGATTTCTCTTTCCCTTTTACTCTCTGTGATAATGGTAAACAGGACAAATAGAGAGGGTGACTCTCCCTAACGGGAGCACAGACAGCAATAAAAACTGATAGGGGTTCTAATCCCTCTCCACTCTATCCAAAACTAAAAAAAAAGTTTTGCCATTAGTTACACTTTAAATCTACTTGAAAACAGTAGGCTTTGATGCAGCTGCTCAGCCATGGAAACCCATTCCATGAAGCTCTCTACGCACTGTTGTGCTAATCTGAAGGCCACACCAAGTTTGGAGGTCTTTAGCTATTGACTCGGCAGACAGTTGGTGACTTCTGCGCACTGTGCGCTTCAGCATGTGCTGACCTCGCTCTGTCATGTGACGTGGCCTACCACTTGGTGTCTGAGTTTCTGTTGTTCCCAGTTGCTTCCACTTTGTTATAATCCCACTAACAGTTGAGCGTGGAATATTTAGTAGCCAGGAAATGTCAGGGATGGACTTATTACACAGGTGACAACCTATCACGGGACCACGCTTGGAGTCACTGAGCTCCTGAGAGCGACCCATTCTTTCACAAATGTTTGTAGAAGCAGTCTGCATGCCTAGGTGCAATTGTTGTTTTTTTTACTTCTGCTCTAAATGGTATTTTCTTTAAACGTAACTATTTAGCTGAATTACATGGCTTTTTTAAATCTGTAACTATTTTACTAAATTAAATGGGGTTTTTTATATGTAACAATTTATTTGAATTTACTTAGTTTAATATATAACTAACTTAATTAAAGCAGTAGGCAAGTCCGCTTTTTATCTTGTATCTACAGTTAAGCCTATAATATCCTCCTAAATTTGCACCGCTTAGGAGATATTTATGGGTGCAGCAGCCTGTGACATCACCGGTGCATGCCCATTGTGCTCTCAATGGACAGCATGCCAGCAGAGCTGTGCCATGGCCAAAACTCCCACATACATGTGTGGATGTGACTTCATTGTGGCTTGGCCAATCAAAGGGTTGGAGCCTGTGAACTCAGAAGAAAGAACGGGTGAGGATGGATTTCCTGTTAGCATGGCAGTGTACTGCTGGAGGGATCCATTTTTAACATTATAACATGAGCCAGTTGAGGGACCGTTTTTTATTTTTTTGTTTAAATGCGGTTAACTACACCTTTTACATGTTTTTTTTTTTTTTAAAGAAACTGTTTAGCTGAATTAAATGGGGTTTTTTAAAATATAAATAACTATTTATTTTAAGTGGTATTTTTATACACAACTATTTGGCTGAATTAAATGTTCATTTTAATAAATAATTATTTAAAATAATGACATTGTATTTTTTTATATATACCCATTTATCTGTATTTAATTGTGATTTTATATATAGCTATAGTATTTCACTGAAAAAATGTGTATTTATATCTATATCTATCTATATATATATATATATATATATATATATATATATACTGTGTGTATGTGTGTGTATGTGTATATATATATATATATATATATTTAAAAATATTTTTATTTATTTGACGTAGTTCACTATATCTTCACATGGTATTTTTTTTAAAGTAACTATTTAGCTGAATTAAATGGGTTTTTTTTAAGACATATATAAATAACTATTTAACTTCAGTGGTATTTTTATACACAGCTATTTGGTAATTAAATTGTTTTTTTGTAAATAAATAAATAATTATTTAATAATTAAACTGAATTTTTCATACATACCTATTTATCTGAATTTAAAAGTGCTTTTTATACATAGCTACAGTATTTAACTGGAAAAAAAATGTATTTTTATATATATTTTTTACAATATTTTTATTTATTTTACAAAGTTCAATACAGCTTTAAGTGGTATTTTCTTAAAATAACTATTATCTGAACAAAAACTGTATTTTTTTTTTTGCCAAGAATATTTTTATTATAAGAAAAAAAAGGCATTCAAAGCATATACAGCTATGGATCACAGTCTGAACATAGACATGGCATGTTGCTTCCCGTTTCACTGACGGGCCATAATTTTAAACTGTAATACAGGTCGAAATGGGGTATAACATTATATCAAGTATATATTGCAAACCAGTGGATACAAAGAGTAAAGTAGATAATTTGATATAGATGTATGGTATCCTGACCTACATATTAGCAAGTTTTTATGTTAAGGGAGTGTGGAGTGTTGGGTAAGGATAGCGCCGGATGCTGTGTATGGTATGGTTTGCATGTCCATAACAGGAGTGTGTGAGATACACGAATTTAGTCATACCTGTATGAGGGTAAATGCTTTGTTTGGTTGGTGAGGAATAAATAACAAGGGCGTATAACAGGTGTGAAGAAAAAGAAGTCAGAAAGAAGAATAGTTAGAAAAAGAAATGTAGGATGATATAGTGGGGCGGGGGGGGGGGGGTATGAAGAAAAAAAAAAAAAGAGGGTAAGGGGTTGAGGGGGTGTAGAATGGATAATTGCAGGTACAATGGATCACATCATTTTGTACGAGCTAAGCCAGAAAGGTAGTCATAGATCTTAAGATGCAGTACATGCAAGATCAGTCAATGGGGCAACACGTGGGTTAAAAACCCGGTAAGGCATGCCACAATGTAGAGCCACGGCCCATCCATATGTGCGACAAGAGTGTCCCCGGTGAACAGGGTGCTCCCCAATACAGCATTGTATCTGGTCCAGGGGCGGACTGACCATTTGGAAACTCGGGCACTGCCCGAGGGCCCGGGGTCAGTAGGGGGCCCCATGAGATGCCCCTGGTACCTTTTTCATAGGCTTTCTTGAGTTTGGGCAAGGACACAGGGGCCCCATGATCCCCTATTTCCCGGGGGCCCCATGAGTTGTCAGTCCGCCCCTGATCTGGTCATTCAGTCAGGGGGTATAGATTGATAGGTAGAAGTGGTTTTGAAATGACTCCAACAGGACCATGTCTTCCTGAATATCTCGGGATGTTCCTTAGCTACAGAAATCAGTTCCTCCATTTCCTCAATTTTGTTGATCTTAGCAAACCATTCTCTGATAGTGGGAACATGTGTTGAGCGCCAGTGGACTGGGATACATTGTTTTGCAGCATTTACCATGTGCATAGCAAGTGATTTACGGTACGTCCGAAGTGTGGTATGGTGAAGTAAGAATTGTGCGGGGGAGACGTCTAGGGCATACGTAGTTACTTGTACGATTGTAGATTGAACTTTCTCCCTGAAAGGTTGCAGTCCCACCAAATATGCAAGAGTGTACCCGTTGTCTGATGACATCTCCAACACAAGTCTGAAATGTTGGAGTCAAATTGGTGGAGCAGGGATGGAACTCTGTAGCATCTAGAGTATAGTTTAAAGTTGTTTTCTTGTTTGGACCCTATGTGTATATGTTCAAAAATGTGCTCCCAGTCTTCCGGCGATAGTTGGAGTTGTAAGTCAGAGCTCCAGGCCTTGCAAGCTTTCCTAGACGGAAGGTCACTAGTGTTTTCGAGACATGTATAAAGCTGGGAAAATTGTATTTTTATATTTGCATAGAGTTTAACGGATACAATTAGCCCAATAAATATATTCATCCCTAATGTATTTGTTCTAATTTGGTGAGTCCCGGCAAATAGTCATCATACGTGGTGCCATTCCACCCAGCGAACCACCCTTTCCCTTGATTTGAAGCTCGCTCTCAGATGTTGAAAAGAGATAACATCTCGCAAAACATCTGAAGATTAATAATGGAAGCTTTATTTTTATACACAGCTATTTGGCTGAATATTTTTTTTGTTATAAATAATTATTTAATATAATTAATTGTACTTTTTTATACATACCTATTTATCTGAATTTAATGGTGCTTTTTATACATAGCTACAGTATTAGGGTTATGATTAAGCACGAGATCGTGTGAAACGCGTTAACAGGTCCTGTATTCATGTCCTGGTGTTTTGTGTGTCCTATGGATCAATAAATACACACTATATTCATCTATCCTCCCCTGTGCGGCTAACCCTTCTTCCTATTGCATCGTGTGTGGTGGCGAGCCAGAGCCTGAACCTGTTGTGGATTTGTCACGTATCTGATGGGAAACTGAATTGACGAGGTTGGCCTCATTTGTGTCACTAGCCCTGACTCCGCTGAAGTTGGAAGAGAGGGATTCTAGGGACCAGGGGGACAAGAGCGCCAGTGGTTGTGGTTTGCAGCTCTTGCAGATGATGACCTTGGAAGGCTGATGATCCCCTGATTTTGGCACAGTAGTAGTAAGCAGAGCAGGTTTTGTAGATTGCCAGGCGTGCAGCAGAGCAAGGCAGGTAGTGAGGACAAGAGACAGGAGCAGTGTCATGGAATAGCCAGGGTCATCAACAGTCAGGCAGCACGGTACAGAATCAGGAGGAAAAGCCAAGGTCAGGAGCAGAGCCGAAGTCAGGAACCAGTATCAGGAGAGCAATCACAGTCAGGTCAGGAACAAGCCAGGTCGGTAACAGAGGAATTGCACAGGAACAAGCAGGACACGGGGGGAGCTGAAGACCAGTCAGCAGTGAACATGAGCAGAGACACTCTTTAAATAGGCCGTCTGGTGCCAATCTTTTTTCACCGTGCGTGTGCACATGAGCGTGCGTGTGCGCGATCGCGCATTTCTGTGCGCATGCGCACAACCGGCAATTCTCCTGTGGGAATTCCTATGCGCATGCGCATTTCCGATAGGAGCAGTGTTATGGAATAGCCAGGGTCATCAACAGTCGGGCAGCACGGTACAGAATCAAGAGGAAAAGCCAAGGTCAGGAGCAGAGCCGAAGTCAGGAACCAGTATCAGGAGAGCAATCAGAGTCAGGTCAGGAACAAGCCAGGTCAGCAACAGAGGAATTGCACAGGAACAAGCAGAGACACTCCTTAAATAGGCCGTCTGGCGCCAATCTTCACTGTGCGTGTGCACATGCACGAGCGTGTGCGCGATCGTGCATTTCTGTGCACATGTGCACAACCGGCAATTCTCCTGTGGGAATTCCTATGCGCATGTGCATTTCCGATCGCAATTCGTCTTGCCGGAAATCCCTTACAGGATTGATCTGGATTGTTTGCCTGAGCGGTATACCTTTTGTTCTTTAGCTACAGTATTTAACTAAACATAAATTGTATTTTTACATTTACCTAGAGTTTAACAGACACAATTAGCCAAATAAATAGATTCATCCCCAATGTATTTGTTCTAATTTTGTGAGTTGCAGACAAATAGTCATCATACGTGGTGCCATTCCACCCAGCAAACCGCCTTTTCCCTTGATTCGAAGCTCGCTTTCAGATGGTGAAAAGAGATAACATCTCGCAAAACATCTGAAAATTAATAATGGGAGCTCCGGCGCACACAAACCCGATCTTACGTTAGCTCACTGGTGATATTTATTCTCGCTGGGTTCCCCTGCAATCGAAGATAGTTTAATAAAAGTCTATTGTAAAAGCGATGAATTTGTTCTTCTTTACCAGATTGACATTCCTAAAAGCGACGCGCCGATAATGCCTGCCTATGATAAACATTTTCAAGGACACTTTAAGTATAATCCTTTATCTCTTCCATTTTTTCTTTTCTACGATTCATTATGACAGCTGTCAGACGGAAATATACTTAATAATTGTATGTTAAACGCTACAATAAGTCCTCATTTGCCTGTACGTTTTTCATTATCACCTTTTGTGATAGTGATGAGTTTCATTATTAGTGTCAATCGGCATCATTGTCTTGCCGATGAAGACACGTGGAATTATTTGATTCCATTTTCTATTTCAGGAAAGCATCGAGATACATACTACGGCGGAGGAAAAAAAAAAAATAAAACTGCGGAGGCTAAGATAGCATTGTTAAGATTTTCCTGACTCCTGTTATCTTCCGTGGCTTCCTTTTCTTCTAATTACAAACTTCTCTACTTGCCTCTCTGGCTGGATGTGTGAGGCATTTCAAAAGTCATTTTTCTTTTGTTTCTTTTATGCGCTTTTGAAGCATAATTGGCATAAGGATGGTGTCTGGAATAAAAGATCACCAATGTATTTGTTGATGTCCTAGAGAAGGATATGCTGCAAGGTGATGCTTTCTTTCCTATTCTTTAAAAAATAAGAACATTCGGTCAAAGCCAGAAGTTGCAAACTTTTTTTATTTTTTCCACGGTGGGGCTTCGGTGTCACCGTGCTGCTGGGAGAAAATTTTATTCTGTTGTTGCGCTGAGTTTCTCAGAGATTGAACACCCAGCAGAACCAAATAAGACATGAATCTAAATGATGGTTATGTATGAAAAACCGTAGGACCCGAAAATGTATTCTGAGGTCCCATTCGTAGGGGTGTCTTTTTTTTTTTTTTTTTCGTATCGACGTGTATTGAATTCCAAGTGTAATTTTTCTTTTATTCCTTTATTATTGTTTAAAAAAAAGATTGAAGTGGTTTATAGAATGCACAAGGCAAAAACTATTGTGGATGGCCTACAGCAGGATGTGCAATATATGGCAAAAAAACTGGGTGTCTCAGAGCTGGTCTCCCCCCCCCATCACCTGGTCTGATGCCTGCCACCCCCACCCCCCAGCAGCCCCTCACCCTTCGTTGCCAATCTGGCCCCCTGCCGAGGGAGCATCCTGCGCTGCTGGCCTAGCTCCAGAAAGTCGCCCCCCGCTGTGGGAATCCACATGCAGGCTCCCTCCTGTCACCACCTCACTGTCCCCACATGCATGGCACAATCCCGTCCTCCCAAGCTCTATGTCCAACAGGGACAAAGGCCATGTTCCCTGTGCGGGGCAGGTCCCTTTGCCATGGTAACCCGACGCTAAGTCTCGGGTTACCACGGGAGCGTGCCCAGCTCTGCATTTTTGCGTCCCGGGGTAGATCTCCTGGCTGCTGTCCCTGCTGTGTAAGTTGTAGTATATTGTGTAAAATATATATGTTTATGTATTGAACACATTGAAACACATACTGTTCAGTGATGAGACCACTTTAACATAGTAAGGTGTCCTTTTGGTGTTTAATGTATGCAGGAGGTAATTAACTTACCTTTGTTGTGTTGGGTTAATATATGGAGAGTCAGGGGAAGTTTCTAGGTCTAGACACATAAGATCAAACATGCTACCAGGGGCGGACTGACAACCCATGGGGCCCCCGGGCAATAGGGGATCATGGGGCCCCTGTGTCCTTCCCCAAACTCAAATGTAGCACTGCCCCTTGGGACAAGCTGGAATATATTATGGGTCCTGCGCTCAATAGATCCAACCCTAAGCAAACCCAATCCCTCTGGCACAACTGGTAATGAATAGCAAATACCCCGCCAAGAAATTTGCTGACACAGGGTTAAATAAAACAAGGACAATTTTATGGAGAATAAAATGTAGTGTAGAGGGGTGGGGTTCCCCTTTCAACTTGAAAACTTACTTTTCTTCTTTTATGCAATGCAGTAAATTTGGTCTGCCACTAGAGGGCTTCACAGCCAAGAGTCTCCTGATGGCAGAGTCGCACTTTAAGCAGAATACAACTGATATCAAACAAATAAACTTACTTATGCTCTATCAATGAAATGTATTACCCACACCAGTGTATGATTCTGCTTCTGAGGGGCGTTAGCCAAAAATCACCTCAGAGTCAGAACAGAATGCAATAAAGAGGTACCTCTAATAAGGCTACTAAGCCAGATTCCCCCACTTCAGTGCTTGTAACGGTGGAGCTCTAGTTGGTGCACGTTTAGTCCTTACAATGAAGTAAATAGCAGCTGAAGGCTTCTTTGGAGTTTCAGCTGGTGTGGGTTACATCAGATTTCACTAGGTTTCTGGGCTGAGAGGGTCCAACCTCAGTGTCTAAACGCAACACAAAGCACCCCAAGACCAGGGGCAGTCGCAGGATGCAATCTCCCAGTATGTGTCAGTCCCCGGGGCAGACCATCTCAATTACACTGGTGGTGAGGGGCAAAGCAGGCAGAGGGATCTGTGGCTTGCACAGGGCCCCGGATGGGTGAGATCCCAGCAGTGGGGTGCGGATGTCCCAGTCTATATGCAAAGTGTAAATGGTGTGTCTTACTTTCTCCAGTGGGACAGCTCACCAGACTCTGAACACACAGCAGGGTCCCTCTATCTGCGCTGAGTGCTGTAGTGCCTCCTCCTCTGCTTGGACGAGCTCCACGTGTCCCTGTCTTTTCTCCAGCCTCGTGTCTCTCTGTTCTCCCCTTCACTTCCTGCTTCCTCCCCTCCCAGTGTTCTTTGCTGTGTAGTGGATGAGTCATCAACTTGGCAGAATGCCCAGGTTTTACAAATAGGGGAGAGAGAGGAAGGACTGACTGCTGACCATGTGATTCCTTCTGAATCCTCTTGTACAAGGAGCCTGCTACACACTCCCCCCACCAGAGAAGCTTTGGTCCTCCAAAGACAGCAGTAAAAGCAACCTGTTACATGCTTTTTATATACACGCGGAGAAAAAGCAAAGTTAGTACACACAGGAAATTAAATTATTCACACTTGCATAAGAATCTGGCAGAGGAACCTCCCACCATGTAGCAGAGTGAGGGTTGTCCTGCCCATAGGCCACACTAATGGGAATGGCCCAACCAGATGTGCCAGAGGGATTGGGTTTGCTTAGGGTTGGATCTATTGAGCGCAGGACCCATAATATATTCCAGCTTGTCCCAAGGGGCAGTGCTACACGTGGGGGCTCGTCCGGGAAGCCCGAATGCCAGTAGACTTGGCTTTTGGAACATCTGTAGACCATACCTCTGCAGCTTCCCATAGAGGATATGTGGACCGCCTAAGGAAAAGCCTGAAGATTGCTTATGAGAAGGCTCAAGCCACCTCAGACGCCAGGGGTCAGAGAAACAAAGAGAACTTTGATCTCAGAGTGCGAGTACAGGACTTACAATCTGGAGACAGAGTCTTACTGAGAAATCTGGGTATCCCTGGAAAACACGAGTTGGCGAATAGGTGGCGATCAGAGCCCTATGTCATCTGCAAACAATTGCCTGGATTGCCAGTTTACCAGATTCGACCGGAAAAGGGTGTTGGCCCACTCAAAACCTGGCACCGCAATCACTTTTTGCCTTTGTCAGATGCAGTCCGTCTACCATCACAATCTGATCCACAGTCTACCCCCTCAACTTCTCAGAGGACTAGACCTGTGACCAGGTCTCAACCCACACCACCTCCTGCAAATGAAGAGGACAGTGAGAGTGAGGAGGTAGGGACAGATTTGCTGTGGTCATCTGACATTTCCGAACCCACCACTCCTTTTTCCACTGGAGTGACTGACGTTGTTCCTCTTAGGCCAGAGGCTCCGGAATTTGTGCCTCAGGCCCAACCTACAGAAGATTTGCAAGAGCCTGAGCATTCTCTACTCGAGTTAGAACCTGAAGACTCTGGGTCCGTTGTTGATGAGGGAGAAGACCTGGAGGAAGCTGAACTGGGAGAGACAGAGAGCGTCAAGCAAGAAGCAAGGGTTGATGAGTCAGTAGTGTCAGAACCAACATCGGAAGCAACGCCAGAACCATTGCTAGAGCCCAGGTTTTACAAATAGGGGAGAGAGAGGAAGGACTGACTGCTGACCATGTGATTCCTTCTGATTCCTCTTGTACAAGGAGCCTGCTACACAAAAAAGCCTATGAAAAAGGTACCAGGGACATCTCATGGGGCCCCCTACTGACCCCGGGCCCTCGGGCAGTGCCCGAGTTTCCAAATGGTCAGTCCGCCCCTGCATGCTACTAAAAGTGGCCAATCAGAGTGCTTGTCATTGTACTGAATGGGGAAAATGTTTATATTAACAGGTCACAGAACAAAGGAGCAGAGCACAAGTGAGGATACCTGGGCAGAGCACAAGGGAGAATACATGGGACAGAGCACAGGTCAGGATATGTGAGACAGAACACAAGTTGCATGGAAGCTACCTAGGTGCATGTTATAGATTGGACATATGCTGGATGGTGTAGTATCTCTGTTTGATATGAAGTATCTTGAATGGGACTTTGAGGGTTGTTGCTCATTGTAACATTTACAAGTATTCAGCTGGATTTCTTTCATCTGTAACAAATATCTTTATCCAAATAAACGCATCTCTCTGGAAAATAATTATTGGTTGCTGCGGGAATAGTACATATATAAATATACACTGGTCATACATCCTCCATTATTGATATAAGACAATAGATTTGTCTTATGAACTGTTTCTGTGTGGACTTCATTATAATAAGACAACATAAGTGAGGTCTGAGCTCTGGACCAGCCTCCTCACTGATCCAACCCTCTCCTCTCACTGGCTCCACTGCCTGCCAGTCACTGCCGGATCCCTCCCCTGTTTGGGGTTAACTCTCCCCTGCCTGGATCTCTCGCTTGGTGGACTTAACCCTTTGCTGCCCATGAGCCTGGCGGACTTAACCCTGTGCTGCCCACGAGGCTGGCAAACTTAACCCTATGCTGCCCATGAGCCTGGCCGACCTAACCCTGTGCTGCCCATGAGCCTGGCAAATCTAACCCTTTGCTGCCCATGAGCCCGGCGGACTTAACCCTTTGCTGCCCATGAGCCTGGCGTACTTACCCTTTGCTGCCCGTGTGCCTGACGGACTTAACCTTTTGCTGCTTGTGAGCCTGGAGCTGCCTGTGTGGATTGACCCTGTGTTGCCTGTGTGGACTGTAACCCTCCATGTCTGGCTCCCCACATCCAGTAAGTGGACTAACCCCGTGCTGCCCGAAAGACTGAGCCCAATTCTCCCCATGATCCCCAATCCCCATGGAACCTCCAACCCTCTGTCCTGTTGAACACGGTGGACTGTTGTCCCATATTGCCTTCCAGAGAACTTTACTGTGTTGCTGTGTCTGGTGTTGATCTGTGGAGTAGTGGTTCTATTGCCTGTACCCCAAAAAACTCCCCAATAAACGCCCGCACGTCGGGTTCCGTGCAATCTGTCTCTGTGTGTTCTCTCTCTGCGCTCCTAGTACGTTACTGGGTCTAAAAAGCAGCCCTCTAGCCAAAAATAACAAGGTGATAATACATATACCATTAAAATATAAAAAATAGCAGGTTTGCTGCAATACTTACAGTGAGGAACAGAAGTATTTGAACACCCTGCGATTTTGCAAGTTCTCCCACTTAGAAATCATGGAGGGGTCTGAAATTTACATTGTAGATGCATTCCCACTCTGAGAGACAGAATTTAAAAACAAATTCAGGAAATCACATTGTATGATTTTTAAAGAATTTATTTGTCTTGCACTGCTGAACATAAGTATTTGAACACCTGAGAATATCAGTGTTAATATTTGGTACAGAAGCCTTTGTTTGCAATTACGGAGGTCAAATGTTTCCTGAAGTTCTAGACCAGGTTTGCACTGCAACAGGGATTTTGGCCCACTCCTCCACAGAGATCTCCTCTAGATCTGTCAGATTTTGGGGCTGTCGCTGAGAAACATGGAGTTTCAGCTCCCTCCAAAGATGTTCTATTGGATTTAGGTCTGGAGACTGGCTAGGCCACTCCAGAACCTTGATATGCTTCTTACGGAGCCACTCCTTGGTTATCCTGGCTGTGTGATTCGGGTTGTTGTCATGTTGGAAGACCCAGCCACGACCCATCTTCAATGCTCTGACTGAGGGAAGGAGGTTGTTGCTCAAAATCTCACAATAAATGGCCCCATTCATCCTCTCCTTAATACAGTGCAGTCGTCCTGTCCCCTTCGCAGAAAAGCACCCCCAAGCATGCTTCACAGTAGGGATGGTGTTCTTGGGATGCAACTCATCCTTCGTTTTCCTCCAAACACGACGAGTGAAGTTTAGACCAAAAAGTTCTACTTTGGTCTCATCTGACCACATGACTTTCTCCCATGCCTCCTCTGGATCATCCAGATGGTCATCGGCAAACTTCAGACGGGCCTGGACATGTGATGACTTGAGCAGGGGAACCTTCTGTGCAATGCATGATTTGAAACCATGACGGCGTAGTGTTCTACCAACAGTGACTTTTGAAACTGTGGTCCCAGCTCTCTTCACGTCATTGACCAGCTCCTCCCTTGTAGTTCTGGGCTGATTCCTCACCTTTCTTATCCTCAGTGATACCCCACGAGGTGAGATCTTGCATGGAGCCCCAGTCCGAGGGATTGACAGTCGTCTTTAGCCTCTTCCATTTTCTAACAATTGCTCCAACAGTTGATCTGTTTTCACCAAGCTGCTTGGCAATTGCCCCATAGCCCTTTCCAGGCCTTGTGGAGGTCCACAATTTTGTCTCTGGTGTCTTTTTACAGCTCTTTGGTCTTGCCCATGGTAGTAGTTGGCGTCTGACTGACTGTGGGGTGGACAGGTGTCTTTAAAGAGCTCAGACAGGTGCTACTAAGTTAGATTAATGAGTGGAGTAGAGGTGGACTTTTTAAAGGCACAGTAACAGGTCTTTGAGAGCCAGAATTCTTGCTGTTTCTTAGGTGTTCAAATACTTATGTTCAGCAGTGCAAGACAAATAAATTCATTAAAAATCATACAATGTGATTTCCTGAATTTTTTTTTTTAAATTCTGTCTCCATGATTTCTAAGTGGGAGAACTTGCAAAATCGCAGGGTGTTCAAATACTTCTGTTCCTCACTGTAACTTCAGTATGAAGCTGTCCCCTACAGAACTTGTCTTCTGTCACTAGATGTCCTCAGTCTGATGTGCAACATTATTCAACCTAGTTCTTCAGAGCCCAGGTCATCTTGGACCCGCCCCCAGCTCAGCTCTCTGTTACTCTGCTCTCTCCTCCTATCAGCATTGCTCCTTGTCAGCACATGAACTGATTGGCTCCTTGTTCTGCTTCTTCCTATCATGCTCTGAGCTCTGTTGTACAGGTAGAGCAGAAGCTCATACCAGATCAAATGCAAGCAGGGCCATAGATAAGGGGGTACCACTGATCCTCCTGTATGGGTCTCAGGCCTGCAGGGGGACCCAGGCAGCTGGGTGATTCGGATTTGGGCAGGGAAGGTGATCAGCATGGCAGGAGGGAGTAATTACTGGAACCGATCCCCGGTATGGCTCTCTCTACAGCAGCTGAAAACTGGCTTCTTCTCTTCTCCCTCTCGCTGGCTTTCAGCTGCTGCAGAGAGAGCCAGGTTCCAGTAATGACATCCCATACCCATCACTCTCCCTCTGCATCATGTTTCTCCCTGCTTCCCAGGCCCCCCTGTGTGCCCCCACCTCCACAGTGCTGTCGGCTTCCCTTCTCTCTTTTTCTACCGGCAGCTGCATGCACGCAATAGGATACTTCAAGATGGAGAGTGGGGGAAGGGTCTGGTAAATATGTCACATTTCTTTCCTGAATGAACTCAATGAGTGATTAGTACCACTCACTCACTCTGTTCACTCATAATTGAAGCCTTGTAAACTTTGTTTATTTGTAGAGGTTTGGAGAGGGAACCTGTCAGGTTGGTTGTATTGTTCCAGTGGTTTCTAACAGCAGCCCTGAATGTAAGTGCTTAAACTGACGTCGTATAAAAAATGAAATTTTGTATGAATGTATGCATAAATGTGTATGAATAGGTAATGAGTAGGGGTGAGGTTTAGGAAATCGTAAACCACAATGCACTACATGGTCTCTGATGTATCGTCAGCAGCTTAAAGTAATATAAAAAGCAGATTTTTTTTTTTAACCACTTGCCCTCCTGAGGATTTAACCCCCTTCCTGACCAGGCCATTTTTTTGCATTACGGCTCTGCGTTACTCTACCTGACAGTTGCGCTGTCATGCAACCCTGTACCCAGATTAAATTTTTCCCATCCCTGCCACCCGTAGCAGTATATCTGCTATAGGGCGGTGGGAAAGCGGTTAAATAACAAACATGTTATACTTACCTGCTTTGTGTAATGGTTTTGCACAAAGCAGTCCCAATCCTTTTCTTCTTGGGTTCCCCCAACGGCACTCCTGGCCCCTTCCTCCTGCCGAGTGCCCCCACAGCAAACAGCTTGTTTCCGGGGGCACCCATGAAGGCTCACTCCCGAGCTTCTGCTCTGTCTGTCCATTCACACAGAGAGCGTGGATCGGTCCCAACCCTGCGCTTTACTCATTAGCTCACTGGCTGTGATTGACAGTAGCAAGAGACAATGGCTCCCACTGCTATCTCAGCCAATGAGGAGGGAGAGACCTGGGAGAGATGTGCCTCCTGTGTATCTATGGATCAAGATGGGGCTCAGGTAGGTATTGTGAAGATTTTCAATAGTTTCTGGCAATTTGCAGTGTGATTTCCATTATATTCTATGTATGTGAAATCGCAACAAAACTTCAGAAAAAGTAATGCAGGAACTACTTTAGAAATCGTGCTGCAGAAAATCGAACATGTTAAGACACTGACATTTACATTCATTAGGTGCGATTTCAGGTGCAATTTCAATTCGCAAATCGCACCAGTACGACCGGGCACTTACAACCACTTTAAAAGGTCCAGCAAAAATTCTAAATCCACTCTTGGCTAACACAGTAACTGCACAAGACACAGGACAGCTTTGAATGTCTACACATGGCCTATAGCAGGTGTTTTTTGCACTTATTACACAGATACAACAAAAACATTTTCAACTGTATTTAGTAACTTTCTTGTGAAGACTGGAAGTTGAGGGAAGCAGCTCTGAGAGAGCAGGAGCCATAAGCACTGAACGTTGCAAGTCCTGGGGTAAAAATGTTTTTAAAGAATTTACTGGAAAATGTTGTGATATGTGAACATGTGAGGGTTTCATTCAATAGTATTGCTTTTCCGCCAAGTTCAAACCAGCCAGGCAACATATTTTTAGGGCTTGTTTGCCCACTTTTTAAGTAAAAGTTCAAATTCCAACTTAAATAAAAGGTTACCCTCAAAGGAGCGTTCAGCCATTCTCTCACACTGCTACTCAATAATACTGATGCTCCATTGTCCGGTATTCCAGACCGTCTCACCAAACTCAGACTCTCTCATGGCTCCCTGCTGCACTGGCACATGCCCTGACCTCTGAATCACTGTCAGGTCCTTGATTATGAAGGCTGTGCACACCTGCATGCACTGCTTACTAGTCCTTAGTAAAGCCTGGACCCAGGGTTAAAGGCTTTCTTCTGTACCTTCCAAGACTCTTTGCAGCCTCTGGACTCCAGAGATCAAAACAGTAATTAGAAAACGGAAAAGCAAATCTTCTCTGCTCAGAGTCAACATTCTGGAGCCCCTCAACCTGCATCCATGAGAACCTCGTGTGATCTTTAGTCCCACTAGCACAGCGGCAGAGTGTAGCACTGTCACAGTGTTCAATGTGTGGAGCTAAAAATGCTGAGGGTTAAAACCCAAAGGGAGCAAAAAAAAAGTGACGGTGAGTGGGATATATTAGTCAGTGAGTGAACATGTTGTCCATTAAGTTGATGTGTTAAAAACAGAAAAATGGACACGCATAAAGGTTTGAACATTTTTCACAAAGGTCAAGTTGTAATGGCTGGAAGACTGGGTCATAGAAACTCCAAAAATGCAGGTCTAGTGGAATGTTCCCGGTCTGCAGTGGTCAAGACCTACCAAAAGTGTTCCAAGGAATGAAAACCAGTTCCAGGGTCATGGGCTGCAAAGGTTCATAATGCACTGGAAAGCAAAGGCTGGCTTTCTGAAAAAGTTAATGCTGGTTCCTATAAAAGGTGTCAGAACGCATAGTAAATTGTAGTTTGTTGTGTGTGGGGCTTTGTAGCTGCAGACTGGTCATGCTGACCCATGTCCACAGCCAATAAGCATGTGAGCATCAGAACTGGACCATGGAGAAATGGAAGAAGGTGGCCTGGGCTGATAAACTCAAGAATGGTTTGAGGAATACAACAACGAAATCAAGGTGTTGTCATGGCCTCCAAATCCAATCAATCTTCTGTGGTATGTGCTGGAAAAACCAATCCAGAACTTAAAGGATTTGCTACTGATGGCTTGGTGCCAGATACCACAGCATACCTTCTGAGGACTAGCGGAGTCTATGGCTTGAAGGGTTATGGTGGGTAGTTAAAATGTTATGGCTGATAGATGTATATATTGCAGTTCATGAAAGATCACATGCCGTTATTTCAAAGAGAAGTAATGGAAGAGTTATTACTCATTCCAGTTATTACTTTTGTTATTCCTGCAGTCAACCTGTTGATTTTATAGACTGCCTTTGGGCTTCAAAGGACAATAATCCTGCTAAACATGCATAGTAAAAAATTGCGAATAAAATAATAAAAGAAATAATTTAAAGAAATAAATTGCTAAACGTGTTCGCTTCCTAACCATCACACACCAGAGCAAAATGTTTTATGGATGAATGAAATATTTAGCATTCCTTGTTAATCTGTTGATCTCAATTATTTCTTGCCTTGAATATTCTCATTTTCAGTTTGCTGTGCCTGCAGTTAAACATGTTTTAGCCTGCAGTTTAAATACTGCGGTCCTCTCCAGCTTTAAATATTTCATTTTGAGTCTCCATTTATATTTCAAGTTGACAAACTTTCATTTTGGTTTAATTCAAAAAGTGATTCACAGGAAGGAACAAAGCAATATATTTTGGCCAAATATTTCAAATAAAAATGTAGCTGGGCAATGGAGATGAGCGTGAGATGTATTTTATGAGCTGTAATGAGCACCTTGGCAAGGGTATGCAGGACTAGTCTGCCCTGGCAGATCATATCATTAGGGAACTTTTCTGACTTTACTATGCCATGAACTAGGCTTTCAATTCTAATAGGAGAACATAAAGTATAAATGGATTTCTGAAGTACACAGCACCTCTCACCACCCTCAACATCCTAATCAAAGGTAGATTTAATATATCTCTATACCTACCAATTGTGACTGTAGAAAACTTGCTATCTTCACCTCTTGGCGTAAATACCCTTGGGGGCCACCTCCAGCTTTCTTGCATTTTTTTAAATTAATTAGCTTTATTGCATTTTTAGCTGTAAATAAACATAGAATTTTTGTAGCTTCAAGCAACTTAGCTATAAAGAAGAACATAAATATAAACCTTACTCTTTCTAGTACAACTACACACTGCCAAAGTCCCTTTCTAGTAGGAAAGAATGTAAAGCCTTTTATACTTACAAGCAAAGGTGTAACTATAAGGGTTGAAATTGCAACCCGGCCCCTTGCTTCAGGGGACCCATGCGGCTCCCCTGTCATATTTGTTTCTACACCTGGATAGGAGGGGCGGTGGGGGTGACTTATAGAGGAACCAATGCCCTCCATTTACCTCCTGCAAAGTCTCTTTCTAATAGGAAAGTATGTAAAGCCTTTTATACTTACAAGCAAAGGTGTAACTATAAGGGTTGAAATTGCAACCCGGCCCCTTGCTTCAGGGGACCCATGCGGCTCCCCTGTCATATTTGTTTCTACACCTGGATAGGAGTGGCGGCGGGGTGACTTATAGAGGAACCAATGCCCTCCATTTAACTTCTGCAAAGTCTCTTTCTAATAGGAAAGTATGTAAAGCCTTTTATACTTACAAGCAAAGGTGTAACTATAAAGGTTGAAATTGCAACCTGGCCCTATGCTTCAGGGTACCCATGTGGCTCCTCTGTCATATTTGGTTCTACACCTGGATAGGAGTGGCGGCGGGGGTAACATATATTGGAACCAATGCCCTCCATTTAACTCCTGCAGCCACTGAAAACCTGCTTCTCCCCCTCTGCCTAAGCTGACATTTAGTGGGCACAGGAGTAAAATGGAGAGCATCAGTTCTTCTATATGCCACCCCTATTGCCTTGCCTATCCAGATTACTTGTCTCCTGCTGCTCTCTAGCCCCTGTGTGCTCCCCTGGCCCCCATTGTTCCCTCTCCCCTCTCAACTGCAGCAGGGGATGTGTCAAGATGGAGAGCAGGGAAAGGGGACAGTAAATATGTCATTCCTTTTCTGAATGGACACAGTGAGTGTTCAGTACTGTTGGCTCCTGTGTCCATTCATAATTAAAGCACGGTAAAATGTGTCTACTATGCTCCAGTTTGTGAATGAACGGTAAGCTCTCTACAGAGCTGTTCCTGGTCATTCATTCTATGCAGCTGAGGCAGCAGAGATGGAGATTGAGGGCTGTGTCTTCAACCTCTTTTCTCTGTCTCAAAGTAAAACATCAGAGGTCTGTTTAGACTGATATTTCATTAATGCCCCCCAACCCCCCAATTAAAATAAAACAATCAAAGATAAAATTGTAAAATAAATAAACTAAAATAGTAAAAATTATTTTTAGAATTATTAATTATTATAATTATTGTTTTTAAAATAACAAGAAGAAAAAAAACTATTGACACTGTCCACTGTCCTACTGAACACGTCCACTGCATTACTGACAAAGTCCCCTGCCACCCATCTTCTGGATCACCAGTCTTTTGGGTTTTGTACAACACTTTTACTACTTGGCTTTTGTGAGTGTGCACTCACTTGTTTTTATATTCCAATAAAGTGTTGACAGTAATCCACTAGGCCTGCCTGCTGCCAGTCTACGGTCTCTTGCATTCTCTCTCTCTCTCTTTCAGTAGATAGGCTGTTGACTTAGCAAGGAAAGTTGCTTTTGCAAGATTCACTTTGCAAAGAATACCCCATGTGCAAGGAAAATTAAAGCAAAATGAATATTTAGTTGTACACAATTGGATGATGGAAGCCAGTAGATCATTACCTTATTCCTTTAGCTCTGGGGAAAATTCCCTTGCAAATAGCAACTTCCCTTACAGAGTGAACAGCCTATTTGCCTTTAGTCAATCAACTCCAATCTTCTAATTTCTGCCTGTACCAAGGGAAATTGGGATTGATTGACCCAAGTAAGCAATTCACTTTGCAGGGGGGTATTCCTGTAGCTTAGTGAACGAGGTAAATTACTTCTGACTATCATCATCCAATTATTTTTATTTTTTTCTACTTGTTTGTGAAGCTCTGCTGGCTACATCATCCAGTGCAAGCAAAAATACTGTTTTTTTTTCTTGCACGTGATTGGGTATCCCCCAAAAAAATTTAAAGGCAGCAGCTACAAATACTGTAGATGCTGACTTTTAATATAAGGACACTTACCTGTTCAGGGATCTAGCACCATCCTCACCCTGGCTAGTTCTTCACTTGCATCTGGGTTCCCAGTGCCGGCATTGCAAGTAAGGGAATCCGGAAGTGAAGCCTTTTGGCTTCACAGCTGGTTTCCTACTGTGCATGAGCGAGTCACACTAAGCCTTGTGATTGGTCCTGTAGTCTTGGACCTGTGAAGTGCCCCAAAACACTGAAGGGGTAAGGAGGGGGAATACGCCGGAAATGGGAGCAGGTGCCTGTAAAACCAGATACCTGCTTCCCCCTTGCCCAAAAAAAGTGCCATGTGGTTTATTGAGTTTCATTTTAAATTTTTTGCCTTTTTGTTAGGATATTCTATGACAGCATACAGTATATTCTGCAAGCTAACCTAAAGTGACCATACATGGATCAAAATTTGGTCAGTTCAATGGGAAGCAGACAAATTTCGATCCATGAATGGACAGGCTGGTTGTACAGAAGTTTATCTACTGATTAGCTTTTGTACAAACAGTCTGTTGGGTTTTCCCCAAATGATCTGTGCTGCCGGCTATAGCCAGCAAAACTTATCAGTGTGTTCTAATAGCAGGAAGGTTCCCCTCTATCAGAATACAATATAAATGTGTGAGTTAGCGAGTGCACCATATAAAGCTGCCAATGCATGAAAAGGAACCACAAAACCTTTTCTAAGAATATAACATAAAAATGGGGTGTGCAGCGCTATAAAGAAAAACACACTGTCATAAATATGCCAAAAATATGACAGAAAGTAGAAAAAGGTCCTATAAACTGAATGGTAAACAGTCCGAGGTAATATGATATCAGTCCAAATAGGTATATTCCAGTGGTGGAGTATATATGACTTCAATCCAAATGGGTATATTCCAGCATCCTAACATGAAGGTGTAGAAAAATTGCCCACTCACCGGAAGTGCAATTTAATGTGCACATAGAAATGCTATGAAGCCGGAGGTCCCGTGAAGGTACAGCCTGATGATAAAGGTATCCTCTGGTGGTTAATGAGGTGACGGCTGCCAGGGATGATGGTCTGGATCTATTTCCCAAATCCTCCAGCCTGGGTGGACTCCTGGAAAGCTGGGCTGAGATGTGGAGGCTCAGTGCCAGGTAATAGAGATGAAAACGCTCATAGTGTAGTAATGTAAAATGTATTTATTTAGGTATAAATCATTATGGTAAACAGTAAACATACAGGGTGATATTAACCTATACAAATATAATGTTAATGAGCTCTTGAATGCACTGACCAGTGGATAAATATGATGGCCACCGGACCTCCTGATCCGGTGGCGTGACGTCAAGGCGTGCAGAGGCTGCTCCTAGACGCGCTTCGTGTAATAACACGTCTCCTGTAGGGGTGATGCCAATAGCACAGTAGGAATGATTCCCATCCCTTGATGTGGATGGGGAAATCGGGTCTTTTTTTTTTCCATTCAACCCTCTGGTTGAATTAAAAAAAAGATTAATGTATCACCTTAACCATGCACATGCCATGTGAGGTAGAAAGAAGAGAAAAACAGAGAAAATTGAACAGATCTCTCACATAACATTTTTTTTTTTTGCAAAAATTTCCTCTAAGCAAAATTAGGTTAGCACATCTAAATTATTTTTTCCCATATTATAGGTCACGATAATAATTAAAGCGCCCGCCATCATACAACTAACTCAGGCAACAAGATAAAAAGTCAAACCCTTTAAAAACAACTACTCTCCGCAACTCCAAATTATTCCGACTTGTTAAATATATTGTTCGATTAATAACTTAGCCTAATGTTTCAAAGAAATTCATTTCAATATATCCAATGACCTTTATTTATCCTCGTTATTGCTCATTTATATTTGTTTCTTTGCACTGTGCCTAATTAAACTATTTTTCTTTTGGAAGAAGTGGGAAATATTTGTCCGTGTTATTATTATGCTGCTTACAGAATTAACTGCTTCTCTCCTCGTGGATCCAGGTTTTATTTAGAACAGCACAGGCATTCACACAAGCAATATATGCGTATAATTAGATGCTAGATTATAAATAACACTAATTTGTAGCACATTTCTTATTTCTAAATTATATTATTATATTACACATTAACCGCCTCCCAAATATATAGCCAATATACCACTAGATCCAAAATATGTGTACTGCCAAACTAAAAAAAAAAAGAAAAAAGAAAGATCAGTGTTTAATGCCATCTGACCTCAATTCCCCCATAGTCACCTCCTCCACTTTTATTCTCCGAGGCTGCAATCTTCAGTCTAAGATTTTAAACTTATATGCAAATAGGGGAACTGAAGGTCTAAATCTACGATGAGTTATTGTTTTTGTTCCTTTTTTCTCTTTCCAGCAGATACTCCCATCCTCAGCCTTATTTTCAGTGTTAGCTGGAGGGCAGAGAATGATGAACATCTAAAGTATGCTGTAAATCTACATCCAGATCATTCACAATAAAGTATTTACATATTCTGAGCAAGTTGTAAAAGCACCTTAAAAAAATCTCATTCATCCCTGCATCCATACGCATTGTAGAGAAATGAATCATCAAAGTTCACAACAGTGGCAGTGAAATCTCATTTTTTTTTCCTATACGAACAGAATCTAGGCAGCCTTTGAACTAAGTTTACTGTATAAACCATTTATGTATTTATACGAGGTGATTATATCTCTAGTCAATTGCCTCATCTCAAGGGAGAATACATTCAATTTAATTATTCTTTCCTCACAGCTAAGGTCTTCCATTCCTGTTACCAGTTTTGTTGCTCTTCTCTGTACTCTCTTCTTAGTATTTCTGTGTGAAGGGGCAAGATTATGTCTCTGTGGGGTTTATTTACTAAAACTAGAAAGAGCAAAATCTGGTGCAATTCTGCATAGAAACCAATTAGCTTCCTGGTTTTATTGTCAAAGCTTAATTGAACAGGTTGAAGTTAAAAGCTGATTGGCTACCATGAAACAGCTGCACCAGATTCTGAGCACTCCAGTTTTAGTAAATAACCCCCACTGTCTCTTAAGTCTAGGTAGAAACGATAGGAGAATGGAGAAGGGACTAGAAAGAAAAAGGATAAAGGAAAGCAACTGAAAGAGAAAGAGAAAAAAGAATAAAAAGAGAAGGGAAGGGGAAGGGAAAAGGAAAGGGAAGGGAAGGAAACTGAAAACGGGGAATGAAAATAGTGATGGAAAACAAAGGAAAAAGAGAAAAAAGGAAAGGGAAAAGAAAAGAAAAAAGAAAAGGAAAGAAAAGAAAAGGAAAAAGAGAAGGAAGGGAAAGGAAAGGAAAAGGAAAAAGAGAAGGAAGGGAAAAGGAAAGGGAAGGGAAGGAAACTGAAAACGGGGAATGAAAATGGTGATGGAAAACAAAGGAAAAAGAGAAAAAAGGAAAGGTAAAAGGAAAAGGAAAAAGAGAAGGAAAGGAAAGGAGAGGAAAAGGAAAAAGGGAAGGAAAGGGAAAGGAAAAGGAAAAGGGAAAGGAGAAGGAAAAGGAAAAAGGAAAGGAAAAGGAAAAAGAGAAGGAAAGGAAAAGGAAAAAGAGAAGGAAAGGAAAGGAAAAGGAAAAAGAGAAGGAAGGAAAGGGAAAGGAAAGGAAAAGAAAAGGAAAAAGAGAAGGGAAGGAAAGGCAAGGAAAAGGAAAAGGGAAAGGGAAGGGAAAGGAAGGGAAGGACACTGAAAACAGGGAATGAAAATGGGGATGGAAAAGAAAGGAAAAAGAAAAAAAAGGAAAGGTAAAAGAAAAGGAAAGTAAAAGGAAAGGGGAAGGACAAAGGAAAAAATAAGGAAAGGAGAGGAGAGGGAAAAAGAGAAGGAAAGGGGAAAGGAAAGAGGAGAGGAAAAAGAAGCAGCTTTTCTTCAATAGTGCAGGCAAAATGCTATAAATGTGCATTACTAGGCACTTCTAAGAATTTAGAATTTATATACACTTTGGAAGAAAACTGCCAGCATACAGTTTAAAAATAAAAATCCAGTGTGTGTATAACTAATACATCCTACAAATAAAGGAGGACTGCTCTATTCACTGAATCCCAGTGGAATGATACTAAGGACTTCAAAGTGCTGCTCCTGTAAAATAACTATATATTTAGGTATAAATCCACATAACAACATGCTCTCCAGCTGAAATGATATGAAAGTACTCAGCAACTTTTGGCATCTCAGGGAATTTTAGCGATTAAGAGCTTTAAGTGCTGAATTCACTACCCAAAATGCATATTTAAACAAGATGTAAATGTCAATGGGCCAGGCATTGATAAAAAAAGTTACAGTTTTCAGGAAACAAGCAAGAAAAATACTCATGCAGGAAAATTAGCAAAATGATCCCCTGAGTTTGCAGTTCTCTGCAGATCTGAGTTGTTTTTCACTGGTGAATAGTTGGCTGACTTGCTAATTTTCTTTTAAAATTTGTTTTTATTTTTTCAGCGTTCAATTTAAAATAAAAAAAAGTGACCTGGGCCCCCACCTATATAGTGGTATTCATAAATTAGTAGGGAGTCAGCAGTTTACAGATTTGTAGATAAAGAGACCTTGTCATGAAGTTTAGATAAATTATAACTCTAGCTTTAAGAACATTGAAAGCTTTTTTTTTTATGTACCAGAGAATTAATAATATAAGTGGATATCAAGGGACTGCTAATTTGTCCAGGGCTGGCCTACCCAGAACATTTAACCCATGAGCTCACAGCTTGACACTAATAGAAGCCTTCAAGAACTCCAACATTTCATTGCAGGATCTGCTGGTAACTCTTGTTAGAGTTGTCTGCAAATTACGCTTATCTATAGTATAATCAGAAAGAGATTGCACCAATTAACCTGCATATGCCTGGGAAAAAAACCCTTTGCTGTCCAAAAAGAACATTAGAGCAGTTTAGCGTTTGTCATTGAACATATAGACAAAGACGAGGAACAATGCGCTACGGACTGATTATCAAAGATAGCATTGTTTCACCACAGTAACAGTTTCTGAAGGTAGTGTTTTAGGAAAAGTACCACCTACTAACTGTGAAACATGGTGGTGAAAATTTTATAGTTTGTGGTTGCTTTGCTGTTTCAGGACTAGGCAGCTTTCAGTCATTGATCATGTGAGTAATAATAATAATAATGTGAGGCTGTGAGAATGGAAGGTTGTCTGTCCGAAAATGTAGTGTTGAAATGAAGTGTCCATCACAATAACAATAGGAAGCTTGCTAGCAAATCCACCAATGAATGGCTCAAAAGCGAAAGATTTTAGACTGGCCTAGTAAAAGTCCTCAATTGAATCCCATTGAAATATAATGGGGGGATTTAAAGTGGGCAGTTCAGGCAAGCAAACCCACAAACATCCTGTAGCTGGAGAACCTTTGCATGGAGGTAGTAAAAATTAACCAAAGAAAGAAGGCCAGAAATTTGGAGTTTAGAGGCACTGCAACAATATTTATAAAAATCGTTTCTTTATTTAAGTGTACACAATTATGCAAATAGTATGAAACAGTGAAGTGGCGAGCAAGTGACCAGATATGATTATTGCTTTTGTTTTACCAAAATTATTATTATTATTATTATACAGTATTTATAAAGCGCCAATAGTTCGCTCAGCGCTGTACATTACAAAGGGGGACAGAACATGTGACAGAACAATACCAATACAATGCAAAACATGAGGGGATCGAGGGCCCTGCTCTTTCGAGCTTACAATCTAGGAGGGAGGGGGTGGTGGCACAGGAGGAGATAGCTGTGGGGGATGGAGTGGTAGGAAGAGTGGAGGAGGTCGGCAAGTTAGCAGGGGGTGGGGTAGGCTTCCCTGAAGAGATGGGTTTTCAGGGTGCGCCTAAAGGAGAGGAGAGTAGGTGATAATCTGATGGGTTGGGGCAGGGAGTTCCAGAGGATGGGTGACACCCTGGAGAAGTCCTGGAGGCGGGCATGGGAGGAGGAGAC
Source organism: Staurois parvus (assembly GCF_062004578.1). Taxonomy (NCBI): domain Eukaryota; kingdom Metazoa; phylum Chordata; class Amphibia; order Anura; family Ranidae; genus Staurois; species Staurois parvus. The sequence goes on along the minus strand of NW_028317799.1, from coordinate 3,071,956 downwards.
CAGGGAACTAGAGAGAAGGAGGTCTTGTGAGGAGCGGAGTGCGCGTGCTGGGCGGTACTTGGATATTAGGTCAGTGATGTAGTTCGGGGCAGTATGATGGACAGCTTTGTACGTCAGCGTTAGGATTTTGAATTTGATCCGTTGCGCAATCGGAAGCCAGTGGAGGGATTGGCAGAGGGGGGTGGCGGAGACAGAGCGGTTGGAAAGGTGAATGAGTCTGGCAGCCGTATTCAGGATGGACTGAAGCAGGGATAGCCAGCGGGGAGGCAGGCCAGTGAGGAGGGAGTTGCAGTAATCGAGTCGTGATATGATGAGGGAGTGGATGAGCTGTTTAGTGGTTTCTGGGGTTAGGAACGTGCGGATTTTGGCGATGTTGCGGAGGTGGAGTCTGCACGAGTTTGTTAAAGATTGGACTTGGGGCTGGAAGGATAGGTTGGAGTCCAGAATGACACCCAGTACTCTGGCCTGCAGGGCGGGTTTGATGGTAGCGTTGTTGGATGTGACGGAGAAATCATTGGGGGGTGGGGTCCGGGGTGGGGGGAAGACAAGAAACTCGGTTTTGGAGAGGTTCAATTTAAGGAAGTGGAGCGACATCCAGTCTGATATGTCGCTCAGTAGGTGTGTGATTTGGGCTGAGACCAAGGGGGTGAGGTGGGGGGTTGAGAGATAGATTTGTGTGTCGTCGGCATAGAGGTGGTAGTTGAAGCCGTGAGAGTGTATGAGTTGGCCAAGGGAGGAGGTATAGATGGAGAAGAGAAGGGGCCCGAGGACAGAGCCTTGAGGGACCCCAACAGAGAGGGGGAGTGAGGGGGAGGTGGTAGCATTATAGGTAACGCTGAAGGAGCGTTGTGACCGGTAGGATGAGAGCCAGGAGAGAGCAGAATCTCTGAGGCCGAGGGAGTGTAGTTTTTTGAGGAGGAGGGGGTGGTCGACTGTGTCGAAGGCCGCAGAGAGGTCAAGGAGTAGGAGCACTGAATAGTGGCCATCAGCTTTGGCGGTTAGCAGGTCGTTGGAGAGTTTGAGTAAGGCAGTTTCGGTGGAGTGTAGGGGATCGAGGAGGTTGTTGTCATTGAGGTGAGAGCATAGGCGGGTGTAGACTAGGCGCTCGAGGAGTTTAGATGTAAATGGGAGCAGGGAGATGGGTCTGAGGTTGTTCGGGTCATTGGGGTCCAGGGAGGGCTTTTTAAGTATGGGGGTGATGTGTGCATGTTTCAGAGGGGAGGGGAAAGTGCCTGAGGAGAGGGAGAGATTGAAGATGTGGGTGAGGGAGCGTAGGATGGAGGAGGAGGAAGGTCGTAGGAGTTGTGAGGGGATAGGGTCGAGGGGGCAGGTGGTGAGGCGGGCATCAGAGAGGATCTTGGAGACTTCCTCGATGGTAGTAAGGTCAAAGGTGCGGAGTGTGGGGGGAGCTTCAGTATGAGGAATGTAGGGTGGGGTGGAAGAGGAGGTCAGAGCAGTGGTGGGGCCGTGGGAGAGGGGTGATGAGGGGGTAGCTGAGTGAGGGTGAAGGGGGTTGGAGAGAGTTTTAGCAGCGACGAAGTCCCTGCGGGTTATGTCGAGGGGGAGGGGGGATAAGGGGGTAGCTGTGTGAGAGGGGTCGGGTTGAGAGGGCGTGTGAGTTGCGGCAATGTCCTTGCGAATTGTGTCAATCTTGTTTTTGAAGTGATTGGCAATCTCAAGGGCAGTGAGTGAGGTGCTGGGTGGAGGTGGGGGTGGAGAGAGTAGAGAGTTGAAGGCAGAGAAGAGTCGGCGAGGATTGGAGGAGAGGGCCTTGATGAGGGTCAAGAAGTAGGCCTGTTTGGCAGCATGGAGGGAGGAGGTGTAAGTGCGGAAGGCAGATTTATAGTGGGTGAAGGCTTGTTGGGATTTGGTTTTGCGCCATAGTCGCTCCAGGGCACGACTTTGTCGTTTGAGGGTTTTGGTGTGATCAGTCTGCCAGGGCTGGAGCGGTCGGGGTCTGATGTTGCGTGTGGTTAAAGGCGCTAGTGAGTCAAGGGCTGTTGAGAGCGCATTGTTGTAGGCGGTCAAAGCCAAGTCGGGGCAGGACAGGGGGAGGATGCGGTCGTGGAGTTGATCAGCTGCAGAGTGGAGGGAGGCAGGGTTAAGGTTGCGGAGGTTACGGCTGGTAGTAGTGTGACATTTGGAGGGGTAGGCGTTGGAGGACGAGGAGATAGAGAAGGTGATCAGGTTGTGGTCAGAGAGAGGGAAGGGGGTGTTAGTGAGGTTGTGGGGAGCGCAGCGGTTGGAGAAGACAAGGTCCAGGATATTTCCGTCGGAGTGGGTGGTGGATTGTATGCACTGTGCAAGTGCAAAGGAGGAGGTTAGGTGGAGGAGATGGGCTGTGTCTGGGTTGTCGAGGTTGACAGGGATGTTGAAATCCCCAAGGATGATGGTGGGTAGCTCAGAGGAGAGGAAGAAGGGTAGCCAGGAGGAGAAGTCATCCAGGAAGCGGGGTATAGATCCAGGAGGCCGGTATATCACAGCAATCTTCAGGGGGGTTGGGGAGAATAGTCGGATGCAGTGGGCCTCGAAGGAGGAGAAGGATAGGGAGGGGGGGTTTGGGAGGACTCGGAAGGTGCTCTGCGGTGACAGGAGCAGACCAACCCCACCACCTTTACGACCGTTAGGCCTGGATGAGTGGGTCCAGGTGAGACCTCCATAGGAGAGTGCAGCAGGGGAGGTAGAGTCAGTGGGCTGGATCCAGGTTTCCGTGATCGCTAGGAGGTTGAGGGAGCCGGAAACAAAGAGGTTGTGGATGGCGGTAAGCTTGTTGCACACCGAACGGGCGTTCAGGAGTGCACATGAAAACGGGGGGGAGATTTTAGGGAGCAGGGGGACAGATACTAAGTTGTGGGGGTTGCAGTAGGACGTGGAGGTGGGAGGGTGTTGAGCGGGTGAGGGAGGTGGAGGGCCAGGATTCGGGGAGATGTCCCCCGCGGCTAGGAGGAGGAGAAGGGTGAGAAAGGTGGCATGGGAGCGGGATGTGCAGGAGCGTGAGAAACTCCTAGTGGAGGTGTTTGGGTCAGTGGGAGAGCAGAGTAATAGGAGGAGGTGGTGGGTGCCATAGAGGGGCAAAGGAAGTAGTGAGGACACAATATACAATTGTTTGGGAGGGGCAGAGGGATATAGTGAATGGATTTTGGGAATGGAGGAGAGGAAAATGAGAAGGAGGAGTGGAAGAGGCATTTTGGGGAGGTGAAGAAAGCAATAGTAGGGAGATGATAGCAGTGAGGGGGAGATGTACAGGTTGTGGGGTGGAGCAGAGGGGTAAAGAAATGAGATTTGGGAACAGAGGATAGTAATATGAAGAGGAGAAGAGGGCTGTATTATATAAAGGTACACAGAGTGGGACTCAGGCATGTAAGAGGTTTCCCAGGGTGTTTGCTTGCAGTCTTCCAGCATGCAGTAGAGCTTCTTGCTGTTGTTGTGTCTTCCTGCTGCTTGAGTTCTCCTGCTTTAGTTCAACTGCTGCGTTTAACTGCTTCTTCTATGCACTCGTTCTAAGCCGCACTCAATCTGAAGCAGCACCCCCATCAGACTGTGCCCCCCATCAGACCAAAATACGAAATACAAATTATTTAACTTTTAATGTGTGGTATTCATGTCTATGCACCCTGAAAGCCCCATCTTCTCTATTGATTATATGCAAATAGTATATAAAAACATCTGCAAAGAGTGTAAGCCCGCCATGGGGGTGGTACACTCTAGGCAGTTACAAATCTCCTAGATACATAAACTCTTAATCCATACAAATATACCGTTTCCCGGTAAGGGTATAAGCAAACATGAATCAGATGTTAATGACCATACTGACTCAACATGTTTCTTGAAAATATCGCTTCTTCAGGAGTTACTACATAAAAAAAATTTATATAAATTTAACATAACATGTGGTGTTGTTCATCATTCATCATCAAACATATTCTGAATATACCTTAAAACACAGGCATCGTAGCGGGGATGGGGGAGTAGAATAAGGCATCCACCACCCAGGCAGGTTGACAGGTCCCGAAAGAGTAGACCATGTCGTGGACAGTCCTACAGGGGACTTCCTACTATATAAAATATACAGCTTATCAGGGGCGGACTGACCATTTGGAAACTCGGGCACTGCCCGAGGGCCCAGGGTAAGTAGGGGGCCCCATGAGATGCCCCTGGTACCTTTTTCATAGGCTTTTTTGAGTTTGGGCAAGGACACAGGGGCCCCATGATTCCCTATTGCCCGGGGGCCCCATGAGTTGTCAGTCCGCCCCTGCAGCTTATTAAAGCATCTAAGGGCCTTCCCAGATAATGGTAAAAGATAGTTGATAATAGAGATTGAACTAACCTTCCAACCAAGGGGAGGTATAATGATATCACCAATTTCAAACTTATAAAGCTACTTAAAAGGCATTCAATCACATAGACTATACAGAGGAAGTGTAGTCAAGTCTCCAGTTAGGATCAATATAGGAAACATACGTCAGCTATTAATGATCAGTGTTTATAGTATCTGGAAAGGCCCCAGAAAGGATAATTAGATGAAATATAAGAAATGTCACAAGATATTATAAGTGATATTTGAGTATATGGGGGACAGGGCTACATGGCGAAATAAATACTGACCTTACTATGTGCAGAAAAGGGGCCATCAGTGTGATAATATTAAAATATTATTTGGAATGATAGGGTCATCCATTAAAATCCCATCTGCAATACAAACGGCCAATATGGTCCAAAATGATATAGGATATGACCCAATAGCACAAAATTGCTTTGACAGATTGTAATATGGTATACTAGGCTATACCTGTATCGTTCGATGAAATACACCGACCGAAGGTTTGTCCCAAAAGCCAATATAAAGAGCTCACCAATCCCCTTCACCCATCCCGGGGTAACGCCACAGACACCTGCGGTTTCCAGCTATGGCTCCTTGAGGGGCCGTCACCAATACCTCTGTCCTACCAGAGCACACGCCATAAACATCCGCGCTGTCCTGCTGTAGCTGCCTGCAGGACCGCCAGAAGCGGTTCCATCTTAAGGGATCCCAGCCTAGGATGCCCGCGCCGCCACTGGAGATGAATGATGTCACCACGCTCTGCCATGAGTGACCGTGCATGCGCTCCACAAAGCACACCCACCATCAAAAGCGCGGCAGAGATGCACCGCCGGTGATGCCCGGCCAATGCCGGACGTATCCTCACAGTCACTACTCTGTGTTGGATACTGTTCATTCTTCCTTTGCATGGAGGTGTCATAAATGTCACTAAGTCAATGTCAAAGACTAATAAGTAGTTAGCAAAATGCCTTCAAGAAGTAATTTCTGTTAAAGGGGGAAATACTAGCTCCTGAGGCCAAGGAACGCCTCCTTTTTTCACAGTTTAGCATTATGTTTGTTGAATAAATAATTGAAACGGCAATGTTTTCCATGTGTTTTTATTCAAAGAAAATACCTTGTATCTGTATGCACTGTTTGAATGAAGATCTAATGTTTGCCTGTTCAAATATGTTAAAAAAAGTCAACAATTTCCATCTGGGGTAATTATTTTTTCACATATCTGTGAATTCAGTATATTTCAGTCATTGGTTTGAAACAGTTTATTAATAAAAGCCTATCTATGGTGAACATTTAAATAACATATTCATTTCCACATTGTATTTCAATTATTTCCAGCTTACTCCTAATAATCTAAACAGAAGAAGTGTTAGCGCATGGGATACTCCAAAACGATTAGTACTTACCAATTAGAGGACAATCTTCTCCTTAAGTATTTGTGGGTTTTGGACAGTCTAATGCCTAACAGCTGGAGACCATGAGGTAGGTGTCTGAGTAGTCTAAGACCTAACAGATTAAGACCATGAGGCAAGTCTCTGAGCATTTTAAGGCTTCACAGTTGAAGATCGTGAGGCAAATCTCTTTGGCATCTGGTTACATTGTGCCAATGCACAACTGTTGGTACACAGTGCAATCTTCAGAGCACTACACAGTCACAGGGATCAATTTAGGGTCCCCAGACTGCAGCCACCTTCCAGATTCCTATGGTCCAATGAGTGAGGCAGCCCTTCTCCAAACCAGATCCCTTGTGGTAAGGTCCTGCAATCAGCTTCTAACAAGGTCCATCCAGGCCTTCAGCCCAGGCACTGCTGAGGCCTCTAAAACAGTTGCATAGTCCTTGGGCTGCCTGAAGGCAGCAACCATTCAGGCTCTGGAACCCTGCCATGGAAAAGGAACCCAGCTCTCCAGTGCTTCACACTATTTATCACCTTTCCAGTCCCTTACTGGACACTCCTCTCCTGAGATTGGCTGGAGCATGATAAATATTCAGGCTGATTATCTGAATCTCCTGCTGTAAGCTCTAGAAGCTTCTTTTAGAGGCAGGGGGAAGCAATCAAACTCCCAGCCTGTGAAACCCTGAACAGGCCATAACAAACAATTACCACTTCTTTGATTACCAAAGGAACCAAAACCTAGATTTACCTAGCATCCTACTGTAGGAGGGTGCCACACACATATTCAGGGTGCCCTGTGAGTAGGCACTGCTGTGTCATACATCTCATAGAGCCTGGCTTCTGAAGTGCAGAGGGTCTGAGAGGGACTCTAGAATCAATTCAGTACATCCTGTATCAACATTGTGCAGTACTATGTGAGATAACTATTAAAAGTTAGTATATTTACAAACCGTTCTGGACCCTTTTTAAAAATATCTACTTAGTTGGCAAAAAAACAGCATTTGCAGGGATCCTAATACCATGATCTATTTTCGTATATAGAGATTAAACCATTTTTCCTCTAGGCGCAAAGAATGCTCTAATTTCTTTTGCAATGCCCTTAAAGTGAACAACTTTGAACTAAATTTACTTTATACACCATTTATGTATTTATATATGGTGATTATATCCCAACTCAATCGCCTCTTCTCAAGGGAGAAAAAAGTCAGTTTAGCTATTCTTTCTACATAGCTAAAGTCCTCCATGCTTCTTATCAGTTTAGCTACCCTTTTCAGCACTCTTTGCAGCTCTGCAACATCCATTTTTGTGAAATTGTGTCCAAAACTGAATTACATATTCAGGATGAGATCTTAGTAATGCTTTGTACTGGCACAAGATTATCTTTTGGTCTCTCTCTCTCTCTCTCTCTCCCTATCTCTCTCTCTCTCTCTTCCATTCTCTCTCTCATCTATAAATAATGGAAAGGATAAAAAAAGGAAAGGAAAGAAAAAGGAGAAAGGAAATGAAACAGGAGAAGAGAATAGAAAAACAGGGTAAGGAAAAAGAAAATGGAAATGAAAGGAGAATGAAAAAGCAAAGGAAAGGTAAAGAAAAAAGGCAAGAAAAGAAAATGAAATAGGAACGAAAAGAAAATATAAAGGAAAAAAGAAAAAAGAAAAGGAAAAGAAATGAGAAGGAAAAGGAAAGAAATTAAAAGAAAAAAGAAAGAAGAGAAAAGGAAATGGAAAGCAAATAAAAGGAATAGGATAAAAAAAGAAAAGAAGGAAAGAAAAAGGAACAAGGAGATGGATGAAGATAAAAGGAAAGGGGAAGGAAAGAGAAAAGCAAAGAAATGAAAAGAAAAGGAAAGGAGAAGGGATAAAGAAAAAAGAGAGAAGAAAAGGGAAAAGTAAAAAATTGAAAAGGAAAAAAAGAAATGAAAGGAAAAGGAGAAAGGACATGAAAGAATAAGTTTAGTTTCTCAAAAAAATTAAAGGAACACTTTGAAAACCCATCAGATCTCAATGGGGAAAAATGTCATGCTGGATATCTTTACTGATATGGACTGGGTAATGTGTTAGGAATGTAAGGATGCCCCATCATTTGATGGAAATGAAAATTATCAACCTACAGAGGACTGAATTCAAAGACACCCTGAAAATCAAAGTGAAAAAATGATGCAGCAAGCTAGTCCATTTTGCTGAAATTTCATTGCAACAATTCCAAATGGTACTTTTGTATGGCCCCCACCTGCTTGTATGCATGCCTGACAACTTCGGGACATGCTCCTAATGAGACGACGGATGGTGTCCTGGGATATTTCCTCCCAGATCTGGACCAGGGCATCACTGAGCTCCTGGACAGTCTGAGGTGCAACCTGGCGGTGTCGAATGGACTGAAACATGATATCCCAGAGATGTTCTATTGGATTTAGGTCAGGCGAGCGTGGGAGCCATTCAATGGTATCAATTCCTTCATCCTCCAGGAACTGCCTGCATACTCTCGCCATATGAGGCCAGGCATTGTCGTGCACCAGGAGGGATCCAGGACCCACTGCACCAGCGTAGGGTCTGACAATGGGTCCAAGGATTTCATCCCGATACCTAATGGCAGTCAGGGTGCCATTGTCTAGCCTGTAGAGGTCTGTGCGTTCCTCCATGGATATGCCTCCCCAGACCATCACTGACCCACCACCAAAACGGTCATGCTGAACGATGTTACAGGAAGCATAACATTCTCCACAGCTTCTCCAGGCCCTTTCACATCTGTCACATGCTCAGGGGGAACCTGCTCTCATCTGTAAAAAGCACAGGGTGCCAGTGGAGGACTTGCCAATTCTGGTTTTCTATGGTAAATGCCAATCGAGCTCTATGGTGCCGGTCAGTGGGAACAGGGCCCACTAGTGGAACGTCGGCCCCTCAGGCCACCCTCATGAAGTCTGTTTCTGATTGTTTGGTCAGAGACATTCACACCAGTGGCCTGCTGGAGGTCATTTTGTAGGGCTCTGGCAGTGCTCAGCCTGTTCCTCCTTGCACAAAGTAGCAGATACCAGTCCTGATGATGGGTTTAAGGACCTTCTATGGCCCTGTTCAACTGTAGGGTCTAGGTATTGCCTAATGCTACCAGTAGTGACACTGACCCTAGCCAAATGTAAAACTAGGGAAACACAGTCAGAAAAGATGAGTAGGGAAAAAATGTCAGTGGCCTCCACCTGTAAATTCATTCCTGTTTTAGGGGTTGTCTCATTGTTGCCCATCTAGTGCACCTGTTGTTAATTTCATTAACACCAAAGCAGCTGAAACTGATTGACAACCCCCTCTGCTACCTAACTGGCCAGATAAATATCCCAGGAGTTTAATTGACTATACTCTGATTAAGAAGTGTTCTTTTATTTTTTTTTTTTTTAGTGTATTTATTCTTGCACTGACCTTTCATGACATTGTTAACTTGTTTCCCTCTGCCTTATTTTTACCGCTCTGTAATTTGTGCTCCACTTATAAACAAGGTTTGTTGAATTTGGTCACCCTGTTCCATCTGTGCACAAAGTAATTATGGCAGTGGCCTGACACTTACAAATCTGACATGCTTTGTAGCCCATTGTTGTGTACTCTGAATGTATCACAATTCATTTCTATCTGAAAATATAGCTGCATAGCTAACAACAAAGGAATTTGCTGCAAAAAGACACAGCATATAAGTACAGCATTGTTTAATATATAATAGATGTATTACAAATGTCATTGCATTTACTGTATTTTGTTCACAGTGGCGAGTAAAGTGTACAAATGTATTTAATGACTATAAGTAAAGTAACAATACACATTCAGATAGGGCCATGTAAAGTCCATTAATAATGTCCAGGGTGAAGTGACCCAGCTTAATACATCAGAACAATGACAATAATTGCCGCTTGGCTGGAGGTTACAGCATTTTACATTGTCCTCCATGTCTTAAAGGAAATTTTAACTTTTTTTAAAAAAAAATGACAGTTCAAATTATATTGTAATTTACTGATACCAAAATTGCTTCTTTATTTCAGTCCATAGTCACCTATGTTATATAAAAAATGAAATCATGCTTCTTTGCCAACATGGCAAAGTGCACATTGTGGCAGATTCTCGTAAAAGACAAGTGTGAAAAACACATTTTTTCCTTATATTTACATGCTGACCAAGCTGTCCAGAAAAAAAGGAACAACACTGAGGCTGGAGAAACTATATTACTGTCAAATTGTCAGGAGGAGTTGTTAAAAAATATTGCTCACGTCAATGTGCATTACTTTAAAGCGGTATTGTACCGAGCCCAGACTGCGCTTGGGTACTTCCGTTAGACTACCACTTCCCTGTGCGAACACCGACAACAGACACCACAGCTGACCATACAAGACTCATTTATTTGAGCACAGATAGAAGTTATATACACTCAAGGGGACAATCCCCCCTCCCTGCATAATGACACAGGGCGGGGCAATCTACATTTAGTATCAAGAGACACACCAACAGACAGTCCCATCAGGAGGGAGAGCTGCTGGAGACACCCCCAACCAAGCCAATACACATAAACACATACATCCCATAATAGTTTGCTCCCAAGCCAGACACACAATAGAACAATGGGATACAACCACATAACATCAAACAATCAACAACCCCCCACCCCAATATTAGGACAGATCACCCTGTACCCCTAACAGGCACAGGGTGACTTACACATAAGAGGGATATGGGGAGCTGAGACAGGGGTCTCCCCACCTCTCCAAAGTGAGCTGCCCCCCCAAAATGAGCCCCCCACCCAAATTGACTCCCGTCACAGGTATTAAACCCGAAACCAAAAATGTAATATACTGCAGCTTACCAAGCATTAGATGTGGTGGCTGCATTAGTTTTATCTTTTTTAGTTTTTGTTCTCCCTCTTTTTTCACATGGTGATCTGGCATGTAACACACCTCCTGTATTAGAGCACCCCCATTCTGGATGAAGGAGCAAAAGAGACACTTTGGACAGCAGCATTGTCAGCTGGGGGAGTGTTAGAAACACTAGCAGGTTTAGATACACTATGAAATTGAAGCTGAACACCACCTATCACTTTTTAAGCAGTCATAGCAACATTTTTTTTTTTTTGCGGGGGGGTAAAGGTTTTACATAGATAAATAGAAACTGTACATTGTAAGAACTCCTACCAGTGGTAAATTATTTGTCTCAACCCTTTAACTGCTACATACATCTCCAGGATAGCTTGTTCTTTTAAAAAAACAACAGATTTACTGTTCAGCTCACCAGAAGAAAATAAAAGAAAGATATCCTAAACAAGAAAACGAATGCAGCTGTCACATCTAAGAACTGGTAAGCTGAAATATAAGAAATGTAAGATTTTAGGTTTAATACATAAGGGTGACCATTCATTTTGAATACAAGTAAGAAGAGTTGAAATTGAAGCACCACACCACTACTAAGAGGTCCAGATACGACTTTTTTCCATTAAAGGTCAGGGGTATAGTTAGAGAAGCAGCCAACGCGTTTCAGTGGTCTAAGTGCCCCCTTCATCAGGGCTAAAAAGAACATAAGAAGATTTTCATATCAATCTGGCACAGGGGCGGACTGACCATTCGAGCACTGGGGCACTGCCCGAGGGCTCGGGGTCAGTAGGGGGCCCCATAAAATGCCCCTGGTACCTTTTATAGGCTTTTTTGGGTGTGTTTTGAGCGTGGGCAAGGACACAGGGGCCCCATGATCCCCAACTGCCCGGGGGCCCCATGAGTTGTCAGTCCGCCCCTGATCTAACATCAATACAATGTCCCCTCCACATGGTCAAAATTAAATCAATCAATCCTAATAAGAGTATAAAAATAATTGAGAAACAATTATGCAGGCCATAGATGGGTCGAAAATCGGCCGATTTGTCGGCCGAAAATAAAATCGGCCGATTTTCGGATTGTTAGTGGGCGATTTGGTCGGCCGTTTTTCGGGATTTTGGCCGTTTTTTTTTTTTGGTAAAGTTGGAAAAAAATCGGCCGATCGGCCGATTTTCGCGGCATTAATGGGCCAATCGGCCGATTTTTTACCGATAAAAAATCTGCGCATGAGCAGTGACCTGCAAGAGGAAGACAAAAAGAAGAAAAAGAAGAAGAGGAAGAGGATGAAGAAGAGGATGAAAAAGAGGATGAAGAAGAGGAAGAAGAAGATGAGGATGAAGAAGAGGATGAGGAAGAAGAAGAAGAGGATGAGGATGAAGAAGATGAGGATGAAGAAGAGGATGAGGAAGAAGAAGAAGAGGATGAGGATGAAGAAGATGAGGATGAAGGAGAAGAAGAAGAAGAAGAGGATGAGGATGAAGAAGAAGAGGATGAGGAAGAAGAAGAGGATGAGGAAGAAGATGAAGAAGAAGATGATGTAGAAGAAGAAGAAGAAGAGGATGAGGATGAAGAAGATGAAGAAGAAGAAGAGGATGAGGATGAAGAAGAAGAGGATGAGGATGATGAAGAAGAAGAGGATGAGGATGAAGAAGAAGAAGAAGAAGAAGAGGATGAGGAAGAAGAAGAAGATGAGGATGAGGATGAAGAAGAGGATGAGGAAGAAGAAGAGGATGAGGAAGAAGAAGAAGATGAGGATGAATAAGAAGAAGAAGAAGAGGATGAAGAAGAAGAAGAAGAGGATGAGGATGATGAAGAAGAAGAAGAGGATGAGGATGAAGAAGAAGAAGAAGAAGAAGAAGAGGATGAGGAAGAAGAAGAAGAGGATGAGGATGAAGAAGAGGATGAGGAAGAAGAAGAGGATGAGGAAGAAGAAGAAGATGAAGAAGAAGATGATGAAGAAGAAGAGGATGAGGATGAAGAAGAAGAAGAGGATGAGGATGAAGAAGAAGAGGATGAGGATGATGAAGAAGAAGAGGATGAGGATGAGGATGAAGAAGAAGAAGAAGAAGAAGTAGGATGAAAATAAGAAGAATTCCAGTCCAGCAAAAAGTATCTCTGCAGAGAGCTCCGCTATTTCTGACAGTTCTCTGACAGTTCTTTGACATTTACAGCGGTTGAAACATTGTATCTATTTGTTTCCGAATAAAAACATCTGTATCCTAAATGGAAACAAATAGATACAATGTTTCAACCGCTGTAAATGTCAAAGAACTGTCAGAGAACTGTCAGAAATAGCGGAGCTCTCTGCAGGGACACTTTTTGCCAGCTGTAGAAGGGATGAAAATCGGCCGATTTTTTTTACCATTGATGGTAACGTCGGCCGCTTGAACGACCGAATTTTCGTTTTTTAAAAGAAAAATCTGCCGTTTTTTCTCAAAATTGAAAAAACTGTTGCTGCAACTGAAGTATTAGCTGAAGTTTGGTTTCTATTTGTTAGTGTATTTAAATCTGCTAGTACATCTAACACTCCCCTCTCCCACACTGACAATGCTGCAGTCCAAAGGTGCCCCCTGTGCTCTTTCATCCAAAGTGGAGGCACAGGGGGTGTATTACTGGCTAGATCAACAGGATCAAAAGAAAACTAATGTAGCGACCACATCTAATAATTGGTAAGCAGCAATATGTTACATTTTTGGTTTTCGGTTTAATACTGCTTTAATGACTTACATTAATGAATAAGATCCACATTCTTGATTTTAATAGCAGTGTTTACTAAACTCCCATCCTCCTTTTCTGTTAGATCAGAATTAAATTTTAACATCTATTATACTTTTCAATTTTTGCAAAACAACAGCATGCATCTCAACAAGCCTGAAATCATGACAAGCTTGGTTTCCACCTGTTATTCCCCACTTATCATTAAACTCCATGGGGATTAAACTAGTTGCTGATTGCAGTTGTTAAGTAAACTGCCTCTCCATTATCCAGTGATTAGCAGAAATCAACTACAATAGACAATAGTGAGTTATGTCATAAAAGAATGAATTTTGTATAGTGACAGAGACACTCAGGAGGAGACACTACAGAGACTTAAATTCCACCACTTTACAAAACTCTGGTTTGGACACGTGTTGAGTGTGCTGTCCAGTTCATGTCTAAAGTCATCAGGAAGGATGTGCTGGAACTGGTGAGATTCCTGAAAAGGGCAACAAAGCTAAAAAGAAGTCTGGAGGACCCTCAGTTTTGAGAAACGACTACAAACAATGGTAATTATAGCATAGGGGAAAAAAACTATTCAGTCTCAGGTTGCTTAAAAGGACACGTGGCCACTCAATGAAGTTGGACGAGACACGGTTTAACCTCAAAGTGGAACTTCACCCATAATGGAAAGTTTTGCTCTTTCTCCTCCTCCGTCCTCTCATCCTCCTCCTTCTGGAAGGCTACCTGGTTTTGACAGATACCCACTCTCGCATTTGATCAGAATGCCACAGCAGTTCCACCAGAAGTTCTCCTCTCCCCCTCCTTGCCCACAAACTTCTGACAGTGGCGAAGAGGACTTAAATTCTACCACTTTACAAAACTCTGGTTTTGCCACGTGTTGAGTGTGCAGTCCAGTTCATGTCATAAGTCATCAGGAAGGATGTGCTGGAACTGGTGAAATTCCTGAAAAGGGCAACAAAGCTAAAAAGAAGACTGGAGGACCTCAGTTTTGAGAAACGACTACAAACAATGGTAATTATAGCATAGGGGGAAAAAACTATTCAGTCTCAGGTTGCTTAAAAGGACACGTGGCCACTCAATGAAGTTGGATGAGACACGGTTTAACCTCAAAGTGGAACTTCACCCATAATGGAAAGTTTTGCTCTTTCTCCTCCTCTGTCCTCTCATCCTCCTCCTCCTGGAAGGGTACCTGGTTTTGACAGATACCCACTCTCACGTCTGATGAGAATGCTGCAGCAGTTCAACCAGATGTTCTTCTCTCCCCCTCCTTGCCCGCAAACTTCTGACAGTGGCAAAGCTAGACATTCTTTCACCCGGGCAAACACTCAGTTTGGCGTCCCCCCCACCATTCCAAAGAGGACGGCATTAGCAGGGCCGGTGCTAGACTATTTTGCACCTTAGTCACGACCAGCCTCTTCACCCCCCCAAAAAATAAATAAATAAATAAATGTAAAAACAGTAGAAAATATTAAGTCAACAAAACATGAAACTGCTAAATTTATTTCAATTTGCAAAAATAAGTGCCATAAGATGCTACCAGCACCAATATGCAAGACAAAATCAATGTTACGGATGGACTGTATCTGTGGCTGGCAGTGGCAGGGTGACAAGTTGCAGCGAGTGGAGGATGATGGATCCACACACTGACAAATCCCAGGATGGAATTCCCCAGGCAATGGGGGGAGATAAAATGCTGTGATGGAAGGAAGCCCAGCCCATATACACACACAGATCAGCAGGCGCAGCAGGCACTAGAAGAGCAGGCTTTGGGACCGTGATGATGTCATTACTCACTGACACATTGCACATGTGCTGGATGGCCGGTCACTCACACAGACATGAGACATCAGAGTCAGATATGCAGCTCTGCCTCCGCTGATGAATGGGAAGAGAAGGGCTGGAACTCCACAGTGATCAGCAGCCACCAGCCGACTGAGTCTGAGAGGAACACTGAAAGGAGTGACAGCTCAGCTGCTACACTGGCTGCAGACACCCGACATCTTCTTCCTCCCCTCCCCTTAGCTTGAGCATCAGTCATGACATGGCAGCATCCCACACAAGGAGAGTGCCGGCCTGTGCTGCACCCAGGCACCCCTACATGGCTAGTTTGCCTAGTGGAAACACCGACCCTGGGTGTCAGTAGGGCACAGGTCAGCCTCAGTAGGGAAGTGAACAGTGTCAGTAGTTTTTTATTTTTATTATTTTTAAATAATTTTTTATTATTTTCGAAAAATGTTTGCATCCCTGTTGGAGGGTCTTTGGTGAAATATCAGGGTTCTAAACAGAGATAGATAAAGGGACTGTGAATAGAGATTCCTCAGTCCCTTTCTCTGCAGCCTCAGCTACACTGGACAGTGAATGAATGGGAAGTGCTCTGTGCTGAGCTGCTTCCTGTTCATTCACAAACTGAAGCACAAAGTTTACTTTGCTTCCTCAAACATCCCCCACAGCAGCCATTGAGGAAAAGTGGAGGGGTGATGGCAGCACTGGGGGGGGGGGGGGGCAAGGGAGCAAACAGAGGGCCATGTAATCATACCACAATTATTTATTGGTCTTACCTAGCAGACATTGACTGGACTGGCGGGTCCCCTTGCAGCACAGTGATGTGGAGGGTCTTTATTAGAAGCAATAGCTTCTCACCATCCTCTTGATCCACTGCTTTCAGTGCCTGCTCACTTGGGCCTACTGCACTCTCCTGGGCCTGAGCGGTCTCCAGGTCCAGGTTCAGGAGCCAGAGAAGCCGCTGCTGCAGAACTTTAGAGCCACTGCTGGATAGTGATCTAATGATGCCAAAGGTCCCTCCACTTCTTCTCCATTGGCAGCCTTGGCAGTCCTTCTTCTTGGTCTGAACAGCTGAGCATTCACACAATGAAATGTGAGTGGTGTTGAGTACATTAGTATTCTGAGCAGTGGTGCATTTAGGTTTTGTGCTACCCTAGGCAACACAAAAATCAGCTCTCCCACGGAGAGACCCTGAAACCAACCAACACCCCCCTCTCCTATGAAGAGAGCCTGACATTGACCAACAGCACCCCAGCCCCCCCACCCAAGAGAGCCTTACACCACCACTGCCTCCCATACAGTGGCAATCTCCCCCCACCACTTTCAGAGCTCTGGACATCCCCTGGAACAAGAGTCCGGCTCTGCATACACCATCAAGCAACCCACAGCCTCTCTCAGATCCCACCTGGTCTCCATGCTCTGTGTCCCCCTTACTCCATGCCTTCTTTCGGGGGGGCAGTGCTGCCCCACTGAAAAATGCCGCCCTAGGCAAATGCCTTATTTGCCTTCTAGTAAATACACCCTTGATTCTGAGCCCTGGATATTCCTGTCAATGGGGCATGTCTCTGACAGCTTGGCTCCAAGAATGTCGGTTGAATGATGCTGGCCATCATGAAACTCAAGGTATGAGGACATCTAGTGGTGAATAGGATTACTGTGCTGGGCAGCTTCGGATTAAATATGAATATAGCAAAAAAAGCTTTTTTTAATACTCTGGGCTATTTTTTTACTTGAAGGTCAGCTTAAGAAAGTATGGTGGTGTATAGGTAAGACAACCATTTTAAATCAATCTTCATGAGGCAAAGTACCTTTCACATGTATTTAGTGCTTTAACAAACTATTCAGTAACAAAGTAATGGCTGACTTAAGCAGTTTTTAAATGAATTTCCCTTTAAAGTCTTTCCAATCTCTCTTCAACTGCATTTTAATCAATATATTATACTTCCCCTGGGTGTCAATAGATTAATACATGTTTCTTGAAAGGGTAGACCATGCATATTCATAAAAAACTTATGAATTACTATGAAGTCAGCATTCATCTTCAAGGAAAGTAATTACGTGTTGCTACATGACTTCTGAGCTGAAAAATTGAGATTGAAATGATCAGCCTTTGATTGAACGCATTTTTGCAGATCTCTACAATGAAACGTGTTATATTTCCAAGCCAAGAAAAAAAAATTTTTTTCTAAAGTTTTGGATAGAGTTAGGAAGGACTAGAACCTGCCCCCTGGCTGCTCATGTGAAAGAGATCTGATGGAGCCCTGGATAGAAGTGCAAATCTGTGTTACATGTTGTCTGGTTCCACTCCCGGAATGTGTTGTATGTTCTGTGTTCTTCTACTGTGAACTAATTGTATCATTAAAGGTTGTGGACTCTTGGACATTATTTGGCATTCTCATTATACACAGATTCCTAACTCTGCCGTGCCCCCCCCCTTTCCTAAGGGAGGGGGGGGTCCCTGAAGCCAGTATGCCCAGTCACTTGGTTGACTTACCAAAAATTTGCTTCTAGCCTCTCTTTTTTACTCTTATTTTGACCTCCTGCAGGAAGGCTAACTGCCTTACATCAATTTCAAGGTTTGATTTCATCAGATGGCACTTTTAAAGTAGACTTTCAATAGGAACAATTATATGAAGCCATGTTCCCTACTGAATTTCAGACGTTTGTGTCCCCTCAGTCTGTTACAGGTCGAGGTCTTCCTTAGCAATCAGAAGCTAATCAGTATGGCTTGCAATCATGTGATCACCTTGACAGATAATTATCATGGTGATGACATGAAGGTTGTAGATTTGTTTACAAACAAATCTCTCTGTTTTCAGATGTGACTTCAGTCTGCAGTGGTCTGTAATCGTCATATACTATTACAGTATTAGAAAAAAAAAAATATATGTATATATATATTACACACACACGTTTTGTTTTAAGCACTGCTGCACTGTTTTATGCAATTATATACCTCTTTTAGACTTTTCTATGTCTTGTCTCAGTCAATATGGTCATTTCACTCTTATTTCGACCTCCTGAAGGAAGGCTAACTGCCTTACATGAATTTCAAGGTTTGATTTAATCAGATGGCACTTTTAAAGTAGACCTTCAATAGGAACAATTATATGAAGCCATGTTCCCTACTGAATTTCAGAAGTTTTTGTCCCCTCTGTCTGTTACAGGTCGAGGTCTTCCTTAGCAATCAGAAACCAATCAGCATGGCTTGAATCATGTGATCACCTTGACAGATAATCATCATGGTGATGACAGGAAGGCTGTAGATTTGTTTACAAACAAATCTCTCTGTTTGCAGATGTGATTTCAGTCTGAAGTGGACTGTAATCGTCATATACTATTACAGTATTAGAAAAATTTTTTTATATGTATATATATATTACACACACACGTTTTGTTTTAATCCTTTGAGGACCAAGGGACGTATTTGTCCCATGTTTTTAATTGCGTGTATCATCTGATTAAGAACTTAAAACTCTTTTTTTTTTGGTTTGAGTCAAAATTTTAGTTCTTATCAACAACCACAAATGGATCTAGCTTTTTGCCAATTATTTCATGAAATGGCTTAGTTACAGCAACTGAAGTGTACGAACTTTGAAAACAAAAAAATTGATTCTTTTGGCGTTCCAAAATCTTACGGTTCTCAAAGGGTTAAGCACTGCTGCACTGTTTTATGCAATTATATACCTCATTTAGACTTTTATTTTTTCTATGTCTTGTCTCAGTCAATATGGTCATTTCACTCTTATTTTGACCTCCTGAAGGAAGGCTAACTGCCTTACATGAATTTCAAGGTTTGTTTTAATCAGATGGCACTTTTAAAGCAGACTTTCAATAGGCACAATTATATTAAGCCATGTTCCCTACTTAATTTCAGAAGTTTTTGTCCCCTCGGTCTGTTACACGTCGAGGTCTTCCTTAGCAATCAGAAACCAATCAGCATGGTTTGTAATCATGTGATCACCTTGACAGATAATCATCATGGTGATGACAGGAAGGCTGTAGATTTGTTTACAAACAAATCTCTCTGTTTGCAGATGTGATTTCAGTCTGAAGTGGACTTTATTCGTCATATACTATTACAGTATTAAAAAAAAAATAATAATAAATATATATATATATATATATATATATATATATATATAATATGTAGGCATATACAATGTGTGTATCATAGATATAACTATTATGAGTAAATGTACTGTATATATACATTTATGTATGTGAAGTTGGCATTCATAGTGGGCCAGATGAACTGCATATTTTACACACCAAAGGATAGCCAAGGACTTCTTATTATGTTAATTTATGCAGAAGGTAATTACCTTACCTTTGTTATGTTGGAGTAACCTGTTTTTAGGTAAATACGTGGAGAGTCCCAGAGTTTCAGAGCAGGTTATTTGCTAATAGATTGGGAAAGGTCTTAAATATTCATGGTGTGCTTGTTTATGGTGAAGAGAACATATTTGCCATAAGACAAGGAGTATATATTTAACTTTTTAATTAAAATTTATGCATACAGCTGTTCTAGGTCTAGACACATAGGATCAAAGGGGCTCCTAAACGTGGCCAATCAGAGTGTTTGCAATTGTACTGAATGAGAAAAATGTGTATATTAAGGAGCTTATTTTTGGTTAAATGTCACAGGAGAAAGGGGTTCTCTGAAGGTTCCTAATGATTGCATGAATATTCTAAGTATCCTGTCATCTGCCTTGTCTGTACTTCTGTCTTATGAACTGTCGCTGAAAAGATTTAAATCTCACTCTGGAAAAGAATCGTTGTACTCATAATCAGGGGCGGACTGACAGCTCATGGGGCCCCCGGGCAATAGGGGATCATGGGGCCCCTGTGTCCTTGCCCACACTCAAAAAAGCCTATAAAAAAGGTACCAGGGGCATCAAATGGGGCCCCTTACTGACCCCGGGCCTTCGGGCAGTGCCTGAGTTTCCAAATGGTCAGTCCACCCCTGCTCATAATATATATACAGACACACATATGCTTTGTTTCCAGCACTGTTGCACTGCTTTATGCAATTATAAACCTCCTTTAGACTTCGGTATGTCTGGTCTCAGTCAGTATGGTCACCTACTGAATAAACACCCTTTTCAGGCAGCTTAAACCTCCGATAAGACATTGCAGTTTAGCTTTTTAAAATTCTATGCATTGGATGTTCACTGATCATTTGAAGTGTACAGAGACAATAATCTTCTCATCCTAATGGGTACTATAAAGACTGACAGCTCTGAGAGAACAAGAAGGGTGGGGTCTATCTATGCTAACTTGGGGGCAGCACAGTTGCCAAGTGGTTAGCTCTTCCGCCAGGCAATGCTAGGGTTATTGGTTCAGATCCCAACCACAGCACTACCTGCACAAAGTTTGCATGTTCTCCCTGTGCCTGCATGGGTTTCCTCATGGTGCTCTGGTCTCCTCCTACACTCCAAAGACATGCTGGTAGGTAATTGCAATAACAGTAAGTATCCTCCTGCGCTTAATGCGGAAGTCGCAAACCTAACTATAGCTGCTGCCACTTAACTTAAAACCAATAAGTGATGATACAAAGTAACTGTAAATAGTGAAGCGCTATAAATCCTATCTATTACATACAGATAAATATTATATATTACTAGCTGTGCACACAATAGTGCTCAGTGACAAATAATTGCAAACAAATAAATATCTCTTTCCACAAGTATAAGTGAAACATGACCTTGAATATGTGACAAACTACAGATAATTGTGAAGTGATTCTTTAAGAAGAAAAAATTCCCGTGCTATTTATCAATATCTCTAAAGACACACTGTGTATATACAAACGTCAAACCAATCAAATTATATATGTGTTAATTGAGAACATAAAGTCTGTGCAAGTGAATCTGTGCTGATGTGATCTTCACTCCAGTGAAAAATGAACCGAAATCCTCAAATGGCAGCAATGCCTGCTCACCTCCACACATTGACCCACACAGGGCCACAGGGCTATAATAAACAGTAACAGATCCTCTCCACTCCTCATCACAGGGACCATGGGATAGGAAAAAGACCTCTGCTCAGCGCACCTTATTCACTCCTCCTCCACTCAAGGTAACATATATAGGGTATAAAGCAAGAAACCTTCCATGGTGCAGTATCTTTTTATTTAAATTGCAGATAAAAGTTGGTAAAGCACTCGCATGAATCCCCAGTAAGAATCGCCTTTCACCACATGCTATGGGTGTACTGCATGGTATACTGGGTGTAGCAAGATGGCCGCTGCCGGAGGTGCATCACCGCATACCGGAAATGACGTACCGACGTGTTGCGTCACGTGACTTCTTTAGGGTTGAACCCCGATGAAGTCACGAGTCACGTGACGCAATGTGTCGGTACGTCATTTCCGGTACGTGGTGACGCACTTCCGGCAGCAGCCATCTTGCTACACCCAGTATACCATACAGTACACCCATAGCATGTGGTGAAAGGCGATTGTTACTCTCTCTCTGTGGGAGGGGAGGGGGGACGTCTGATTTTTGCCTTTTCTATGACAGCACAAAACCTAAATGCACCACTGTATGTGTATGTATGAATGTGAGTTAGGGACCTTAGATTGTTATGCTCCTTGAGCGTTAGGGACTGATGTGAATGTACGATATACTGT
Organism: Staurois parvus; assembly: GCF_062004578.1. Classification (NCBI taxonomy): domain Eukaryota; kingdom Metazoa; phylum Chordata; class Amphibia; order Anura; family Ranidae; genus Staurois; species Staurois parvus. The sequence goes on along the minus strand of NW_028317799.1, from coordinate 3,050,276 downwards.
ATATGTAAAGTGCTATGTAAATTGACGGTGATATATAAGTACCTGTAATAATAATAACTAGCCGCAACATATAGGGAAGCTTGGGTATACCATTAACAAATACACAAATAACAAGTTGAAGTTACACTGAATTGCCACTAGATGCCAGCACCAAAATATTAAAACATAATACTGAAATCCAAAGCAACAGCAATGGACACACGATCAGTGTTTTAGAACTATATATATATATATATATTCAAATTATATACATTTTGTCAACCCCTATTAACAAGTATATATTTACAAAACAAGTTATAAGTATTTAGCTAGGCAATTATTAACAGAGTTACTGTCAATTCAACTTACACATACTGACACTCCTTAATTTGGTTTGGGCATCTGGGTATCAGGGAACTCTGGTCATGAAAGAGTTAAGAATAATATTCTTTCATACAGTCTGGTATGTCACTAATTAGAAACACTAGTCTGTTTGAAAGTGTAGATATCGACCATATATTACCGACTTACTGATGTTGAGGCCATATGGTAGATAACTGTAGTTTTTCTTCATGCTAAATTAGTACACTTTGGGGTAATTAGAGCCTCAAGGTGGATCTTCTCTAAATTAATATTAAGAAAAAAACACATGCTGAATGAAATTAGTTTTTTTTTCAATATTAATGTTTTTATGGGTTTGTATGTATCCTGGTGGCATTTTTTGAGTCATAGTGTAATTTCCGCATTTCCTATTAAAAAAAGGTCATGTAACTGTAGGGTCGCAGATATGTAAAGAATCTCCCCATCAAATGGAGAATAAATGTTCACACTTCTGATTTGAACCCTTCAACCGCTAGTTATCCTGTCAGCTATTGTAAGTGCTTATAGCAATCACCTAAACTAGGCTGGTCTACCTACACATAAACGTCATCCCCGATTTTGCCAAAAAATGTTTTAAGATCATTGTACCAAAAGCATTCTTTGGAAGCTCATCTAAACCCTTAGATATGGTAGCTCCATGGGTTTTCTTTCTTTCTGGTTTTTTTCCCTTTACATTTACTGTTCTATAACAAGAACACAGAAACCAGTTAGGACTATGGCATTCCACCCCTCTCCTACCATCCGTGGCTCAGAGGGGCTTAGTTCTCCAGTTTAAAAAAAATGTACTTGATAACAGTCGTCACAGGTAGACAGCCCGTGAAGTTTTCCATTTAGAAGCTGTCCAGTAAGATCAAGAGGTATTTTGGGATATTATCAAAGAGATATAAGACCGGACCAAAATGCAACAATGAGGTGACATTCATTATTAGGGTGTACAAAGACTTTAAATGTACAATGTAGACACAAACTCATCAAATGCCTGGTGAACCCAAATATTACCTTGTGAAAGACATGAAGACATCATTTATTTATTATTTCAGGTACTTATATAGCGACGTCAATTTACGCAGCGCTTTACATATATATTGTACATTCACATCAGTCCCTGACCCTCAAGGGGTGTACAATCTAAGGTCCCTAACTCACATTCAGATACAAGGGCCAATTTTAGACAGGATCCAATTAACCTACCAGCATGTCTTTGGAGTGTGGGAGGAAACCAGAGTACCCGGAGGAAACCCACGCAGGCACAGGGAGAACATGCAAACTCCAGGCACGTGGTGCCGTGGCTGGGATTCGAACCAACTACCCTAGTACTGCCAGGCGGAAGTGCTAACCATTTAGCCACTGTTCTGCACATAGCCTGTACAGAAATCATAGTTATGGGGGAGGACCAAGCGCGGACTTACCATTCTGGCACTGCCCAAGGGCCCAGGGTCAGTAGGGGGCCCCATGAGATGCCCCTGGTACCTTTCATAGGCTTTTTTGGGTGTGGTTTGAGTGTAGGCGAGGAGTGTAGGAGGGGCCCCATGATCCTCTATTGCCCGGGGACCCATGAGTTGTCTGTCCGCCCCTGGGTGGGACCAGAAGCTCCACCCACTACAAACTGCAACAAACTACAGGAGGGGGCAGAAACAAGACCAGTCACCCTGCACAGGGAAGTAGAGGAGCAATGAAGGGTCAAGGTTATAGAAATCTCCTGCATGGAAGTTTAGTGCTGGAGTTGTTTTATTCTAGATTACTGCACAGCTCTGGAAGAAGCACATAAAGAACACCAAGATTCAAGTAAAAGATTGTCGGGAATGGACTCTCCAATAGTGGTAGGACTCACCTGCCTTGTGGGCTGCAGTACCAGGGCTGGCCAGCGGGTGCTCGCAGCAGCCAGAAGCTCACTCCTGCAATCAAGCCATCACCTGAGGCTGATTGCAGGAGGTGTATTTAAGGAATGGCCAGGCCTGCAGTCAGGGCCTTGGTGTATTGTTCCCATGAGCCCCTGTACCTGCATCCTGTTTGCTTCCTGCCTGATCCTGACTCTGCTTGATCCTGACTCTGCCTGCACCGACCTCGGCTACTCCTGACCAATCTTCTGCCTACTCCTTGTACCTTGTCTGCCCGTTAGCTACCGACCCGGCCCGCCTGACTACGTTGTGCTCCATATTTATATATATATATCAGTTAAGGTTTGGGTTTGTTGCACCTTGTTGTACGTAGTTGTGTTAGTTTTGGGTTTGGTTTGTTGCACTGCATGTATGTTTGTGTTGCCCTTAATAAATTATATTGTTTTACACGCTATACCTGAAGTCTGTGTTTCCCTGTGTCGGTCCACACCCCTCTGGTCATACCCGGAGCCCTGACAAAGATGCTCTGTCCTCACTACATGTTTCCCTGTGTGTAACTCAACATGCAGCTAAACCTTCATTTTCTACAACAAGTCAGACTGAATGTAATTTTGAAGCTTTATCAACAAAACAGGGTGGGCGAAAGTATTAAGAAAACAGTATTGAGAAATACATGCAATCAATGTATGAACTATACAAAAAAACACAATGAATAATTAGGGCTGCAGAAGGCAGTAAGTCCATGCTCACCCGCGATGCTGCCTTTAGGGGATGCAAGTTTTAGCCCACAACATGTGCTGCACAGAATTATGGCTGGTTTCTTCTCTCTCTCAGGTCTTAAAGTGGAGTTCCAGGCAGTTTTGTGTTTATTAAAAGTCAGCAGCTACAAAAACTGTAGCTGCTGACTTTTAATAAACACACACTTACCTGTTCCAGGGTCCAGCGATGTACTCACCTGCTCCGTCCCTTCTCTGTCTCTTCTCTCCTCTGCACCAGCATCACAACTGTGGGCACCAGACTTCACAGCCGGGTGTTCACTGTGCATGCGCAAGTCTCGCTGTGCATTCTGATTGGTCCAGCAGTCTTCTGGGACCTGTGAAGGTTCCCAGGAGACTGTGGGAGGAAGTAGGGAGCCAAACTTCTGGCTCACTTCACCTGTCAAAACCAGGTCCTCACTTCCCCCTCCCCCCCAAAAGATGCCAAATATGGCAGTGGAGGGAGGAGGCAAACAAGCGGAGCTTCCACTTTTGAGTGGAACTCCCCTTTAAGATGGACTCTGAGCTCCCAAGATGCACCTGCCTCCCTTTGTCAGAAAGAAGGATGATGGGAGCTTTCATGAACTCTATCTAAACAGTCTTCAATTCCTGTAAACCCTGCAGGAAAGAAAACAATGTGCATGGCTCTTTTATTTAGACAATATTTGGCTTTAAGGTTTAACACATATTTAATTATTCTGTTGCTCTGGATTACAGTATTAAATGAATCCAATTTTTTTACATGGACACCATATCGCAACGCTTCCCTGCCAAATGAATGATTGCAGTTGATAAAAGCCCTTTGGATGCGTAAAGGTATTGTATGATCCAAAGCCATTTAACAAAACGATCCAGTATGCAGCTGAGCATATTTGTTTACATCTCTAATTTCATATTCAGAGGTAGCAAGCAACTAGAGAGTTCCTGTACAAAGTAACATTTCTGGCCCCTCTTATTACTATACTTTACACATGTGTAAGCCTTGTTGCCATTGTGCCCCATGAACATAGTTTGTTTCTTTCACAGCACCCCTATTGGTGATGACCAAATCAAAAAGAGATTTGCACATTTTTAATATACCACTATACAAAATGTTTATTTAGTTCCATATGTTGAATTTTTCTTTAAAAGTCACCTATATCTTCTCTTTTCCCCTTTACATAATCCTTTGATAGGTATTTTCTGATTATTTTCCTTCTTAGATGTCTGAAGTAAAAAAAAAAGTCGAATGTGTGCCACCAAATGGAGGATTCTACTAGGTGGAGATGGTTGGGGAAGACAAGCTGTCAATTGTTTCCTTGCAGCATTTGTGCCTGAACTGAAAGTGGTAGTAAGAATTGAGAAGACTGCTCATCAAGCACAGAGTCCAGGCAGATATGACCTGTCAACTAAACCCAAAGTGCTTGGATCTCAATGTCTTCAGAAAGCCTTTCAGAAGAGATTAATGAAGATTGGAGAGAAAGGCTGCATGGGTGAGCAATTTAACACATTTCTATTAAATATAATTTCTGAGCTTTTAGCGGAGATCATGTGGCTAAGTGCCTAGATCAGCCTTTCTTAAGAGTTTTTAACACAGGGGAACCCTTGAAGTAACTTTCTGGTCTCAGTGAACCCCCGGTAATAATTACTATTTTACCAGTACAAGGTGTATTAGTGTAATGGTCACTGGGAAGAATGCTCCTTGCAATTGTGGTCGTTGGAAAGATTCTCCCCCTTACAGATAGCTAAAAAGAGAGACAAAAACTGCTCATTGCCCAAGGAATCTTTAGCAACCTCTGGAGAAACCCTTGGGGTTCACAAAACCCTGGTTGAGAAAGGCTGGCTTAGATGTTAAATCATGTGGTTAACATTAGAGGAAGTCTGGGGCTACAACGTTCATTTTCTTTAGTGAATATAGTGGTTTATTTTCTTCCATTTCCAATTCTTTATCCATCCCTGCAAGACTGTTAACAAATTGCTTTATGTTATGCAATTGAACGCAGACCCAATCTTTAAGAAGACTAAGATAACTAATGGTATATTGCTTGCTTTAAATCAATGAGTTGTTTCTTCATAATGCAGTTTAACAAAGTGGTGTCTCTCTTGATTTACCACACGCCAACTCTACAAATGTGCCGGGTGACCCTTTTAGACGCAGGCAAGAGAAGAGCTTGAAAAATGGACTGAGACATTAGGGATTTGCCTTAACTCGGAGCCATTGTCATTTTATGAGAGAAAGACAAATATTCTTGTTGACTCATTGATTGAGATACCGTGATGATAGTTCAGCTGCCAAATTCATAAGATTTATCTTCGTTCGACATATCAAAATTAAATTATAAGCTGTTACTTGCTGGATTCTATTCAACCGCAAGGACGTGTTCTGCATGAGTTAATGGGTATTACATTTGGGATATTAATGCAGCCATTGCTCAGCTCCCTGTTAGTAGAGGAAGCCAAGTTCTGTATTATTCGTGATCTTAGACTACCAAGGAAATCAATTCCTAATGACTATCGATTATCCCAATGGTTTATACCAAAATTGCATTTTGAAGTTTGAGTTTGACTTGATGGACAGTCATCTGAGTAAGACTTACAGAGGTATAACATCAAAGATTTAACCACCATTAACCACTACAATACCGATCACTTTCACCCCCTTCCTGACCTGGCCAATTTTCAGCTTTCATCTCTGTTGCACTTTAAATGACTATTGCGTAGCCAAGCAACGCTGAACCCATATCAACTTTTTATCATTTTTTTTACATTTTAACGTATTTAATCCCTACAGGGTTTTTATTTTTTGCTAAATAAATGAAATAAGACCAAAAGTTTTGAAAAAAAAAATTGTTTTCTAACTCTCTGTTAAAACATTTTTCAAATAAATACTTGATCTTCATAGATTTAGGCCAAAATGTATTCTACTACCTTTCTTTGTAAAATAACCCAAATTTATGATTATTATTTAGTCTGCAGGAAAGATATTGAGTCCGCAAACTATTGTATGTATCTGAAAATCGATCAGTCCTGATGCACTGACGGCCTCTCTAGTTTATTAAGGTCCAAAAATGTCAGAACAGTACATATTTCCCCCAAATGAGCCCTTTTTTTGGAAAGTAGACAGCCCAAGGTATTTAGTAGGAGGCATGGTAAAGATGTACTTTTTTATCATAATTTTTTGGAAAATGAAGAAATTAAAAAAAAATCACACTTTTTTTTACATACTGTCACCAGTGCCGTACATCTCCATCATATATGGAGTGGTGGGGATCAGAGACACTGACTAGTGACAGTATGCAAAAACAAAACTTTTTTTTCATTTGTTTTTCTTTCTTTTTTATTACATTTTGTATTTCTTTCTTTCTTTTTATTAAATTTTTTAACACACTGTGACCACAGCAATATAATGTTACCACAGTACCATTGTACTACTCTGGGAAGTGAACAGGATTTTTTTTTTGCACATTATGATTGCTTATAGCAGTGAATTTTACTACTTTAATCAAGCAATTTTTACTGAATGAAATAAATTAATTCAGTATGTATTGTTATGATTAGATATGATTGGTCACATCTAATCACATGGTACAGATGGGCTGTGATTGGTCCTGTCTGTACCATGTGATCACTGTGACCAATCACAGCTAGCAACACAGTTGTACACAATAACTGGCAGGAATCTAAGCCGTTCATTGTTTACAATTGTCATGTGATCTGCTGTGATCACATGTACTGGCAACAGGCTAGTACAGTGATCTGTAATCGGCTGCGTACACTGGATACAGTTGGTGACAGATCGCACCCGCAGAGCAGCTGCACACCTTGCACGAGGCGCGTTTAGGGACGACGTCGAAGAATGTCCACCAAGAACGATGAAGGTCCTGCCCAGCTGTCATTTTGCAATAGGCTGGGTGGGAATTTGATAATCTATCCTTCGGTCATCATTCCTGATGAGCTAATGCTCTCCTACATCAATCTGGCAAATTGTAATCTGCTTTTTCAAGAATCACCAGCTAGCTGTGAAGCGGCCATGAGATTACTGTAACAAGGTATTATTTACCACTATTGACCACTGAGCTTTGACGTGGTAAAGGAACCTACTGAAGCACAGGCATCTCCAAAGCAGTTCTAAGCTAGTTGGAGCTTAAATTACTCTTTTACCAGTACTTTGAGTAGATCAGTTTGCCAAGTGGAGCAAATTGGCAATCTATATGTAAAACATCTGACTGCTTAGGTAAATCAGCTCTCTCATCATTAGTAGTAATCATTGCCAATGACATCATCTTTATCTATCTATGCAGCGAAGAACTCAGAATCAAGGTCTCTATGCCTTCTGAATCCTTCCAAACACAACTGACTAGACTAGCCAGACTTGGAGACTTCATATCTAGTAGATGTAGCCATTGACATGGCTTGCTAAATCTAACTGTTGAAGACATACACCCATTGACTACACAATGGTCACGACAGTAGAAAAGGTTGTTTAAAGGTAGAACTTGCAATACTATGCAAGGTCTGCTTGTGCTGCCTGGGTCACCTAACCCTCTATATACTGCCTGCTGATAGTGAGCCCAAAATAACCCTCATGGAAACGTACCTGACTGCTCTTCTTTTACCATAGCAAGTCGATGAATAGAGTTCTTGCTACAGATCTCACTATAAATAGTATGTTTTAGGCAGGGCTTTTTTCCAGCGGGCATGTGGGAGAACACAGTTCCAGCACCTCCAGCACTGAATGTATGTAATGGCAAGCGGTGCTGGGCTGTGCTGGAGGGTCTATTTATGCTGGCTGCTGGGGGATCTAATATCACTGGTGGGTATCTATTTTTGCATGGGGATCTATTGTTGCGGTGGAGGTCTACTGTTGCTGGAGGGAGATCTATTGTTGCTGGGGGGTATTACCTTGCTGGGAGGGATCTGCTGTTGAAGGAGGGGTGTATTGTTGCTTGCTGCTAGGAGTCTATTGTGTCTGGGGTGGATCAACTTTTTCTGGGGTGGTATTTTGTTAAGGAGGTTCATTGTTGCTGGGAAATGTTCTTTTATTGTGTGTGGGACCCCCCCATACCCCCTGTACTCCTAGATAACAGCAGACCCCCCATACCCCCTATACCCACTGTACTCCTAAATAATGGTTCTCCTGTGTTCCTCTCCTCTGCACCTTCCCTAGTGGCAGGCTGTCTCTCTCCTCCCTGCTCCAATATATGATCCACCTTCAGCCTTGCTTTGCCTCCGCCAGTTGTCCAGGCCCTTCTGACTGGGGGCAGAACCATCCCCTGGAAAAATGCCCCCCCCCAAGGCAAATGTCTTGTTTGCCTTGTGGCAAATACGCCCCTGTTTGCAGCTATAACAGCTCCAACTCTTCTGGGAAGGCCGTCCACAAGGTTTAGAAGTGTGTCTATGTGAAGGTTTGACCATTCTTCCGGAAGAGCATTTGTGAGCTCAGGCACTGATGTCGGACAGGAAGGCCTGGCTTGCAGTCTCCACTCTAATTCATCCCAAAGGTGGTTTGTTGGGTTGAGGTCAGGACTCTGTGCAGGCCAATCAAGTTCCTCCACTCCAAACTCACTCATCCATGTCTTTATGGACCTTGCTCGTGCACTGGTGCACAGTCATGTTTGAACAGTAAAGGGCAAAACTGTTCCCACAAAGTTGGGAGCATGAAAACGTCCAAAATGTCTTGGCGTGCTGACACCTTAAGAGTTCCCTTCACTGGAACTAAGGGGCCAAGCCCAACCCCTGAAAAGCAACCCCACACCATAATCCCCCCTCCACCAAACTTTACACTTGGCACAATGCAGTCAGTCAAGTACCATTCTTCTGGCAACCGCCAAACCTAGACACGTCCATCGGATTGCCAGACAGAGAAGCATGATTGGTTACTCCAGAGAACACGGCTCCACTACTCTAGAGTAGAGTGACTGCACGCTTTACACCACTGCATCCAATGCTTTGCATTGCACCTGGTGATGGAAGGCTTGAATGCAGCTGCTTGGCCATGGAAACCCATTCCATGAAGCTCTCTATGCACTGTTGCTTCCACTTTGTTATAATACCACTAACAGTTGAGCGTGGAATATTTAGTAGCCAGGAAATTTCACAGATGGACTTATTGCACAGATGGAAACCTATCAAGGTATCACACTTGAATTCACTGAGCTCCTGAGAGCGACCCATTCTTTACAAATGTTTGTAGAAGCAGTCTGCATGCCTAGGGGCTTGATTTTTACACCTGTGGCCATGGAGGTGATTGGAACACCTGAATCCAATGATTTGGAGGGCTGGCCCAATACCTTTGGCAATATAGTAAAGTTTCTCTCCACGGCCATTCAGCAAGGATACTGAGAACATTGACTAACATATCCATAGCCACTAGAGGGAGCATATGCACATTTGCAAAATATGAGCAATTAAGCAAAAATGTTAAAACCACTTCTAATAAAACTTCCAGTTTATATTGTCCAATAACAGCTAATGATGTGAGTCTACTGTAAACACGGGACAGTTTTTCTTTAGCGTATAATCTGTGTCTCCAAAAAGTCATGTATCATTAAGCTTATCTATCTTTTCTTCTATAGAAGTCCTAGAACATAAAACCTAAAGTCATTTGGCATGTAAAGCGGAGATGGACAATAAACAAATGGAACTGCATGGTCTGGTGTAATGGACCTTTGCAGTTCTTCATTACCATGGGATTACAGTCAGCAGAACAATTAGTCTCAGCTAAAAATACAGCCACTTTATTGGACACTTGGCAACATTAGGAAAGGCTTTGCCTTCTGCAAAGTACAGTCCTGTGCATTAACTTTTCTTCCTAGCTTCACTGTCAATTACATTAATATTAAAAGTGCCCCTGTAATTTGGTAGTAATGATAATGCTGTGGAGCATGAAGGTACAGAAAGCAGATACTATACTTAAAGTTCATCTCCGAGCAAGTCTGAATTTAGGCCTAACCAGGAGTGGACTGACTATTTGGAAACTCCGGCACTGCCCAAAGGCCCAGGGTCAGTAAGGGGCCCCATGAGATGCCCCTGGTACCTTTTTCATAGGCTTTTTTGAGTTTGGGCAAGGAAACAGGGGACCCATGATCCCCTATTGCCCTGGGGCCCCATGAGTTGTCAGTCCGCCCCTGGGCCAGGGGAAGACTGACCATTGGGGAACTAGGGGCACTGCCCGAGGGTCCGGGGTCAGTAGGGGGCCCCATGAGATGTCCCTGGTACCTTTCATAGGCTTTTTTGGGTGTGGTTTGACTGTGGGTGAGGACACAGGGGGCCCATGATCCCTTATTGCCCGGGGGCCCCATGAGTTGTCAGTCCGTCCCTGCCCTGGGCCTAACCTTCCTCCCATCTCTTTAGAGAACCCCTTCTATACATCTCTCATTAATATGTACCAAACCCACTTATCAAACCCTCAAAGTATCCAGCAATAAGGATAATGTGGAGGAGGAGGAAGGTGTGGAAAGAGGATTCTACACTTAAAGTCCATCTCAGGGAAAGTCTGACTTTAAGCCTCACCCTCCTCCTATCCCTCTAGAGCAGGGGTAGACAACCTTAAAGTGTTGGAGATCTACCTGAACAACATGGAAGAAGTCAAAGATCACCAGGCACAGTGCTGCCCAGTGTTGCTTCCTCACACCTGATTTAAACCTCTAGTTGCCATACTATCGTGTCAAAATCACATGCATTGCACAGTAATCATAGGTTTAAATCAGGTGTTGAGGAGGCAATACATCATCTCCTCACCACCTATCAAACACACTTGGATGCTTTTCAGAGGAGTAGCAGTGCCTGCTGCACTTGTCAATGTTCCCTTAATTGCATTCAGCAGCGGCACCTTTAGGGATCATTTGTACGTAAAGTTGGGTGGTAAAACCCTGTGATTGAGTCCCTATTCCCTTTAGCTGCTGAGGTAGCAGCCAAATGTGTATACATGCCACAGCAGGAATTAAACCCCCCGTTGCCTTTGGTGGATGCTACAATCTATCAATCGTGACCCATTCAAGTAAATGGGGCCACTCTGCAAGTGCCTCGCAACTGCATGCTTCTGCAGGGTGCAAGGGGTTAAAGCAATTGGTGAGAAAGCAACACAATGCTGCCTGCTTTAACCCTGTCATGTGCCTGATAGAAGTCTGAATTGACGAGGTCAGCCTCTCTAGTATCTCCAACAGGGAACTAGAGAGGAGGTCTTGTGAGGAGCGGAGTGTGCGTGCTGGGCGGTACTTGGATATTTGGTCAGTGATATAGTTCGGGGCAGTATGGTGGACTGCTTTGTACTTCAGTGTTAGGATTTTAAATTTGATCCGTTGCGCAATCGGAAGCCAGTGGAGTGATTGGCAGAGGGGGTGGCGGAAACGGAGCGGTTGGAAAGGTGAATGAGTCTGGCAGCCGTATTCAGGATGGACTGAAGCGTGGATAGCCTGTGGTGAGGCAGGCCAGTGAGGAGGGAGTTGCAGTAGTCGAGTCGTGATATGATGAGGGAGTGGATGAGCTGTTTAGTGGTTTCTGGGGTTAGGAACGTGCGGATTTTGGCGATGTTGCGGAGGTGGAGTCTGCATGAGTTAGGTAAAAATAGGACTTGGGGCTGGAAGGATAGGTTGGAGTCCAGAATGACACCAAGTACTCTGGCCTGCGGGGTGGGTTTGATGGTGGCATTGTTGGATGTGATGGAGAAGTCAGTGGGGGGTGGTGTCCGGGCTGGGGGGAAGACAAGAAACTCGGTTTTGGAGAGGTTCAGTTTAAGGAAGTGGAGCGACATCCAGTCTGATATGTCACTCAGTAGGTGTGTGATTCGGGCGGAGACTGAGGTGGTGAGGTGGGGGGTTGAGAGATAGATTTGTGTGTCGTTGGCATAGAGGTGGTAGTTGAAGCCGTGAGAGTGTATGAGTTGGCCAAGTGAGGAGGTGTAGATGGAGAAGAGAAGGGGCCCGAGGACAGAGCCTTGAGGGACCCCAACAGAGAGGGGGAGTGAGGGGGAGGTGGTAGCATTATAGGACATGATGAAAAATAGAACAGAATGCTTTCAGAAACATCCACATTTTCCCATCATGTCGTAAAGGCCTTGAAGAATATAAATCTAATTTGTGTTCTTCAAATGCCTTTGTGAATCCAGATATTACCTTGAAAAATTACCAGTGACAAGACTAAAGGGATTTCAGTTTTAACAGGCCTGTCAAAATACATATGGTTAAATGGTATGCAATGCAGAAAGTATATTTTTTGGCAGTATTTCCCATTGCTATAATATATATGTGACAGATCTCTTCATTATGCCTTGAAATAGAAACTAGGTTTCTAAATTCTTGAGTTGTGCTCACGACTACATAATACACAGGTATGCTATAAGATTTTTAACTTTAAACCTACTATTATAATGCTCCCTAATCTAGGCCTATTATCAGGGCTGAATAAAGCTCTAGGTATGGTGAACAGGCATAGCAAAGGAAATTTTTACTGCATAATGAGTATGTCAAAAGTATTTCAGAAGTACTGTAAGAGGAACAAGAAAGAATGAGCAATTCCAGCTTATGTGAGCCTAAGCTGCAGTACATATGAATTGATATTCACAATAATTAGTTTACTTAAAGGCTTTTTTTTCCAAAAGTGATATTTCACTCTTGAATGGGCACCCAAGGGTTAGATCATCACCTGGCCTTGAACATTTTTGAGGAATTTCAGTTAGATTTTCCAGTAGCAACTTGTCTTCCACCCCACTAAATGGCCATAACCATAACGATAGGTGTCACTTTACCTTAGCTGGGCATTATTTGACTATCCAACATTATAAAGACCATCCACTATGGCACTGTAAACTGAATTTTCTAACACCTTTAGCAGTTGGGAAGAGTTGAGAATTCTCTTGAGAGAGGAAAAGAGAACATTTGGTTTAAATAGCCAGCAATTAGGTAATACTGGTAAAAAAAAGTTTTGACTGGAATCAACCTGTAGAATTGAACCCAACTAAAAATATATTTTGTATTTACAGCCTTTTAGGGCCTCTATGACTATTGGTGACAGTTCATCTTGGTGTCATGTTGAGTTTTCCCTGGTGCTAGGCAGGATGCCAGAGTTGCAGCCAGTTCATTGATGTACATGTTATAGAAAGTTGAACTTAGTCTGAAACCTTATCTAACTCCATGGGCCTGTCAGAAGTGCTTTGTTCTTTTCCCATTCACCCTTATGCTGCAGCTTTTCTTGGTATATGAGCTCTTGATGACATCATGGGGTTTATTTACTAAAGCTGGAGAGTCCAAAATCAGACTCCCTTCTGCATAGAAACCAATCAGCTTCTAACCTCAGCTTGTTCAATGAAGCTTTGGCAATGAAACCTGGAAGCTGATTGGTTTCTGTGCAGAAGGGAGTCTGATTTTGGACTCTCCAGCTTTAGTAAATAAACCCCCATATGTTTCCCTCCATTTAAACTCTCTAGAAGTTTGAGTTTTGACAGGTACCCTCTCCCACTTCTGGATCAATTCCTGTGGCAAACTGAGCCGGAAGCTTGGCCTCCCTCCTTCCCCCCACAGTTTTCTAGGACACTTCACAGGTTCCAGAAGACTACGGGACCAACTATAAGGCGCAGTGTGACTCACACATGCGCAGTAGGAAAATGGTTATGAATCCAAAAGGCTTCACTTCCAGTTTCCATTACTTGCAGTGCCGGTTCCGAGAATCCGGAGGCTAGTGAAGAACTAGCCCGAGTGACGACGGCGTTAGACCGCTGGACAGGTAAGAGTCCTTATAATAAAAGTCAGCAGCTACAGTATTTGTAGCTGCTGACTTTTAATTTTTTGAGAGGAGCCTGGAACTCCTTTTTAAGAACTTACCAAATAGTTTACTGGGGAAGGTTTATTTTATTGTGCTTAATGTCTTAAGCACAATAAAGGGGCTAAGGGTTTGCTATAAGGACTCATAGAATGAATAAACAGGCACAGTTACCAGTAGCTGATGCACTAAACTCAACACATCAAATAATGTGAGTCAACATAAGCTCATCCATAAATAACTATCCTAAAATATGCTCTTTGCATAGTGTCAAGATGCAATCCCCCTTTAGAGTAAACCCTTTGCTAAGGAGACAGAAGTTTTACTCCTGTAACTGTATTGTTGTTGAGAAAAACACATTGCAAAGATTTAAAAACTATGTTGCATTTTGGGCAGGGCTAGTTGGTTGGTACCCAAAATGGAGGAGAGGCACCCACAGACCAAGGGGCATGGCACAGCTATTATTTGGATAAGTGAAAGTAACAAATAACAGGTGGAGAACAGAGGCAAGGTATGTGCTTTATAGTCTCAAAGGAAGTTTATAACAGCTCTTCACTGACACAGGCATCAGAGTTGCAGAACTCTCTGTAATTTTATTGGCACAGCAGGTTGGTCTCAGTACTAATAGTGTCACCCAGATAAGGCTTACATTACTGGGGCAGCATCTAATTTTACAAGGGGTGATTGTTGGGTGGTGTGTGGTATAAGTAGTACTTATCAGCCTGATGGCTTGATACTTACAGTAGCTCTAACGTCCAGAGATAGAGGAGCCAGCAAAAGTGTCCCTATTCTGTCCCTCATCCTCAGGAACCTTTCCCTAGACCTAGATGATCTGTCCCTAATCAGGGTTCATCCTGTCTCTTTCCTATTCACTTCTCTAATGTGTGCCAACTGTGGAGGGGTGCTATTTATTGAGGAGTGCTGTTTAGTAGCAGTGCCCTCACCAAAGATGGCCGCAGAGGTCATCCAGTGTTACAGCATCCAATCAGACCACAGCTCCCCTGGTGACACCTACAGAGGCTTCAGAGGAACAAAGTTTCTTCCATCCTCCTTTCCCTCTGCACAGCAGTCAACAACACAGTGCCACCTACAGAAGTGATGGTAAACTGTACCTGCCTACACAGAGCTGTACCTGTTTCTGCTGTGAAGGAATAGCTCTTTGTTAGATCATGTCTTATGGAGGACTGATTCTGAATGGTAGTGATTTTTCATTTTTGGTCAGCTGATGAACTTTCAGGGCTCCAATGAGGAGAGTGGCAGGGTCTGCATCCCTTTAGAAGTGATTACCCCTTTATTAAGGAGTGCTGTTTATTAGCATTGCCCTCACCAAAGATGGCCGCAGAGGTCATCCAGTGTTGCAGCATCCAATCAGACCACGGCTCCCCTGGTGACACCTACAGAGGCTTCAGAGGAACAAAGTTTCTTCCATCCTCCTTTCCCTCTGCACAGCAGTCAACAACACAGCGCCACCTACAGAAGTGATGGTAAACCGTACCTGCCTACACAGAGTTGTACCTGTTTCTGCTTTGAAAGAATAGCTCTTTGTTAGATCATGTCTTATGGAGGACTGATTCTGAATGGTAGTGATTTTTCATTTTTGATCAGCTGATGTACTTTCAGGGCTCCAATGAGGAGAGTGGCAGGGTCTGCATCCCTTTAGAAGTGAATGGTAGTGATTTTTCATTTTTGATCATTTGATGCACTCTCCAATGAGGAGAGTGGCAGGGTCTGCATCCCTTTAGAAGTGATTACCCCTTTAGCATCTCACCAAAATTTAAATGTATGCTGCATAGGATACCTAAAATCTGACTTATAACTTAGTTTAGACTTCTGGAAAAATCAGTGAGCCAATCACACATGCAGGAAATGCCCACTCTTGGAGCATTCTGTATACCAGCTGTGTACAGAACGCCCCCAAGCTGCCATATTGCATTGAATTGCACTGAAGATTTTGCAGAAAATTATTATTATTGCAAACTGAAAAGGAAATATACATTTTAATAACAATAAATTACAATATGTCTTGTGGAAAAAAGTGGAGCTACCCTTTACTAAAATTTGTACATATGACGTATTATTCTTCTATCCTGCACCAGCATTTGCTGTATCCAGTTTTATTTTTGTTGATGATAGCACACAGCCAAAGTGAAATATTAAAAAACCATTCGCACAGCCTTCTCCGTTTCCATTATTTAGTGCATATTCTGGCGAGTATCGGCATTTTTAATTGCAATAACTGTTATATCATTTAGTTTAATTAAGTTATGAATTATGTAGCGGACACAGAAAAAAAAGGGTCTGAGTCATCGGAGGAATCTAAATTCGAAATAAATAATGTTTCCGTTTTATTTTACAACCCTTCAGAAAGAGAAAAAAAATATATTGATATGGCAAATGCAATTTGATTCAATCAGGGCAATTTTAGGCTGGCCTTCATTGAAATGATACAGTCCAGCTAAATTATAACCCTATAAATGCAATCCATGTTTTATTCATTAAGCTGCCATTTGGAATTTCACACCCCAGAAGACACAAGGCTACTTATAAGCCGGCAAAAAAAAGGAAAAAAAAATTGCTATGAATATATGCATGCTGCTTGATGATTAGGGTTATATTTCCCCGACAGTCTTATTGAGAAAAACGCTATTAAAATTAGTTGCGCACAGGCTAGCTCAGGTAATATTTCTGCTTTCAATATCATGTGTTTTATAGTGTTGCCAATAAGTGCTGCTTTCTATATAATGTAAAAGCACAGGCATAATAAACTACTGTTACGAAACCTGTGGATCTATAATAATGTAATTAAAGAAGTCTTTTTTTTTATCTTCTGTCAACTAAAAACAGACAAGAGATTCTATAACATAAAAGGTCAAATATGTAACATCCTGATAGAGATATTGAAAGTTTTCAAGGGTATTTTTTTTTCTCTTCAAAACTTTTTTTTAAAAATGTTTTAAAGTATACCCCAGAGGAACTCTTGAAATAATTTTCAGGAAGTGAGGACACGGGGAATGCTTACTAGAACCCATTAGTTGGTGTTCAGTTGAAAGTATGCCCCTTACATTCCACAGGAAGCATATCCCCCTTACAGTGGTGGTCAGAATACCATCCTTACAGGCAGCTAAAAAAAAACCATTGGTGTCATGCAGTTGGCTCTGCCAAGTAATGTTGCTCCAGGAATATTCATGTACCATCAGATGGGAAGTCAATTGGCCACAGTTTAACTTCTTGCCGACCGCGCATAGCCGAATGACGGCTTCACCGCGGCCGGCCAGTTCTGAGTGGACGTCATATGACGTCCTCCCAGAACGCGCTCTCCTGCGCGCCCCAGGGGGCGCGCACCCGGCGATCTCCGTGATCACTGTGTCCTACGGACACAGCTGATCACGTGATGTGGTGAAAGGCCGATCCCACCGGCCTTTTACCACGTGATCAGCGGTGTCCAATGACACACTGATCACAGGGAAATGCAAGTGCCGGTTCTCGGCTGCACTTTCCTCACGCTGTCAGATCGTGAGGAAAGTACTGCCGAGAACCGGCAGTTGTCAGAGCGGGGATCGGCACCGATCATCAGGGCACTGATGATCAGTGCCCTGATGATCGGTGCCCAGCAGTGACACCCGCAAGTTCCGCCCAGCAGTGCGCCCACTAGCCCCGCCCACCCGTGCCCAGCAGTGCCCCCACCTGTGCCACTCTGCAGTGCCACCTACCTGTGCCACCTACATGTGCCCAGCAGTGCCACCCACCTGTGCCCACCCACCAGTGCCACCCACCTGTGCCCACCAGTGCCACCCACCTGTGCCCACCCACCAGTGCTGCCCACCAGTGCCACCCACCAGTGCAGCCCAGCAGTGCTGCCAGTCAGTGCCACCAGTCAGTGCCCAGGGGTTGTGCCAGTCAGTGCCGCCAGTCAGTGCCCAGAAGTGATGCCAGTCAGTGCCGTCTATCAGTACCCATCATCAGTGTCACCTATCAGTGCCGCCTATCAGTGCTGCATATCAGTGCCGCCTATCCGTGACCCCTAATTAGTGCTGTCTATCAGTGCCGCCTATCTGTGCCACCTCATTAGTACTGCCTATCAGTGCCCTTTAGTGCTGCCTATCAGTGCCCATCAGTGCCGCCTATCAGTGCCCATCAGTGCCGCCTCATCAACGCAAATCAGTGAAGGAGAAAAAATACCTGTTTGAAAAATTTTATAAAAGAAACAAATAAACTTTTTTTTTTTTTTTTTTAATTTTTTGCACTTTTTTTAATTTATAGTGCAAAAAGTAAAGCGCCCAGTGGCGATTAAATACCACCAAAAGAAAGCTCTATTTGTGAGAAAAAAATGATCAAAATTTCATATGGGTACAATGTTGCATGACCGCGCAATTGTCAATCAAAGTGCGGCAGCGCTGAAAGCTGAAAATTGGCCTGGTAAGGAAGGGGGTATAAGTGCCTGGTAGGCAAGTGGTTAAGCAACCTCTAGAAACCTCTGGTGGAACTCTAGGGTTCCATGGAACCCTGGTTGAGAGAGGTTGCTTTAAATTCTTCCCTCTGCAGCACCCTCTTATGGTAATGCAGGTTGTTAGTGTCAAGGTCCTACCTTTCCTCAGAGCTTGTGCTGCTCCATGTGCTGGCATCCATCTTAGGTTTCTGCAAAGCATTGTGGGATCCTTTATGCTTTCAAGCCTCTGCGGATCCTCCTCCAGGAGGTGGTGGCTTATCACATTTAAGCCTGCTGTCTGCAGCTGCTCTTTTCATTCGTGTCCTGTCTGTTAAATTGCAACAAGCTCCTGTTAGTGTCTCAGTGCTCTCCTGGATATTGACTCAGTTTTGGCAAGACTCCTTCCTGGCTTCTGACCCCGGCTGTGGCGATCATCCTTCCTGGCTTCTGACCTCGGCTCTGGCGATCATCCTTCCTGGCTTCTACTTGCATAGACTCTGTCTTGTGTTTGTACAATAAACCTACCTTTTATTGCACCTCTTGTGTGTCTGGCTCCTCACTCCCTGACAGTTAGGCACATTTAGTTGGCTCCTCTGTAGTCTGTGGAGCAGGAGTTGATTATTCAGGCCTGCTCAGTATCTCACAAGCTGCTGTCCTGATCAGGGGCGGACTGACAACTCATGGGGCCCCCCGGGCAATAGGGGATAATGGGGCCCCTGTGTCCTTGCCCAAACTAAAAAAGCCTATGAAAAAGGTACCAGGGGCATCTCATGGGGCTCCCTACTGACCCCGGGCCCTCGGGCAGTGCCCGAGTTTCCAAATGATCAGTCCGCCCCTGGTCCTGATGGTCTCCCCCTGTATTCTAGAGTATTCTAGAATTATTGTGGGAGGAAGAACATAGTAAGCAGCCTGAATATTTAAGGGACTCCAGTCATTCCCTGGAGAGGTGTACACAGTAGGTGGTGGAAGAGCCCATAAATATTCTGGGGCTGGATACAGGAGCAGCAGAGTTTTTGGGTTCAGTCATGTGCCCCTGGGGCAGGAGTGCTGGAGGTGCCATCTAGAAAACATCAGGGTCCCAGCTGAAGCATTGGCTGGGGGGGTCTATTTGTAAAGCTTAGCCGTGGAGTTCATTTGAGTCTGGAGAAGCTCAGTGGAGAATGCCAGGAAGAAATTGGGGGAATAGGTGTCCACCTGTCCTATGGTAGTGTGAGTCCATATTTACCTCAATGGAGAGTGCCCAGTGAATATCAGAAGGTTGTAACCGATGACCCTGTGGCCCTGTGAGTAAAATGCCCCAGTGCTGGAAGTTAGTGACTGTGTGTAGCTTTTGGACTTTTGGGAAACGTCCTAGTCACCTGTCAGAATTAGAGTTTCTGTGGAACATTTTCATGCAGTTCAGCAAGATAGAGAAGGAGTCCTCAAAATGTTCAGTTTTTTTAGTTTTGGGGTATCCCATGAACCCCATCCAAGTTCATTGTTCCAATAAAACCCTATGAAGACACCCCTAGACTGTTTCTTTGAGCCAGTGGAAGAGTAAAGAAAATGCAGCATGTCTGGCTGTGTGTGTTCTAACTAGGGATAAAGGAATTAAGTTCACCAGCAGCTTTTCTACATCTCTATTCTTCCCCATGCCCCGCACCTGTTTTTTTTTTAATCATACCTTTCATACATTTTTTCTGTCCAGTCTAATGATATCTTTGGGTCTACCTCCTCCTAGCCACACAGCAGAAGTGGGCGGACAGTCCCCTCTACAGTATAGTATAATACTTTGATCCTAGGCCAACATGACGATGCATCCTCTGGGGGTGTGTTCATGACATATTTGGCTCACACTAAGTGGCTGAATGATGAAAACTATCATTCAACCTAGGAGAACCAGCAATGAAACAGAGTTTCTGTAGGAGAACAGTATGGGAGACAAGGTGATTAGTGTAGTGCGAGACACATGTTTTTATTTTTCTGTTACAATAGATTTTTATTATATTCTTAGAGATTGAACAAGTCACTTCATCATGCAGGATACATTTCCTCCAGAGGCTAACATAATAGACAACAGCACAGAATGCAGCGATGAAATGTGTGGAGAATTCGCACAGGATAGATAATGAGTACACGAGGAAGCAATGTAGAAGCCTGTTAATGTGAGGTGATGGACCTGTGGGTGATAAGCTACGTTAGCATAGAAGTAAGGGGGGGGAGAAAGAGAGAGAGAGAGAGAGAAAGAGAGAGAGAGAGAAAGAAAGAGAAAGAAAGAGAAAAAGAAAGAGAGAGAGAGAAAGAAAGAGAGAGAGAGAGAGAGAGAGAGAGAGAGAAAGAAAGAGAAAGAAAGAGAAAAAGAAAGAGAGAGAGAGAAAGAAAGAGAGAGAGAGAGAGAGAGAGAGAGAGAGAGAGAAAGAAAGAAAGAAAGAAAGAAAGAAAGAAAGACGCAGGGTTGTATACTGTAGTTCTGCAAAGCTCCAGAAGTCTTTAGTGGGTGAGGACTGTTTGGTAAAGTCTGGGGGCATATGATGTGTTATTCATGGTGTTTAGCCCTTTTGAAGTTTGTACATAGAAAACACCATGAAAGGTTTGTGCATTGAATCTTTGCTTAAAGTTTTTCATATTTTTTTTTAACCAAGACATCTTCTGCCCAACTTGTATATTTGATATAACCAATTTCTAAAGTTTGCTTTGCAGCTGTAAACATATATGTATCACACCCCATTAGGAGCCGTTGGTGAAGTTAATCCTAGTCCCCCAGTTAATGCACTCACAGCCAGGCACACATTATTTTTTTCACTTTTCCACTGGCTGAAAGGAACAGTCTAGGGGTGTTTTTTAGGTTTTATTGCAACATTGGATGGGAATGAGGGGTATAATGGGATACCCCAAAACTGAAGACTGGACAACTTGAGGACTTAATAACTATCTTGTGAATCTGTGAAAAGGGAATATCCCACAGGCTCTCTATGCTGATGGTGACTAGTACTCCTTACAGAGACAAAAGCTACACACAGTCACTGACTTTCCAGCACTGGAGTCACACTCAGGATCATTAATTGCCTCCTGCTGATATCCACCGGGCTATTCTCAGTAAGGGAGATCCAGACTCACACCACCATGACAGCTGGACTCCTTCCCACCAACTTCCTCCTGGCTCTCTCCAGTGAGCTCCCCCAGACCCAACCTGATTCTAGAACTTTAAGCTGGCAAATAGGCTACCTGGGTCCTCAGTGTCTTTCTGATGACTCTTTATAGTATTCTGTCCAGGGGCAGAGCTCCCTGCACAGGTATCTCCTGAAGAAGCCTACACTACACTAGGAGGGTGCTGCACCAATTTTATAAGTTTAAAATGGGAGCTAGGACATTTTTCTGGTTTCAGTTTTACCAGGGCCTCCAATTCATTTCTCCTGATACTTTTCTCTAAAATCTATCTATTAGTAAACACCAATCCAGTAGCGTCTAATATTGGGTCATTCTCATCAAACTGGTAGAAACATGCCAGTGTCAATATCCCATGAAATGGTTGGAAGAAGCCACTGAAACAAATTTAGTTAGCCTCTGGGGCACAATGTACAATTTCATTACCTCCTTATAATCGGCCTCAACAGCCTTCAAATTTCTAGTGCAGTGTGCTGTAGTATCCGAGATTTGACACCATTCTTGTGGGTCTAGATGAGATTGCTTTCCTGGAGTTCCTCAAGCTAAGGGGATTAGGCATTGACTCTTGAGCAACCCTTTCCCTGAGGTTTGTATAGACAGAAATGAGTGAAGGGGATGAGTTGTTAAAGAGATGAGGAGTATGAAGTAGTTTTATAACAGCTGAAAAAAAAGGAAAATAGTGATCTGCTTTAAAGTATATTTAAAGGTAAAACTTTATTTTTTAAATTTTGAATAGAGTGGAGAAGAAATAGTCTTTGTCCTCATTATTGACATTTTTTTCTCTAATTGTTTAAGGGACCACTGTAACCTGGGGTGAAAGTGAGCGAAAAGCCAAAATTATTAGCTGCCACCAGAACAAGAATAAGTTGGAAATATTCCCATTGGAATACTTGTTCTGGTCAGAGGGTATTAGCGGATTTTTCTCATTTCCTGTTTTGGGTTTAAAAAGGAAGTGAATGGAAATCTCTGATGGATATTTTAACCAATCCCCTCTCAAAATAAACAATGGCTTTAGAAATACTTTAATGAATTAATTTTAATTTAAAATTTTAATTAAATTAATTTTTTTTATTCTTTTGATGTAATTTCTAACCTTCGATCAATTTCTTATTCTTTTTGCATACAGTACTGTAGCCATTGAGAAATCACTCCATAAATCATGTATAAAAAGGGCTCTGAAGCTCTTGTTTTCATGTATGTAAGACCAGTGACAGCTATGCCATCCCTACCCTGGGCCACTGGCCTTGTAACATCCCCACTGTAGTTCTATATTTAGCAACAGTGATGTAATTGCATCACTGTTGGCAGCAATTCAACCAATACAACCCTGCTACCATAGGTGGAAGGGGAGAAAATTGCTCAATTCCCCCATCAATACAGTTAGCGTTGATGTGGCAATGCCTTCAGTAGAGCTATTGTGTTCAGCCAACCGGTTGGCACAACACAATGATCACTGCTGGCAGCTATAGCTGCCAGCAGTTATTGCATGTAAAAAATATGACAGGCTGATTGTATTGAAGTCGATCAATGGATTGGCTTCAGTACAACCAGCCTGCCCATAAAACAATTTGATCTTACCCAGTCCCTGCTGAGCCGGCCGAGATTCATTCCATCTATGGCCAACCTTAGACTTCTGCTCTGCCTTGCCTAATATGACAGTTACTTTGATTGACAGGTGATGTAGGCAGAGACACAGGGCTGAGAGATACCTGTACATGGGTGTGATGGCCCACAATCCCATCCACACTGTTCCATGGCATGATGAGACTTGTAGCACCAAATATGATTTTGGGACATCATTGAGTCCTCCTCCAAGTGCCAGCCCATAGCTGCAATTTTCTTTACAAGGAATGGCAATGCAGCACTTTTAAAATGGTAATTTTGTACAGAAATAGCTAAGCTAAAATAAAAGTGTTCATTTTTGCTGTGCCATTTTTTTTAAAGTATCCTGGGGTTCAGCTTCAAGATATTTTCCACAATTTTTAAAGTCCATTTAAACCTTTGTTCTTTATTAGGTGTAGCCAGACAGACTGAATTAATAGTAAGGTATATGTGATTTTGTTTCTCTTCAATGTGCTTTACTACTATATGAAACTATACTATGACCAGGGGTGGACTGACAACTCATGGGGCCCCCAGGCAATAGGGGATCATGGGGCCCCTGTGCTATTGCCCAAACTCAAAAAAGCCTATGAAAAAGGTACCAGGGGCATCTCATGGGGCCCCCTACTGACCTGGCAGTGCCCGAGTTTCCAAATGGTCAGTCCGCCCCTGCCTATGATAGTAGCACACTAGAGACTGGGACTGCTGCTCCCACATAGATAGCAGGAAACTGGGTCTAGCCGTCCCCTTGCACACTGCTCCAATCATCAACCACTATGCTCCCCGAGCAGCATTGTGCAAGTTCTCCCACTTAAAAAGATGAGAGAGGCCTGTAATTGGCATCATAGGTAGACCTCAACTATGAGAGACAAAATGAGAAAAAAAATCCAGACAATCACATTGGCTGATTTGGAAAGAATTTATTTGAAAATTATGGTGGAAAATAAGTATTTGGTCACCTACAAACAAGCAAGATTTCTGGCTCTCACAGACCTGTACCTTCTTCTTTAAGAGGCTCCTCTGTCCTGCACTCATTACCTGTATCAATGGCACCTGTTTGAACTTGTTATCAGTATTAAAGACACCTGTCCACAACCTCAAACAGTCACACTCTAAACTCCACTATGGTGAAGACCAAAGAGCTGTCGAAGGACACTAGAAACAAAATTGTAGACCTGCACCAGGCTGGGAAGACTGAATCTGCAATAGGCAAGCAGCTTGGTGTGAACAAATCAACTGTGGGAGCAATAATTAGAAAATGGAAGACATACAAGACCACTGATAATTTCCCTCGATCTGGGGCTCCACGCAAGATCTCACCCCGTGGGGTCAAAATCATCACAAGAACATTGAGCAAAAATCCCAGGACCACACGGGGGGACCTACTGAATGACCTGCAGAGAGCTGGGACCAACGTAACAAAGGCTACCATCAGTAACACACTAACCGCCAGGAACTCAGATCCTGCAGTGCCAGACGTGTCCCCCTGCTTAAGCCAGTACATGTCCGGGCCCATCTGAAATTTGCTAGAGAGCATTTGGATGATCCAGAAGAGGATTGGGAGAATGTCATATGGTCAGATGAAACCAAAATAGAACTGTTTGGTAGAAACACAACTCGTCGTGTTTGGAGGAGAGAGAATGCTGAGTTGCATCCAAAGAACACCATACCTACTGTGAAGCATGGGGGTGGCAACATCATGCTTTGGGGCTGTTTCTCCGCAAAGGGACCAGAACGACTGATCCATGTACAGGACAGAATGAATGGGACCATGTATTGTGAGATTTTGAGTGCAAACCTCCTTCCATCAGCAAGGGCATTGAAGATGAAACGTGGCTGGCTCTTCCAACATGACAATAATCCCAAACATACCGCCCGGGCAACGAAGGAGTGGCTTCGTAAGAAGCATTTCAAGGTCCTGGAGTGGCGTAGCCAGTCTCCAGATCTCAACCCCATAGAAAACCTTTGGAGGGAGTTGAAAGTCCGTGTTGCCCAGCGACAGCCCCAAAACATCACTGCTCTAGAGGAGATCTGCATGGAGGATGGGCCAACATACCAGCAACAGTGTGTGCCAACCTTGTGAAGACTTACAGGAAACGTCTGACCTCTGTCATTGCCAACAAAGGATATATAACAAAGTATTGAGATGAACTTTTGATATTGACCAAATACTTATTTTCCACCATAATTTTCAAATAAATTCTTTCCAAATTTATTTGAAAATAAAGATGATTGTCTGGATTTTTTTTCTCATTTTGTCTCTCATAGTTGAGGTCTACCTATGATGCCAATTACAGGCCTCTCTCATCTTTTTAAGTGGGAGAACTTGCACAATTGGTGGCTGACTGAATACTTTTTTGCCCCACTGTACATATTAATAATAATAAAAATAATTACATGGTCTTTACTTTTGAAACATTCACCTTTGCTTTAAACTAAGTTTGATTTTTGCACAGATGATACTGATTTTATTTTAAAATCCTGAGCCTTTGTTCTCAAGTTTTAGTAATATACCCTGATTCTAACTTAAAACACAATTTGCTTTTTTTTTTACATTTCCTTGTTTCTTTTCATTCATTCATTTCCTCTATAAATGTTCACTTTTAAATATAGATATGTAAGTTTCAGAAAAAAAAGATTAAAAAAAAAGGAAAATCAGTCCACAAGTACAAGTAAAACCCTGATGGGAACCAGCAGTAAAGGATAATAGGACATTGTGTGAGATGGAGGGAAATTCAGCTGGGTGACCGGCTTAAGAGTTTTATTAAAATGTGCTGGCATTTACTCAGTTTAAATACAGCACGGTGCTTTTCTGTGCACTGAGCTACCTCTCTCTCGTTAAATTAATTGGGAGTGATTTGGTGAATTGCCTTTAGAACACTCATCGTGCGGACGGATTATGCATTCATTGAATGTTAATAAATTCACTGTCGAAGGAGTCACTGTTTTTTCTTTGAACTGCTTCACCGCCATCTTTTCTAATCTTGATTTTAATTCCTCTCACTTGCAAGTACCTGTCTATATGTGCAATTTATCTTACACAACCCCAAACCAGTGGGAGGATATACAGTACATTAATGAACAGGAAGGAATCACATGGATAAGATGTATTGAAGGTATAGGTACACTCTAACAATGAACCTCTCTTTTTGTTTTTCTTTTGGTCTGTTTGATATACCATTGAACACATTTTGTTACATCTATTAGGTAAGTGAGAAAAATGCAGTATGGGCTTTAGAACCTAAGTGCCACCCAAGGCAGTAGCCTCATTTGCCTCATTGGTGGCATGCCCCTGGCTATGGAGATAAGGAAAGGGGTTCCTACAGGGGTGGACTGACAACTCATGGGGCCCCTGGGTAATAGGGGATCATGGGGCCCCTGTGTCCTTGCCCAAACTCAAAAAAGCCTATGAAAAAGATACCAGGGGCATCTCATGGGGCCCCCTACTGACCCCGGGCCCTCGGGCACTGCCCGAGTTTCCAAATGGTCAGTCCGCCCCTGGGTTCCTACAGTTCCAGCACATGTTCTGTTCTCCGGTGACAACACTATTCCTCTGTAGATACAGTACAACAGGTGAGTGTGGTGATTATCCTCTGGAACCCTCAACCCCAATTTATCAGACTATTGCCTACTCTGCTCACTTTTAGGCGATGTCTGAAAACCTCTCTCTTCAGGGAAGCCTATCCTGCCCTCAGCTAATAATGGAATCTTCTACTCCTCCTACCAGACCATCCCCCACAGTTACTACCTTTTGTACCACTAGCCCCTCCCTCTTAGATTGTAAGCTCCAAGGAGCAGGGCCCGCCTTACCCTCTTGTATTGAACTGTATTGTTGCTATATTGTCTCCGGTTATAATGTAAAGCGCTGAGGAAACTGTTGGCGCTATATAAATCCTGTATAATAATAATAATAATATATAAATCCTGTATAATAATAATAATTAAGTGCAAATAATCCCTGTTGATCCTGTCAGAAATCGTGTGAGCTTGTAAGTAGGTGCAGGCTGTGGTATCCTTTACAACCTGACGGTGGCATTGCACCATCTCTTCAGGTTGGTAGGAACCCAGTGGAGAGGAAATGTCTTCTATCTTGTGCTCTAGATGGCCATCTTGGGGACGAAAGTGATCCTGTTTGGTGCCGAAGTCCAATGATATTTGGGTAGCCATCTTGAAGAAGGATCCTATAAAAATAGGGGATCAACATCATTCCCATAATGAGGCAATAGGAAGGGAAAGATCCCCTCTGAAGGTGTGGTATAGAAAGAGGTTCTGGATAAGCAGGGACATGCAATCTTCTATTTCAGGTTGTTCATGCTGCACCATTCCCATACAATTAGCCTCTGGCCATCATCTATGACCTGGTGGAATCCGACATCAGTTTATGTTAATATATCCCCTCCAATGGAGTACCATGAAATTGTAAGCAGAACTTCTGACACTGCGGAGTATAGTTTACTTTCCCACAAGTATTCTAGACCAAGGAAACAGTGAACTTCACAACTTTTCTAATGCCAAGATTATACTTTACTGTTGTGCCTGGTTAGTTGACTAATTCTGCTGAACCTCTTATCACAAAAAGCATACCATGCCAGCCTATCTTGTGGTTCTTTCATAGGTTGCGTACACCACTTAGGTCCTGCCTTCAAGTTGATGACTTCACATGCTCTCGGTCTACTATTAACAGTTAGAATTGTTCCTAGTTCTCTCTATGGACTAAAACAACTCATTGGTTGCTAGGAAGCAGGCAGTTGAGTTGCACATAATTGGTTATGGTGCAGGCGGCACCAGCATTCCAAGCAACCAGCTCAGTAATTTATTTATTTATTTCAGGTACTGTATATAGCACTGTCAATTTACGCAGCACTTTACATATATATATTGTACATTCACATCAGTCCCTAACCCTCAAGGGGTGTACAATCTAAGGTCCCTAACTTAAATTCATACATACACATACTAGGGCCAATTTACACATGATCCAATTAACCTGCAAGCATGTCTTTGGAGTGTGGGAGAAAACTGGAGTACCCAGAGGAAACCCACACAGGACAGGGAGAACATGAAAACTCCAGGCAGGTGGTGCCGTGGTTGGGATTTGAACCAATGCCCCTAGTACTGCCAGGTGGAAGTGTTAACCATTTAGCCACTGTGCTGCCCAGTAATGGTACCCTATGTATACAAGGCTTTGTTACTGAACTTCAGTGAGGATGGAGTATCTGATATGGAGTCTCCAGCCTCAATAATGTCCCTCACTGCAGGTCTCATTGGCAATACACTCCTGGTTATAGCGATAAAGCACACACATCCCACCCTAGGGTAGCAATGCTGCTCCTCCATACATACAGTACAGTGGATAACTGTTGTCACTTTCGGACAAGAAATGCTTTACTAGCAGGATCACCAGGGTAAAAAACTGACATTTTGCAATATATTAAACTCTTGCACTTGGGCTCAGATACACTTCAAGTAAACTTTAAAAAATTATTTCACCTTTCTAATAAATTAAACATTTACCTGGTCAGTTCAATGCCAGCACATGGACGATTCAAAGCCTTCTGTCTCCATGTCTTCTAAAAAGTGCTTGGAAGACTGCCCAAGAGCAAAGGAATTCCCGGCATCCCTTTAGATATGCATGCCCTCTGCAGCTCATGTCAGCAATCACGAGAAGATGCCCATTTATAAGATGGCAGGGGTGTTTTTTGTTTTTCAAACCCCTCTGCATACAAAAATCATGTGTTTAAGAAATAACTTTAATAGGAACAAGACAAACAGTTGAGCTCTGGATAATCACAGTAGAAAGCTCATAACAGAATGAGAAAGGCAAAAGGCTGAGTTAATTTCCAACAGCCCTAAACGTATGATTCACATATAACAATTAGTATTAGGTCTGACAACAAAAATCACTAGAAGCTAGAGGTTTGCAGGACAGGAGACATGCAAAGTCTCTTTTGCCAAGAACAAAAACCTTCATACATCTTCTCAACAAAAAAAACAGAGACAATGTTGGTTCTGCACACTTATGCAGGCCATCCATATCTTGACTTTAGCAAGGCATTTGATACAGTTCCACATAATGATCTAATACAAAAGTTGTACAAGCTAGGACTTAGCCTTTGGGTGGTTCAGTGGATATGCAGCTGGCTAATGGATAGATACCAGAGTGTGATTGTAAATGGGGTGTCAAGGTCCTACCTTTCCTCAGGGCTTGTGCTGCTCTATGTGCTGGCATCCATCTTAGGTGTCTGAAAAGCATTGTGGGATCCTTTATGCTTTCAGCCCTCTGCGGCTCCTCCCCCAGGAGGTGGCGGCTTATCATATATAAGTCTGCTGTTTGTGGCTGTCCATTGCATTTGTGTCCTGTCTGTTGCACAACAGCAAGCTCCTGTTTAGCTACTCATTGCTTTCCTGGATACCGACTCGGCTTTGGCTAAGACTCCTCCTGGCTTCTGACCCCGGCTCTGGCGACCATTCTTCCTGGCTTCTGACCCCGGCTCTGGTGACCATTCTTCCTGGCTTCTGACCCCAGCTCTGGCGACCATTCTTCCTGGCTCTTGATCCCGGCTCTGGCGACGATTCTTCCTGGCTCCTGATCCCAGCTCTGGTGACGATTCTTCCTGGCTCCTGATCCCGGCTCTGGCAACCAATTCCCGACTCCTCCTGGATTCTGACCCCGGCTCTGGCGACCATTCTTCCTGGCTCCTGATCCCGGCTCTGGCGATCATTCTTTCTGACTCCTAATCCCGGCTCTGGAGACGATTCTTCCTGGCTCCTGATCCCGGCTCTGGCGACCATTCTTCCTGGCTCCTGATCCCGGCTCTGGCGACCATTCTTCCTGGCTCCTGATCCCGGCTCTGGCGACGAGTCTTCCTGGCTCCTGATCCCGGCTCTGGCGACAATTCTTCCTGGCTCCTGATCCTGGCTCTGGCGACGATTCTTCCTGACTCTTGACCCAGGCTTTGGCTACGATTTCCGCTGTTGGACTTGCATAGACTCTTGTCTTATTTTTATATTAAAAAACCTACCTTTAATTGCACCTCCTTGTGTGTCTGGCTCCTCGCTCCCTGACATGGGGTTCACTGGGAACAGAGACCTGTCACTAGTGGTGTACCACAAGGCTCTGTACTATGTCCTGTTCTATTTAATCTATATGTAAGTGGTATAACTAAAGGTTTGCTGGGTAAGATGTGTTGTTTTGCTGATGATACAAAGGTGTGCAATAGGGTTGATATCCATGGAGGTGCATGTAACATGGAACATGATTTGGCATTGCTGGAATATTGGTCACAAAAGTAGAAATTGCAGTTCAATATTTCTAAATGTAATAAAATGCACCTAAGGAAAAATAATCACTTGAAGGAGTACAACATTGGGGGTACAGTGTTGGCCAGCACTACAGAGGAAGGGGGTACTTATTACAGATGATTGCAAAATGAGCCAACAGTGTGGCAAGGTAGTGGGGAAAGCAAATAAAATTCTAGGATGTATCGCTGGAGGGGTCACCAACAGGAGGGAAGGAGGTCCTGATTCCCTGATATAGATCTTTAGTTAGACCTCATTTAGAATACTGTGTCCAGTTCTGGAGACCTCACTTACAAAGAGATATTGATAAGATAGAACAAGTCCAGAGACGGGTAACAAAAATGGTGAAAGGTCTGGGGGATAAAACATATCAACAGAGACTTCAAGAACTTTACATGTACAGTCTGGAGGGAAGAAGGGAAAGGGGAGACACGATTGAAACCTTTAAATACATCAAGGGGGTGAATAAGGTTCAGGAAGGCAGTATTTTCAACACTAAACAAAAATCAAGAACACAAGGACAGGACCTTAAACTAACTGAAGAAAAGTTCAAAACTAATCTCAGAAAGTACTAAATTACTGAAAGAGTAGTTGATGCCTGGAATGAACTTTCAGCAGAGGCAGTGAGCCAGTCAACAGTAAATAGCTTCAAACATGCTTGGGACAAACACAGATCTATACTCAGACAAACCTCCCCCCCCACAAAAAAAAAAAATGGCCAGACTCAATGGATCATTCAGTTTTTTTCTATGTCTCTATGTTTTCTATGAGGCAGTGGAGATGCCAGTGTTGGGGAACAAGGCAATAATAGGATCCTGGACTTGGACAGCACAGTAAGGAGGGTCTTTTATGATATGCAGTTCTGCTGTGTATATTTGCACCTTATGTGAAGAGCTCACACCCACCAGCAAAGCTTAGTTCCACTTTGAATTCAACTTCATTTAATCCTAATACAATTCCATATACAGCAATACTCATATTGAAATAGGGAGAGGAAGCATTTTGGAACAAATAAGCTGTTCTGCAGGCAAGTATACTGACAAGGAACATACTCACAGAAGGATATAGCAGAGAGGTTACTTCTTCAGTCTATCTCTACTCTTTTACAATCCAATCAGCGGCTGGGGCAGTTTGTTGATCCACTTTAAAATTCAAATTTAAAAAATTACAGTGGGGGGGGGGCAAATGGGCGGAGGATCACATAGTTGGCAGGACATCCGGCTACACATGTGAGACAAGCACCTTAAATTATAAGCTTTTTGAGGATAGAACTGGTGTAAATATACTATATGGAAAGTGCAACATAAATTGTCAGCACTGTATAAATACCTAAATTAAATAAATACATTTCAGCTGTGAAACTGAAGTTTTTTCATGCCATACCCTTCCAACCTTAAATAGAGAGAATAAATTAATGTACTATTAATAAGAGATAAGGATAAAAGAGAAGGTAAATTACATTTCTTTAAAGACATTTAATATGCCAACCAGCCTTGTTTATCAAAGGAATAAATGAGAGTCTTTAGATGGACTTTCATAGCTCTCAGAACCAATTAATATTTATTGAGAAGTACATCTGTGCTGATACTTCCTGTGATGGCGGCCTTTAACCTAATCAACATGTTGCTTATCAAAAGACTGATTGCAACCTGACTATAAATGGATCCCACCATTTCCTTATGTTTACTGCTTAATCATGATATTCTCATTCCCCTCTTGGAACTCTGGTCACGTACATCTTATTTTTATTCCTTTAGAGTTTTTGTTTCCTATACTTCAATAAATAATTCCTAATTTCAAGCAGTGTCTCTTTTGTTCAAAAATGTTCTTCCCTTTTATGTGTGTGCTCATACTAAAAAGAAGTAGAAATTTTTGTCCACCTAAAGTAGAATTCCCAGTTTTAATCAACTTTATATAGTTTGTTTGGGTGGCCTAAACAAACGTTTTCCAATACAGAATGGTGCACTATGTGCGCTATATCCTACCTTCCTGCTCCAGTGTGTTTCCTGCGCACCCCAGCTGCATCCTGCCTTCTTGCTCTACTGTATTCCATGTAAGGTCCCAGCTTCACCCTGCTTTCTTGTTCCAATGTGTTGCCTGTGCACCCCAGCTGCATCCTGACTTCTTGCTCTAGTGTGTTCCCTGTGCACCCCAACTACATCCTGCCATTCTGCTCCAGTATATTCCCTGTGCACCCCAGATACATCCTGCCTTCTTGTTCCAGTGTGTTCCATGTGCACCCCAGCTTCATCCTGCCTTCTTGTTCCAATGTGTTCCATGTGTACCCCAGCTTTATCCTGCCTTCTTGTTCCAATGTGTTCCGTGTGCACCCCAGCTTTATCCTGCCTTCTTGTTCCAATGTGTTCCATGTGTACCCCAGCTTTATCCTGCCTTCTTCTTTCAATGTGTTCCTTGTGCACCCCAGATGCATCCAACCTTCTTGTTCCAATGTGTTTCCTGTGCACCCCAGCTGCATCTTGCCTCCTTGCTGTAGTGTGTACCCTGTGCACTCCAGCTTCACCCTGTCTTTTTGCTTTAGTGTGTACCATGTGCACCCCAGATACATCCTGCCATCTTGTTCCAATGTGCTCCCTGTGCTTTCCAGCTGCATCCTGCCTTCTTGTTCCAATGTGCTCCCTGTGCGTCCCAGCTGCATCCTGCCATCTTGTTCCAATGTGCTCCCTGTGCACCCCAGATACATCCTGCCATCTTGTTCCAATGTGCTCCCTGTGCACCCCAGATACATCCTGCCATCTTGTTCCAATGTGCTCCCTGTGCTTCCCAGCTGCATCCTGCCATCTTTTTCCAATGTGCTCAATGTGCATCCCAGATACATATTGCCATCTTGTTCCAATGTGCTCCCTGTGCTTCCCAGCTGCATCCTGCCATCTTGTTCCAATGTGCTCCCTGTGCATCCCAGCGGCATTCTGCCTTCCTGCACTGATGTGTTCGTTGTGCATCCCAGCTACATCCTGTCTTTATGCTCTATTGTATTCTCTGTGCACCCCAGCTGCATCCTGCCTTCCTGCTCCAGTATGTTCCTTATGCACTCCAGCTTCACCCTGTTTTCTTGCTCTAGTGTGTACCATGTGTACCCCAGATACATCCTGCCTTCTTGTTCCAATGTGTTCCCTGTGCATCCCAGCTGCATTTTGCCTTCTTGTTCCAATGTGTTCCCTGTGCACCCCAACTGCATCCTTCCTCCTTGATGTAGTGTGTACCCTGTGCACCCCAACTGCATCCTGCCATCTTGCTCCAATGTATTCCCTATGTACCCCAGCTGAATTCTGCCTTCCTTCTCTGATGTGTTTGCTGTGCATCCCAGTTACATCCTGCCTTTATGTTCTAGTGTATTCCCTGTGCACCCCAGTTGAATCCTGCCTTCCTGCTCCAGTGTGTTCCTTGTGCACCCCAGCTGCTACCTGCCTCTTTCTATGTATTCCATGTGCACCCCAGCTGCACCCCATGTTCTTGCTCTAGTGTGTTACCTGTGCACCCCAGCAGCATCCTGCCTTCCTGCTCCAGTGTGTACTCTGTGCCATATCCAGCACTCATTGTGTGTAATTCCTTTGCATCCCAGCCACTTCCAGTCTTCCAGCTCCTGTGAATTTCTGTGCACCCCAGTCAAATCTTATTTCCTACCTCTGTGCCCTCCAGCCTTCCTGTGAGTTAATCGTTAATGTGCTTTTTAACTCTTGATTCCTGTTCCTCTCTTAGTCTGATCAGCGGTAGCCTACACAGGTGTGCTTGGGGCCCTAACGTGGGAGCAGCAAAATCCATCTCCACCATCAGAAGCATCTTAGACTCAGCACCCTGGGCACACCACCATCATTGTTCAACTGCACTGAGGGTCCACAAGCCTCTAGCCAGTTGAATTACTGACTTAATGGTGTCTCCTATTCCACATATGACATCACAATCTCAGAAAAATGGCATTATCAGTTAGAGATTCTGAAAGTAGGGTCTATTGGTCAACACGGGGGAGCTGAGCATCAGGAAACCTTTGGATATTAAATAAATGTCAACCTGGGGTTAAAACTAAGCCAATTTGAGTAATATAAATCATGTATATTTTGAAATTTGCATTTGGGCTGTTGCTAAAGAAACACTTGAGTTTCCTTTTAAATAAGGAGCTTGGCTGGAACCCTTATGATTTTTATTAGTCTCATTAATGCAGTAAAATGAATTGTTCCGAATTTTCAATATCTGCCTCTGTTTAATTGAACTTTCACATTTTGTGGTAAACAGTAAACTTGTGGAAATTGATTTCTTTAAATTAGCCCAGACCAGCTTTGATGGAGGAACACGATGCAGCCATGCCAAATGTACCAGTACCGGCCGTAAGATGAAGTCTAGACAGCATCACATTGATTCATTAATGAAGAGGTAAGCTGGACACTTAGATTTCACTTAGATAAGGCTTGAGCTATTGATTGCATAGGTGTTGCCAAAGCTGTGTGTACAGAGGAAATGCTGATTCTCAAATACCGCTTTTGATTGTATGCAGAGAAGATGTCCGGAAAATTATTTACTTTTCCAGAAGTCGAGAAATGCAAAGATAAATGGCTTATGACTGCATATACAATATTATGGCCAATTTAAAGTGCATCTCCGGGGAAAGAAAAAAATCCCTTCTTGCAGTGGATTTGCCCTCACACTACAAGGGTTAAATACTCGTTTAGGTCTAAGAGGTTGCAAAAAGTAATTTTGCTTATCAGCTTCCCCTCACAGCGGACACTTCTCTACTAACCTACACTGTGGAAGTGGACTGTTCCTTGGTATCCTCACATCCTATGCAGGGCTACTGGCTATGCAGTGTACTTGATAACATAAGAAGGCATCCAACTGTGGGAGCATAGGGGAGAAGAGGCCACGGGGACCAGTCTAGAAGTGGAGTCTGCTCCAATGGATGATCAGGTAAGTAAAAGTGTTTTGTGGCCCTCTACACCTAAATGAAAGTTTAACCTTTCATTTTTACTTTTGCTAAGGTTCAAGCTCATAGCCAGGGACCAAATCCTCTCTGACTCAACTTCTCTCAAATTGTACCTAATGTATATTTTTTAATGAAAAGCTACCTGAAAGCTAAATTATATATAGTACTTAAAATGCTGGTTATACAACATGTTACCAGATCCCAGGTCGTGTATCTTTTGTTCTGTAGTGTAGGGTGGTCCAAACGGTAGAGCCCACTTCACTTTCTCATTGGGTGCTGCCCATTGGTTGATACAAGTGTTCCATCACTATATCCTCACAAGGTTTGTCATTTATAACAGAAAGTTAACAAAGAACTGGTTGACTAAACAACAGAAAGTTGTCAAGGTCCTACTTTTTCCCAGAGATTGTGCTGCTTCATGTGCTGGCGTCCATCTTGGGTTTCTGCAGAGCATGGTGGGAGTCTTTTATGCCTTCAGGCCTCTGAGGTCCATCCCCCAGAGGGGTGTGGCTAATTACATATAAGCCTGTGATCCGCACATGCCCTTTGCACTTGTGTCTTGTGTCTTTGTGTTGCTACAGCTCTGTTCATACTCTCGTGACTCTCCTGGAATCTGACTCGGCTTGTGACTAGACCATTCTCTGTGTTTTTCTTTGATCTGACCTTTGAGTTGCTGAACCTGGCCCGTGACCTGTGATTCTTGTCCACTGTTCTGTACCGTTTTGTCCCGTTGTTGTTGACCCGGCCTGCCTGACTACGCTATTGTCATTCCTACCAGCTACACGCCTTTGGCGGCGGCCATTACCGCAGCCGGGGTGTCTCGGGGGCTGCGACCTGGTTCCTGGCAGCGTCAAGTCCATCCCCACCATCAGGGGCCCTGGTGAAGGGCAGCCTGGGACTTAGACTCCGTGCCCTGAGGGACTTCGGTCTGTGGGTGGTGGTTGTCGTCAGTCAGTGTGTTACCGTGCCACTAATCCTGCCTGTCCGTTCCACAGCCCTGCCCTGACAAAAGTGAGGAACTTCTGGCAATTGTAATAGTAGCAACTGGGGATCAAGTGATCAATTTGGGCAGGGGGAGGATCAATTTTGGGAGGGGGCAATGAGGTGGGGTAGGAACAGGGTGTTTTTGATGTTTGGTGGCTTTAAAACTACAGAGCAGTAAATACATTCGTGAAATAAAGCAAAGCTGACAAAAAACACATTTCAAATTTTTGGTGACTCCCCAAACTTAAACTTCAATGCATATTTGTGTATGTGGATTTATCTGATATGGGTAATATCACACGGCTCATGAATCCTTTGTAAAGCAAACCTTATCTGACCTAAAAGTCACCTAACTATGCAACTTTGATGGAGCATTGCACCTTGTTGTGCCTACAAGTACCTTTATTAATCCTTAGATTGATTACTGTGTCTTTATGAAATCCTCTTGTATCCCAGGTTGTCCAAATCAAGGTTATTTCTTGCCACTAACCCCCATTCCCTTTCAGCTAGCTGTCAAATGTCAAACCTTCGAGGTACTGAATGTCAAATGTGTGTTTTTCAATGGGTTTCCAGTGCACCACAATGGACTTTAAATTAAGACCTGCACCAATTTGGGCATGCATTACTATGTGCTGCCTGCATGGGACACTATACTACAAAATACTCCCAAATGCAGGCCATTGATTGCAAACGAGATTTGGTAATTTGCACACACCAACAGTATTTTTCCTAACAAATTCATTCATGACCATGTTGCAAAAATGAATACATCCCAATGAAAGTTGTAGGAGCTAAGATACATTTTAGACAACGAAATCCTAATTAACAAGAATTTAACTACAGGTGAGTCTAATTATTCGTTAAACAGGTGTTCAGCTGTCAGTTGATTATAAAAGAGCATTACTTAACAAAGGAAACCCCTCCCATTTCATGCTTTCAGCAATGGCACCACATGGAAGAGAAATGTCACAAGGCCTGAGGAAGAAAATATTTTAGGTGAAGGCTACAAGAAAATCAGCAAAGTTTTACTTATCAGTCAGAATACTGTAGCAAAAGTGATACAAAAATTTAACAAAGATGGAACTGCAATGATCTCACAGAGATGTCCAGGCCATCCACGAAAGTTAAAACCTTGATAGGAGTGTCTTCTGATGAGAAGGGTTGAAGAAAATTGGCATACATGTTCACTGCAGTTAGCTAAAGAAGTAGAAAGCCAAACTGGGGTGATTGTTTCCCGTGACGCAATACGGCGTACACTGCAGAGGAATGGCATGCATGAGTGTCGCCCACGGGGGAAACCTCTCCTAAAGCCCATGCACAAAAAAGTCTACCTAGAATTTGGCAGGGCCCATGCTGAAAAAGAAGACTACTTGCACTCTGTACTCGGAAGTTATGAAACCAAGATAAATGTTTTTTAAACTGATGGCTTCAAAACTTTATGGCATTGCAAAGGTGAGGAGTACAAATAAAATGCATGGTGCCTACAGTGAAACATGGTGGTGGCAGTGTCCTTCTGTGGGGCTGCATGAGTGCTGCTGGTGTCGGGGAGCTGCATTTCATTGATGGTGTCCTCGGTCGTCGTGCACTTTTCCAACATGACAATGATCCAAAACACACATCTAAGGCCACTGTTGCATTTCTGAAGAAGAACCGGGTGAAAGTGATGCAGTGATCAAGTGTGTTTCTTGATCTGAACCCAAACACCTATGGGGAATTCTGAAGAGACAAGTTGAGCAGCACTCTCCATCCAGCATCCAGCCTCTAAAAAGAGGTTGTTCTTGAAGAATGGAAAAAGATCGATTTTGCAATATGTCGCCAACTTGTTCATTCCATGCCTAGAAGACTTGATGCTGTCCTTACAAATCATGGAGGTCATACAAAATACTAGATATAGTAGTTTTTAGTGTGGGGCATATTCATTTCTTCATCCATTAATTTTAGTAAAACAAAAGATGTTGTTCATATTATTAGTTATATTATAAACCTTACTTTCATGTAATGAGCTAAACAAATGTTCTATAAAACTCAGTTTTGTCAATATTTTGGAAATTGTTCTTGTGT
Organism: Staurois parvus; assembly: GCF_062004578.1. NCBI lineage: Eukaryota > Metazoa > Chordata > Amphibia > Anura > Ranidae > Staurois > Staurois parvus. The sequence continues at coordinate 3,012,140 of NW_028317799.1, read as the reverse complement.
TCATTGAGATATTGATTCAAATCTTACTTTTCAAAAGGGGTGTACTCTGAGCACTGTATGTTCTATGTGTTTTTTCAGCTGTAAAGTGGGCAATGCCCTCAACACAGATGATTGGTCCATCCAGGTGACAGATTTCTGGTGAGCTTGCACTCATAAGTGAAGGTTCTAGTCCAAACATGCCCAAGCTCATCACTATAGCCACCATACTTTAAGTAGGTTGGTGCTGTATCTTGTTACCACCTGCCTAAGAGCTATAATACTGAAGCCTGTGATTTTCTGATGATTATTGACCCAGATTGCCTGGCTACTCTCTCATCTTTTGCCTTGTCTACTGCCTATTCATTGCCAACCAAGACTTCCCTGCTACCTTCTTTTTGTCACGTGCCCCAATGACTGCATGAACCTGACTACTCTCTCATCTGTTGCCTTATCTAATGCCTACTCGTTGCCAATCTCGATTGCTTGACTACCCTTTTTGCAAGATGCCTGCCTGGATCCCTGCTTGTATCGGACTCCGTTATAATCTCCTGCCTCTCTGAAATTGATGTGTTCATCTGTCACTCTGCTCTCTCCTCCTTATAGCATGCTCTTTTATAGTACATGGGTGCAACTGGTTGGCTGAGCTTTGCTGTAAAGAGACTGCAAGATGCTGATGCCAAGTCAAGATCAGGTACTTACGCTGCTTGCTCAAAATAAAAAAAAAATGTAATGATTTGTTAGTGAATACAGAGCTGCATTTATTTGTGTCGGTTATGTTTGCCCAGAGTTCAACTTTAACCCTGTCTACCAACGTATGTTTGTAAATGGCATAGTATATAAGATGTTAAAGCAAAGTCAGGGATGTTTATGCAGCTTTGAGCTTACAATCACATTTTAAAGCTGGCAAAGAAATTTCAGATAAAAGTGATCCAGGTGGCTCTAGAGCTGCTCAATCACTTTTGTGTGCCCCTTTCGACAGGCGGTGCCTGTAGGGGTTCCTGAGCTCTTTCGTTCCTAGGGGGTACTCAGGACCACCAAAAACTGCTTTCAATGTGAGAGCAGGAGGGTATTAGGGAATATCCATTCTTTGATACCCCCTGCAACAAATGAACATGGAAGCAATAAGTACTGAGTCACATTCATGTTCACAGCTGTCATTCATCAGCTATTGTAGCCAAGAATGCAGTTAATCACAATCTGTGCTTGATTAGCTAAACTGGAGGGCAAGAGAGACATGGGGTCTCATCTTCATAAAAATGACTTGTCACTTGCTCAGTGCTATCACAAATGGGCTTGTTGTCCACTTATAATAGCAATAAAGTTAAAATATATGTAAACCCTCGTTTTGTAAAACATTGCATTCCGTTTAAAATAGAAATTAAAGTCAAAACATTTGTGTATAGATATAAAAAAACATTATAAATACTTTTTTCCCTTTTTTATAAGTGATCACATTCCCTTTGTTCTCAGCTGCATAAGGAGATCAGAGAGCTGGGGGAGAAGAAACAGCAGGACACTAACCCCCCAATGAGTGGCTGTGGGGGGGGGGGGGAAGCGAGCCTGTGGAAGTCTGATCATTGTAGGAGAGCACACTGAGTTCTCAGCAAACCTGACCACATTGTACTATTATGTCTAGTGTGAGGTTTTACTAGGAAAGCAGAGGGACTGGCAGGAACACCAGGGATTTCACACAAAGGAAGCAATACAAAGAGAACAGGAAACTTTTTCATACAAGAACATGGTAAAGCAGGCACGTGTAGGGAATGTGATATGCGGGGTTTACACATTCTTTAAATAAAGAAAAAATGTAAAAAAAAATTAGTTATAGAAAATATAGAAATATAATTTTTTAAATAAAAATGCACACAATTCAACAATTCAAACACACAATTTAGGGCAAGCACAAAGCAAGCACAATAGTTCAAAGTTCCTGATTCACATTTAACTCTAAACTGATAACCTGTAAAGGCTTTTATAGAGTTGCCTACAGAGAATTTTGAGTACAAATATTTTTTTTTTTACGATTTCATGGGTTCATGCAATTTTAAGGCTTGACATGTTTGGTATCTTTTTATTCAATACAACCCCATCTTTTATCTCGTACAAAAAAAATTACCAAAAAATAAGCAAACTCCTAAAATCCAATATTCCTTGAAAGCTCTGGTCATGCCTGGCATTATACTAATGCACCGTAAGAGAAAATCACAAACCATCTTAGTGTTCATAGACCCGACTGAGGTTTTGGAATACCAGCTCATTTCTGAGGTTTACTAGACATTTTTTTGAATACAATAAACAGAGCAGGACTTCTGTAGTGCATTGCATCCCATTGATTAATTATTCATGCATGCCAATTAAGAGCAAGATCACTGGAAATATGAATTGAATAATTAAATATCTGACTCATGAAGAATCACACGCTTTGCTTTGGAATAATTAGCTCTACATTAGTCCATTGTATTTTTTGTCATTAAATCTTTATATCAGCTGATGCATCAAAGATACGCAGCATCTGGAATGGTTAAATAGTCTACTTAACATGCTGAAACCTTAATTTGTACGCAGCATGATTTTTATTTTTTTTTCCTGAATTTGCACACTTCAAATGACTTATGTGAAATACACTAAATTGTCCTATTTTAGTTATCTAGGTAGATATGCAAATCAAGAATGCAATTGTGTTTTCCTTAAAAAAAAAATTCTGGCTAGGATGCTTCCCTGCTAAATTTTACCCACCCCCTCCAGTTAATCTCCCAATTAGATTTTTTAAAAAGCCTAAATTTAGTCAAAAAGTTTTTCTTAAAAAACAAACAGCACAAGGGACCATTCTTACAGGCAAGACAAAATGTCCCTTGTGCTGCTGGCCACAAATTTAATTGTAGTAGACCCCCCCCCCCTATCCCTCAGCACTGAAACATTACCACTGCAGGGGTTAGTACAAGCCAAGTGACCTATCATAGGCACTCCTACTTCATCCATTCATAGAAGCTGTACTATACCTTCCATCAATGAAAAGCAGTCTATGAAAGAACAATGATGGATAAATGGAATGTTGGCCTTCATCTTCACCCCTCATCTTTCCTTAGTCCTTTCCATCCCAGGGGCAGATTGACCATTTGGAAACTCGGGCACTGGCCAAGGGCCCGGGGTCAGTAGGGGGCCCCATGAGATGCCCCTGGTACCTTTTTCATAGGCTTATTTGAGTTTGGGCAAAGACACAGGGGCCCCATGATCCCCTATTGCCTGGGGGCCCCATGAGTTGTCAGTCCGCCCCTGTTCCATCCTACAAAAAAAAGTCATTCCTTTCATTTTATTTCCATCCTTTACACTCCAACCAATTCCAGATATCTCTTTGATGTTTTTAATTCCCACCATTTTCCCATTTTTTTTTTAATTTTTCAATTTTATCCTCCAATACGGTATAGTTTCTCCATCCTGTATATATAATCTACTCTACTTGGGGTTTCCTGTGCCCTATAGTACATCTTCTATAAATGGAGGAGACGGGAGAAAAGGGAGGGCAAAGTCTGCACTCTTGACTAGTGCCTCCCTTGGCTCATGTTAACCCCTACAGCACTGGAAGATCACAGCTACAGGGACATGAGGGGGCAGAGGACTGATGTTTTCAACTAAAATGTCAGTCAGCAGCAGACTTCTCATTGATTGTAATTGACATCCCTTGTGCTCATTTTTTTTGGCCAAATGTAGGCTTTAAGAAAGCAAATTAGGTTCCAGATTTTTACCTGAATCCATTGTCACGTGACATGTCGACTACCACAGCTTCTATCTTCTGTACTGCTGAATAGAAAAGTCCTGCTTCTGGTTCTATACATTGGTCCCTACTGTATCCTTTAGAAATATGTTGGTGGAAAGCTTTAGATTATATGCATGTAATAAACATGTGGGTACAAGAGAGTAAAAGGAATTGGCGCTTGGAGGGAACCACAAGTACAGAGATCCTAATATGAGTAAATACAGCAAATAAAATCACAAACAGTGCAGATAAAAGGTGACATATTAGGCATAAAGTCCAAAAATCCAAAGTTCCTACACAGGGTATGACAGGCAAAGGCAGCTGCCCATAGAGCGAAGCAGTACTCTGCAGGAGATAAAATCGAAAAGGAGGGGGCACCAATCTGAGTGTAGAGGGTTAATACTTTAATGACATCAAAAGGAGTAAAAACTACTCACAAACGTAAGGAGTTAAAAGGCATGGTTAAAAGTCATCCTCTGGTAAGGGATTTGTCAGCCAGCGATGTGGTTGTAGGTCCTGGTCAATAGGGATGAATGGGGATGGAGCCATCAGCTGTCAGCGGTGCAGGAGATTTGAAAATGGCACCGTTTACCAGCGTGGACCATAAGGAAATCCTGGACCTGGCGCGTGACCAACGGCAGAGTGAGGAGAAGTCAGGTGACACGTTTCTAAGCACTTGCCTCTTCTTCAGACCTGATTGGCTGTAGGGGGCTCACATGTTTTATAAGGAGAAGACTGGACAGGGCGGGCTGATTTGACTCTGAAGAACAAGATCCTGTCTTCCTCTTCTAGCTGTTTTTCAAGTTCTCCCCACTGAATAAAAATGTAAGGACCATTCTCACCACTGAACCCCAATGTAAGGGGCATTCTTCCACTGACCACCCAAAGTAAGGAGCATTCTTCTCACTGATCACCAATGTAAGGACCATTCTCACCACTGAACCCCAATGTAAGGGGCATTCTTCCACTGACCACCCAAAGTAAGGAGCATTCTTCCCAATTACCACAGATACAAGGGGCATTATTCCCACCAGGGGCGGACTAACCATTCGAGCATTGCCCGAAGGCCCCGGGTCAGTAGGGGGCCCGTGAGAGGTCCGGTGACAGTGTGGGGAGTGGAGGAGGAGGCAGTCTCCCCTTTGAGTGAGTCAAGGTCAGTGGTAGTGTCTTACTACATGCTGCTGGAGATGGAGGCGGTGGGCAGTGGGAAGTAAAGAGGTATATCATCCATGGGTTCAGGGTATTTACTGCACACAGCCTGTAGCTATGGATGATATGTGTCACAGGAGCAAAGCTGGAGATGTTCGGTGCAGTGGAGGGACAGTGACAAGAACCGATCTCCCTTTTAGTGAAGCAGCTGGAAGCTGTATTTTGTCCTCTCCCTCCCGCGATTTCCAGCTGCTTCACTAAAAGGGAGATCGGTGCTTGTCCCTGTCACTCCGCTGCACCAATCATCTCCAACTGTGGGCCAGATTTCCCTTCTGGAACACCCCCCCCTACTCCTCAGTCACCCCCCAGGTCACTGATGCCTTGTCTTCTCTGACAGTGTCCAGACCCTCCCCCCATCCCTTTTCTTTCTTTCTTTCTTTCTTTTTCTTTCTTTCTTTCTCTCTCTCTCTCTTTCTTTCTTTCTCTCCCTCCCCTTCCTCCTTCCATCCAATCTCCCCCCCCTTCCTTCTTCCTTCCTTCCTTCCCTCCCTCCCTTTCTTCCCTTTCTTTCTTCCTTCCCTCCCTCTCCTTCCTTCTTCCATCCATTCTCTCCCTCCCCTTCCTTCTTCCATCCATTCCCTCTTCCCCTTTCTTCCTTCTTTCCCTCCCTCCCCTTCCTCCTTCCATCCATTCTCTGCCTCCCCTTTATTCCTTCCTTCCAATATAAGGGGGTACAGGTTCTGTTTATTCATCCCACTCTAATGACAGCCCAGCATATACTAATGCACCCTGTTCACTCCCTACTGCCACTGTCCACTGTCCCCACAAAATCATTGTGAAAAATAATTTAAAAAATGTAAAAGATAATTACAAAACTAAGTAATCAAAATAAAAAAATTCTGACACCCATGCCATTGCTCTACTGACACCATCCACTGGCCTCCCAAAAGCATTTTAAAAAAAATGATAAAAATAATTAAACATTAAATTGTAAACAAAAATCATAAAATTGTATCTACTGACACCATCCACTGCCCTACTGACACCATCCTGCACATACTACCCACCGCCATACACTCCGCACTCCTCTCCCTGTACATACTACTCACCGCCATACACTCTGCACTCCTCTCCCTATACTTACTACCCACCGCCATACACTCCGCACTCCTCTCCCTGTACATACTACCCACCGTCATACACTCCGCACTCCTCTCCCTGTACATACTACCCACCGCCATACACTCCGCACTCCTCTCCCTGTACATACTACCCACCGCCATACACTCCGCACTCCTCTCCCTGTACATACTACCCACCGCAATACACTCCGCACTCCTCTCCCTGTACATACTACCCACCGCCATACACTCCGCACTCCTCTCCCTGTACATACTATCCACCGCCATACACTCCGCACTCCTCTCCCTGTACATACTACCCACCGCCATACACTCCGCACTCCTCTCCCTGTACATACTACTCACCGCCATACACTCCGCACTCCTCTCCCTGTACATACTACCCACCGCCATACACTCCGCACTCCTCTCCCTGTACATACTACCCACCGCCATACACTCCGCACTCCTCTCCCTGTACATACTACCCACCGCCATACACTCCGCACTCCTCTCCCTGTACATACTACCCACCGCCATACACTCCGCACTCCTCTCCCTGTACATACTACCCACCGCCATACACTCCGCACTCTTCTCCCTGTACATACTACTCACCGCCATACACTCCGCACTCCTCTCCCTGTACATACTACCCACCGCCATACACTCCGCACTCCTCTCCCTGTACATACTACCCACCGCCATACACTCCGCACTCCTCTCCCTGTACATACTACCCACCGCCATACACTCCGCACTCCTCTCCCTGTACATACTACCCACCGCCATACACTCCACACTCTTCTCTCCTTGTACATACTACCCACCGCCATACACTCCGCACTGTGCATTCCCTATTTAAAATTAACATATTCTGCACTATATAAGTCATCTCAGACACTATTTAAACACACACCTTTTAAGCCACGCCCAATTTTAAGCACAATTTAAAACACACCCCTCTCTCTCTCTCCCTTCTCTCTCACCTCTTCCTCTCTCTCTCACCCCTGCTCTCACTCACCCCCTCTCTCTCACTCCCCTCCCTCTCTTACTTACCCCACATGGTAGCCATCTTTACACCTGGAAGTGCCCTGTGGCTTATATGGAAAGAAGCCAGGAATATTCATGCAGTATTTGCTGCAGTACATATTTAAATGTCCTTTCCATGCAGCTGAGCTGCAATACGTAGGTGGGATGTGGTGTGGGTGTGGCTTGTGTAGGTGGGGATACAGGGGGCCCCATTATCTCTTATGGGCAGCACAGTGGCTAAATGGTTAGCACTTCCACCTGGCAGTACTAGGTTTGTTGGTTCAAATCCCAGCCACGGCACTTCCTGCCTGGAGTTTGCATGTTCTCCCTGTGCCTGCGTGGGTTTCCTCCGGGTACTCCGGTTTCCTCCCACCCTCCAAAGACATGCTGGTAGGTTAATTGGATCCTGTCTAAATTGGCCCTTGTATATGAATGTGAGTTAGGGACCTTAGATTGTATGCCCCTTGAGGGTTAGGGACTGATGTGAATGTACAATATAAATGTAAAGCACTGCTTAAATTGACGGCGCTATATAAGTACCTGAAATAAATAAATAATAAATAAATAAATATTGCCCAGGGGCCACATGAGTTGTCAGTCCGCCCCTGATTCCCACTGACCACCAATGTAAGCAACATTCTTCCCACAGATGACCAATGTAAGGGGTGTTCTTCCCACTGACCACCAATATAAGGGGAATTCTTCCCACTGAACATCAATGTAAGGAGCATTCTTCCCACTGACCACCAATGTAAGGGGAATTCTTCCCACTGACCATCAATGTAAGTTGCTGTCTTCCCACTGATCAAGAATTTAAGCAGCATTCTTCCCACTGACCACCAATGTAAGGAGCATTCTTCCCACTGACCACCAATGTAAGGGTCATTCTTCCCACTGATCACCAATGTAAGGGTCATTCTTCTCACCAATCACCAATGTAAGGAGCATTCTTCCCACTGACCCCCAATGTAAGGGGAATTCTTCCCACTGATCACCAATGTAAGGAGCATTCTTCCCACTGACCCCCAATGTAAGGGGAATTCTTCCCACTGATCACCAATGTAAGGGGCATTCTTCCCACTGACCACCAATGTAAGGGTCATTCTTCCACTGACCACCAATGTAAGGGGCATTCTTCCCACTGACCACCAATGTAAGGGGCATTCTTCCCACTGACCATCAATGTAAGGTGCATTATTCCCACTGACCACCAATGTAAGGGTCATTCTTCCCACTGACCACCAATGTAAGGGTAATTCTTCCCACTGACCAACAATGTAAGGAGCATTTTTTCGTCTGACCACTAATGTAAGGGTACTTTTTACTACTGATGACTAATGTAAGGAGGCACTAGAATTTTCAGTCTGTGTTTCTTTTTTTCTGCCTTTATTATTAACTTGTTTTTATGATTGACGTATAGAACGAGTGTTGTAAATAAGGTGGGCATCAAATACTTTATATATGCCATATTCTTTATTTTTTTATATAAAACGTTCAATAGCTTACTCATCATGCTATCATACTGTAAAGTGTAGATATCATTTTTAGCATGGGTTGACTGAGAACTTAAAATTATTGCAAGGGTTCCTCCAGGGTAAGAAAAGTTCAGAAAGACTGCTGTAGACTCTTTCTTTGAAAAACCATTGGCATGTCCATGCTCCAGCAGCTGTTGGACATCCCAGTTTTAATGCAATGAATGTGGTGGCATGTGTCCTGATGCAGTATGCAATGGCATGACTGCATGTAGTCCACTTCAGAGTACAGAGAAAAAGGTGACAACACCGCAACTAAATATGGTAACTGTTGTCACCATAGTGGAGGATTTGTTTGTGAATACACATTGCTGGTATGATCGTCCTACACTCACAGTTAGTGGCTTTGATGACCCTGAACGTTATTCAACCCCAAAAAAATAACCAGATCACAAAGTAGGGTGTATGTGGGGGTCAGCATCAGAGATAAGGTGAGCATTGCAGCAAATCCATCATTTTTATTTTTAATTAAATTGCAATTGGTGGTCAACCTTTTTCTTTTTTTAAATAAAACAAGACTTTAAACAAAAGCACTTCACGGCTGTTTTTCTTTAAATATTCACAAAGCCGGTCCCTGGGCAAGAAATACAGGCATCATAACTAGAGATAAAAGTTTTTCTTTCTTTTCCAGGCAATCATCTTTTCAGACATTTAAAAAAGTCCTTTGATGCGCAGGCTCTGTATTCCATATCTCAATCTGTGCTTATTCACTCCCTGATTAGAGGAAAACAAGTTTTTATATCGTAGAAATATCTGACATTTTCTACTTTGCTAATTTTAGTTTTAACGAGGGGCAAATCAACTGTAGTGAGGACAAAGAGAATTTTTGATGAAAAACCAAGGACATTGAAAGAGGGCTTAATCTAATTTCTTCTTTTTTTTTTTATTTTTTTTTTTTTCATAAACAGGATCCAGGCTACAGATGGCGCTAGTATATCATACAAGGGAGAAATCCCAACAGGATTAAATTGCAGCAGAGGGAATAAAAAAAATGGCATGGAGAGCAAAACATGATGATTATCAATGAAGATTTTTAAAGGTCTGCAGAACAAACTTAAAGATTATCTATAACTTTTTCACAATGTGAAAAAGTGAAATGTTCTCAAAAGGACAAATGTACAATTGTCGAAATAGTGGGTACTTTTTCTACCTTTATCTATCTACAAAGAGGAAAAACATATAAAAAGACCGCAAACTGAATTGTTAAAAAGTGGACTCCAGCACAAAAAAAAAAATGATCTAAGATGTTTTAATGGTTACTGTCCACTGGTACAATCTCTGCTTTTTCTGTGCAACCTTGGGTTTACTAGAGTCTTTCATCTATATAGCTATTTTACATTGAAAGGACTTAAAATATTATCAAAAACTGAATATCTTATTATATGGCTAGTGTTCCACTTCCTAAGACATAATTGTGTTCGTATCTAAAGCTAACCGTTCCCCCCACCAAACACATCTCTAGAATTTTAGAACTTGTCTATGAATCCTATTTAAAAAGTAATCCTTTAGCAGGAGCAGGAGGAAAGAGGTCCTGTTTCCCTATATAGATCTTTAGTAATCACTAGAGGGATCATCAGCAGAAGAAAGGAGGTTCTGACTCCTCTATATAGATTTTTAGTTATCACTGAAAGGATCACCAGTGGGAGGAAGGAGGTCCCGATTCCCCTATATAGATCTTTAATTATCACTAGAGGGATCACCAGCGGGAAGAAGGAGGTCCCGATTCCCCTATATAGATCTTTAATTATCACTAGAGGGATCACCTGCGGGAAGAAGGAGGTCCCGATTCCCATATATAGATCTTTAATTATCACTAGAGGGATCACCAGCGGGAAGAAGGAGGTCCCGATTCCCATATATAGATCTTTAATTATCACTAGAGGGATCACCAGCGGGAAGAAGGAGGTCCCGATTCCCCTATATAGATCTTAAGTCATCACTGGTGGGATCACCAGCAGAAGAAAGGAGGTTCTGATTCCTCTATATAAATTTTCAGTCATCACTGAAAGGATCACCAGCGGGAGGAAGGAGGTCCAGATTCCTCTATATAGATCTTTAGTTATCACTAAAAGGATCACCAGTAGGAGGAAGGAGGCCCTGATTTCTCTATATAGATGTTTAGTTATCACTGAACGGATCACCAGTGGGAGGAAGGCAGTTCTGAATCTCCTATATAGATCTTTAGTTATTACAAAAGAAAAAAACAGCAGGAGGAAGGAGGTCCTGATTCCCCTATATAGTTCTTTACTAATCACTGAAGGAATCACCAGCAGGAGAAAGGAGGTTTTGAATCTCCTATATAGATCTTTAGTCATCACTGGAGGGATCACCAGCAGAAGAAAGGAGGTTCTGATTCCTGTATATAGATTTTCAGTCATCACTGAAAGGATCACCAGTGGGAGGAAGGAAGTCCAGATTCCTCTATATAGATCTTTAGTTATCACTAAAAGGATCACCAGTAGGAGGAAGGAGGCCCTGATTTCTCTATATAGATGTTTAGTTATCACTGAACGGATCACCAGTGTGAGGAAGGAAGTTCTGAATCTCCTATATAGATCTTTAGTTATCACGAAAGAAAAAACCAGCAGGAGGAAGGAGGTCCTGATTCCCCTATATAGTTCTTTACTAATCACTGGAGGAATCACCAGCAGGAGAAAGGAGGTTTTGAATCTCCTATATAGATCTTTAGTCATCACTAGAGGGATCACCAGCAGAAGAAAGGAGGTTCTGATTCCTCTATATAGATTCTTAGTTATAACTAGAGAGATCACCAGCAGGAAGGAAGAGGTCCTGATTCCCCTGTATAGAGCTTTTTACAGACATTTTATTGAAAGGTTGCTTTACATTAAGAAACAATACAGTACATGGAACACAGTTGTGGCACACATATTCAAGAGTACATAACTAGGTATCAGTTAAATGGTACATGATACACCGTATCAAAATTGAGACACAGAGGCTTACAGGTTACCATTATGTCATGGCTCAATATGCAGTGGTTACTCCTTGGAATGCAGGGGTTGGGTGGGGTGAGTAAAAAGGGGAGGGAAAGAGAGGGCAAACAGGGTTGGGTGGGGGGGGGGGGGGGGGCAGGACAGAAGGAATAGGAGGGAGAGGGAAAATCAACTTTGTGACCAGAAGGGAAGGAAAAAAGAAACACGTTCCACATCCCAGTTGTTAGCCAGAGGGTCAAAGAGATAAACCCAATAGTTCCATACATAATGAGCAGAAATCCAAAAAGAAGATACTTATCACAAAGTTAAGTCTCTAGCCTCTAGCAGCCTGATTTTTTCCAAATTTCCTGGGGCAATTACAGCCCATGTAGGTTATACAAAGGTAAAACAGCAATAATTATAAATCTCCAAAGCCAGCTGGGAAGGTTCCTGTAGTTTCCATTTAGCCAAAATGGCCTTCCTAGAGTAAAATACTGCCTAGAAAACAAATAACCTATTGTGTGAGGTAATGGTGATAGTGTTGCAAATGGCCAGGAGGAGAATTGAAGGGTCTACTGCAATAGACAGGCCTCCCACTACATTAGTATCTGTAACCACCAAAAATTATGGATATAGGTAAAAGCCCAGACCATATGAAGAACATACCAACTTCCTGATAGCACTTACAACAGCGAGCATCTAGAGAAGGATATAAAATGGAGAGGCGTAGGGGGGGTATAGTACACATGATGTAGAAATTTTAGCTATACTAATCTATCCCATGCTGAAATCATAAGAGGAAGAAATTGCTGCACCCCCTCCTCCCAGACAGCATCAGTCAAAGTTGGTATATCTCTCTGCCATAAGTAGAATAGTTGAGTTACCTTACCAGTACCAGTGTTGGTGAGCTTAAGATAAAGAAAAGAGAAAACCTTATCTATGGAGCTAGAAATCAGAAACCTTTCAGCAGAGTAGGTAATTTGGGTAATGGGAGAGGGAAGTTGGGCATGGACGGTGTGTCTCAACTGGAGAAATTTAAAAAAACATCCAATTATGGAGATGAAAGGTGTTTCTAAGACTATTAAAGGATAGAAGACATCCGTTGAGTAATATATGCTGCAAGGCTTTAATACCAGTGTAGAGGTACCAGCAGCTACAACGTCTCCAGAAGCCCATCAATACTAAGCTGTAGTTCTAGCAAGGAGAAAGACAACTTGAGTTCCCACCAATGGGCCCTACAGGAAGCGATGGAAAGCATTGGCTGAGTGGTCATGTGACCACATTAAAACCTATTTGAAATGGACCTTTACAAAAAATGTATATTATCTATTAGCGATCCCAGCCCCTATGGAAGGCTAGAAAATGAGCCTTCCTGTGAGTTATCGGGATGGCTGAGGATCCCAGTACAGTGCAGTGTCTTTTAACAAACTTTGTGATCTTCATCATTCCCAGGATTTGGCTGGAAGGCCTTGATGATAAGGACACCTAGTATTTCTTTGTCACAAAACTGGGCATACAATTGAAAACTAGTGAAATGTTAAAAATCCTTATCTCTCTGCACATTATGGGTCACTAGTGACAGCCTACATGTTTGTCTTATGACAGGTCTAACTCCAAATTACTGATTTTCCAGAAGGATATTTCCACAGAAGCCAGCCTAATGATCAGCTTCTGTTGAATAGAGAGGGCTGCATGCAGATCGCAATTCAACAGGAACTGTCCATATTTTGATCTGAATGTTTGCAGCTTATAACAAGTCTTACAGTACCACCAGGGTTTTTGCTAGGTCTTCCAGAATCCCTGTCAGGGCTTTAAAAGGTACTATCACAAAATGTCTGTTAGTACTTCCAATGGTGTTCACAGAATCCAGAACTTCCAAAGTCCTTGCCAGTACGTCTATTGGTACTCACAGATTTTCTGGTATTACTTCCAATGGTGTTCACATAATCCTGGACAGGACACCCAGAACTCCCTGAAATGATGCTGGGCTTGTCTTCTGACTCAAAGGATATTTAAGCATTAGCCCTGGAAGTGGTTGGTGCTGTATCTTATCACCAGCCACCCCCTGTTACAAAGAGCTATAGTACTTACACACCAGAGTGTCTGACTGCTGACAACCTGTACTGACCTTACTGTTGTCTTGTTTGCTGACCATTTCAACCCTGCCTGTACCTGACTACTCTCTTGTCAATCCCCCAGTATACGGTCTCCATCCCATAGTTCCTAATTCACCTCTTGGTTGCACAAACCTGAGGGCAAAAAGCTCCAGGGGTCATTTGGGCTCCTGGCCCACTTCTACCATAAGGAATTCTGGTAAAGGCCAGCTAATGCTTTGACTCCCAGCCTTGGGTGAGCCTGCATCACCCACCAGGGGATGTTGCTGTAAAAGTAGGATTTAATGTTTCTATAAAGGGAGTTTTAGAACAATTGTGCAGGGGGTGGACTCAACAGAGTGAGGGTGTCAGGGAGTGGAAGGCACAAAAGGGCAGTCTTTAAATCCTGAAATGGTGAACAGAGCTAAAAATACAGTAGTAGGTGAGTGTACAGCTCTAACTTAAAATTCCTTAATTCACACCTTACTACTATTCTATCCAAATGCTTTATTGATAGAACCCTTTTCAAATATCTCACTGGAAAATGCAGTTAGTTGTTTAGTAGCAGGAGCATACCCAAATCCATGGCTCCATGTCAGATTTGCTCCTTTCATCCCATAGAAACACTACCATAGATCATCTCCACTCTCAGTCAAAAGTATGAAAAAGCTCTTTTTTCTATACTGAATTCATAAAAAAAAGAAAAAATTTCATATATTGATGTTCCCACCCGAAAACCTTCCTTGTCATGTTTCACCAGTGCTGGCTTGCTCACAAGGATAGAACCAGCAGTGGTGCTTGTGACCCTACCTTTGTGAGCAAGCCAGCAGTGGTGAAACACATCAAAGAAGGTGGTTTCAGGTGGAGACATCAATGTTTGCAGTTTTTTCTGTTTTTGACAAACTATATACAGTTGCAAGAAAAAGTATGTGAACCCCTTGGGATTATGTGGAGTTTTGCATGAATTGGGCATAAAATGTGCTCTGAACGTCATCTAAGTCACAACAATAGAAGAACACAGTCTGCTGAACATAATACTACACAAACATTAGATGTTGCCATGGTTTAATTGCACATAACATGTAAACATTCACAGTGCAGGGAGGAAAAAGTATGTGAACCTTTGGACTTAATAACTGGTTGACCCTCCTTTGGCAGCAATAACCTCAACCAAACGTTTCCTGTAGTTGCAGATCAGACCTGCACAACGATCTGGAGTAATTTTGGACCACTCCTCTTCACAAAACTGTTTCAGCGAGCAATATTCTTGGGATGTCTGGTGTGAATCGCTCTCTTAAGGTCATGCCACAGCATTTCAATCGGGTTGAGGTCAGGACTCTGACTGGGCCACTCCAGAAGGCGTATTCTTTGCTGTTGCAGCCAATGTTTTGTTGAATTACTTGTATGCTTTGGTCATTGTTCTGTTGCATCACCCATCCTCTGCGGATCTTCAGTTGGCGGACAGATGGTCGTATGTTTTCCTGCAAAATGTCTTGATAAACTCTGGAATTCATTTTCCCATCAATGACAACAATCCGTCCAGGCCCTGAGGCAGCAAAGCAGCCCCAAACTATGTGCTGTGCCTTTTTTTCTCCACACATAGTGTTGTGTGTTCTTCCCAAACAACTCAGTCTTGGTTTCATCTGTCCACAGTATATTTTGCCAGTAGTGCTGTGGAACATCCAGGTGCTCTTTTGCAAACTTCAAACGTGCTGCAATATTCTTTTTGGACAGCAATGACTTCTTCCGTGGTGTCCTCCCATGTACTCCATTCTTGTTTAATGTTTTCCTTATTGTAGATGTGTCAACAAAAATGTTAGCATGTGCCAGAGATTTCTGTAGGTCTTTAGCTGACACTCTGGGATTCTTCTTTACCTCATGCAGCATTCTGCGCTGTGCTCTTGCAGTCATTTTTACAGGACAACCACACCTAGGGAGAGTAGCAACAGTGCTAAACTTTCTCCATTTGTAGACAGTCTGTCTTACCGAGGACACATGAACATCAAGGCTTTTGGAGATACTTTTGTAACCCTTTCCAGCTTCATGCAAGTCAACAATTCTTGATCGTAGGTCTTCTGAGAGCTCTTTTCTGCGAGGCATGGTTCACATCAGACAGTGCTTCTTGAAACCAGTAAACCTAAAACAGGTGTGTGTTTAAGGGCAGGACAGCTGTCAGCAACACATCCAATATCATCACACTGATTGGAGTCAAGGTTGGCTCACTCCTGGCTCCAGTTAGCTCTGGGAGAAGTCATTAAGCTAGGGCCTCACATACTTTTTCCTCCCTGCACTGTGAATGTTTACATATTTTGTGCAATTACACCATAGCAACATCTAATGTTTGTGTAGTATTATGTTCAGCAGACTGTGTTCTTCTATTGTTGTGACTTAGATGACATTCAGAGCACATTTTATGCCCAATTCATGCAAAACTCCACGTAATCCCAAGGGGTTCACATACTTTTTCTTGCAACTGTATAGAAAGAAAAGTAATGTTTTGAAGTGTGGCTTATATTTTATACATATGTTTAGTAAACAATAAAACTGTCTATTTAAGATACTTTCTCTATTAATATTGCATTTTCAGCATTCAGGCTAGTGACTTGAATGTCTCTATGCATCTAGAGGTCGTCAAAATCACAAATCAAAAGCATCTCCCAGAAGTAATGAATATAAGCTTTTGCCACAACAATAACAACCAATTGTAGCAAACTATTACCATGTTAGGCTCCATTCACACTTGTGTGACTCAAATGTCATGCGATGTCCATTGTGACTTTACATTGAGACTTTGATGCAACTTTGGATGGGGGCGACTTGGATGTGACTTTGGCTTTAAATATTGCACAGCTGCTGCATTAAGATTCGAATTTCATAAAACTTTTGAGAGTTTACATTGCAGTCTATGGCACTCAAGTGGCATGAAAGTTGCAACAATGGATCTTCATACCTATATGAAAACATGGGCTCTGATATTACATGGACCCATCCATCTCCCTAGTTGGGAGAAGATATGGAGTTCTGCTTCCAAATCCTCTTGATGTGTGCTGCAGAGAGAGACTGCTTGTAAGATCCTACTGTTTTGGTACAGAACCTGGAAGTCATGCACCGTCATGATTCTTCACTCTCCCAACTCTACTGGAGATGTGGCACTGACGTGGGTTCTCATTTCCATACTTTTTGGCAATGCCCACTCATACAACCTTTCTGGACGTTTGAGATGTCTCTCCTTCAAAAGCTATTTAATGTGAACTTACCATTGGATCCACTATATTACCTGTTAATCCTTCCTTTCTCGAGTCTTAGTAAATTATCTAAACAGCTGATATCTCATGTATCTCTGTCAGCTATTCCTATTTGCTCGTCATCAGTGGAACCTCCCACCCGTTCATTACTCTTAAACATCATCAATGATGAGGTATTTGTAGAATGGAATACCTCACAGCTTCTATTAACAAGACTTTATTACAGTTTAACAAGATTTGGGATGTCTGGAATCAGTCAGAATATGGGTCGTCTCCTTCTTTTCGCTGATTCCTAACTTCTGGCCTCCCTGATCTTGGGTGGGTTGTCCTTCACTGAATCTCCAAGTTTGTTTCCCTCCTCTCTATCACCGTTTTCTCCCAAGCTGTTTCCCTTTGTAACCTACACTACCCATTTACTCTAATTTACAAATTTTGATTAGAATTGTGTATTAGCTTCTCATGTACCTACTGTATTAGTCCTCTGCCTTAGGCCTGTCTTGGAATGTAGTTGTTTGTTTTACTTGGTCCCCCTCTGTTGTGGGCCCTTCTTTATACTTCTCCTGGCTATTGACCTGTTACTCACCTTTTATTTGAGAATTATAATTTTGATGCTGATTATTTTTTTGTGTTAAAAAAAAACTTTCATAAATACACAATTATAAAACAAAAGTGCAGGGACCTTTTAAAGTCACTGTGACATTATGTTGCATAGATTTGAACAGCGTCCATTGAAATACATAGGCTGCGACTTGTTATGCAACTTTATGTGTCCAAAGCTACATGACGAGTCACACAAGTGTGAATGGAGCTTTAGCAAGTCTCAGTACACAAGAAGAGCCAATATGCACTTGCACAGCACAAATACTCCTTAGCATCCAGAGGACAATTCATCCACACCAGTGACTGGGGTCAACACTGATTTTTGATTTAACAGTGTTCACAGAGTTTCTTTCTTCTTGCCTATCATTTAACAATTCAAGCCTCTGTTTTAAAGTTGCTTCCTTTGGTGCACTTTAAACTAGATAGGTACAGAAACCCTGCAGATATACAGTGGGGCAAAAAAGTATTTAGTCAGCCACCAATTGTGCAAGTTCTCCCACTTAAAAAGATGAGAGAGGCCTGTAATTGGCATCATAGGTAGACCTCAACTCCGAGAGAAAAAATGAGAAAAAAAATCCAGACAATCACATTGGCTGATTTGGAAAGAATTTATTTGCAAATTATAGTGGAAAATAAGTATTTGGTCAATATCAAAAGTTCATCTCAATACTTTGTTATATATCCTTTGTTGGCAATGACAGAGGTCAGACGTTTCCTGTAAGTCTTCACAAGGTTGGCACACACTGTTGCTGGTATGTTGGCCCATCCTCCATGCAGATCTCCTCTAGAGCAGTGATGTTTTGGGGCTGTCGCTGGGCAACACGGACTTTCAACTCCCTCCAAAGGTTTTCTATGGGGTTGAGATCTGGAGACTGGCTAGACCACTCCAGGACCTTGAAATGCTTCTTACGAAGCCACTCCTTTGTTGCCCGGGCGGTATGTTTGGGATCATTGTTATGTTGGAAGACCCAGCCACGTTTCATCTTCAATGCCCTTGCTGATGGAAGGAGGTTTGCACTCAAAATCTCACAATACATGGCCCCATTCATTCTGTCCTGTACATGGATCAGTCCTCCTGGTCCCTATGGGGAGAAACAGCCCCAAAGCATGATGTTGCCACCCCCATGCTTCACAGTAGGTATGGTGTTCTTTGGATGCAACTCAGCATTCTCTCTCCTCCAAACACGACGAGTTGTGTTTCTACCAAACAGTTCTATTTTGGTTCATCTGACCATATGACATTCTCCCAATCCTCTTCTGGATCATCCAAATGCTCTCTAGCAAACTTCAGATGGGCCTGGACATGTACTGGCTTAAGCAGGGGGACACGCCTGGCACTGCAGGATCTGAGTCCCCTACAGGTCATTCACTAAGTCCCCCCGTGTGGTCCTGGGATTTTTCTCACCATTCTTGTGATCATTTTGACCCCACGGGGTGAGATCTTGCGTGGAGCCCCAGATTGAGGGAGATTACCAGTGGTCTTGTATGTCTTCCATTTTCTAATTATTGCTCCCACAGTTGATTTGTTCACACCAAGCTGCTTGCCTATTGCAGATTCAGTCTTCCCAGCCTGGTGCAGATCTACAATTTTGTTTCTGGTGTCCTTCGACAGCTCTTTGGTCTTCACCATAGTGGAGTTTAGAGTGTGACTGTTTGAGGTTGTGCACAGGTGTCTTTTATACTGATAACAAGTTCAAACAGGTGCCATTGATACAGGCAATGAGTGCAGGACAGAGGAGCCTCTTAAAGAAGAAGGTACAGGTCTGTGAGAGCCAGAAATCTTGCTTGTTTGTAGGTGACCAAATACTTATTTTCCACCATAATTTGCAAATAAATTCTTTCCAAATCAGCCAATGTGATTGTCTGGATTTTTTTTCTCATTTTGTCTCTCATAGTTGAGGTCTACCTATGATGCCAATTACAGGCCTCTCTCATCTTTTTAAGTGGGAGAACTTGCACAATTGGTGTCTGACTAAATACTTTTTTGCCCCACTGTATGATAAGAGTCAATAGCATAGATCTAGATTCATGCATGCAGAAAATTAATGTCAGAAAATTCTAAATTCCATATCTCTCTAGTTGTTCCGAGTCACCAATGACATCCTACATATTTATTTCATGACAGGTTTCCTTTAAATCACAAGACTAAGATTGTCCACCTACTTCCAATCCCCCACTCTGAAAATCCACCCACAGAAATAAAATAGCACAGTATACATAACTTATACCAACAGTCTTCTGGCTGGTAATATGAATGGGGTTTTAACATTTAAATATTTTAAAGAACATCCAGGGGAGGACTGACAACTCATTGGGCCCCTGGGCAATAGGGGATCATGGGGCCCCTGTGTCCGTGCCCAAACTCAAAAAAGCTTATGAAAAAGGTACCAGGGGCATCTCATGGGGCCCCCTACTGACCCCGGGCCCTCGGGCAGTGCCCGAGTTTCCAAATGGTCAGCCCGCCCCTGAGAACATCTAAAGGCTTCTGTATGACAATCTAAACAGGTCTGATATACAGTTACTATGTGATGCTCCAGCCTCATAAAGTGACCAAAAAACTTTCACCTTCCCTGACTGACCTCCTTCATTTGTGTGTAGGAAGGTTGCCTACTATAGCTAGTGTACTGTCTAGTTAAAACTGCCCTTGCCGGGAGGGGTTAGTGCATTTACTGCCCTCCCTAAGTTAGTTATGGACTTTTCTGGAGTCTTGAGGATAAACTGTACGCCATGTAAAAGGATTGCAGTGCACACTGAAGACACCGACTTGCCGGGACACCATCAGCACAGGGTACCTCCATCTATCAATAATGAACTCTTCCTGTTCAGGTATGCTGGGGCAGCCACAACTGAAGTTAGGTTTAGTTAGGGGAAATATCTGTTGCTTTATTGGAACTGTTAATGCTGAGTTTCATCAGTAAATCTTTGAAAAGTTCTTCCCACCTGGTCTGAAGTTATTCAAAGGGATGTATGAAAGTAATCGGCAGTCTACACATCATCTGCAGCTTGGGTCAGCTAAAACACATTGGGGTATGAAGACAGCTTTGCAAGAGTTAGCATGGTACAGAATTAAAGCATTGGTTGTCAAGGGTAACAGAGGTCTAGTAATCAGTACAAACAGCTTGTCATGAGGTGTCTTACCTGTGCCAGGTGAGGTATACTTTAGTAGCAAGGTGGATTGCCTCTGGGACTCCCTTCCCCAGTGGTCCATCTCCCATGGCAATCACAGAGGTCCTCAGCCTAGCCGCCAGGTACAGGAGTAAAAAAAAAACAAAGTGCACACATGAAGTCCTTGTTAGGTACACGGCAATACTCTATTCTGTAACAGGGAGTGAGGTGACTGAGGTACACTTGGCGGTTAGAGTGGGCATAGGGTCAGCGTGTTCCTAATTGCAAACAGTTACAGTCAAGGTGTGCATTGACATTGGACCAGAGAGTTAACCAGAGTCCAGTTTATTCGCTCATTGTACATGGCGTTCGACCATCTCTAAGTTGGAGGACCGCCTTAAGGTTTATTTCCCTTTAAAAAGTGTCCCCAGCTTATCCCAGAGCTTGATGAGAGTGGCACAGAAAAGGTGCCCCATGTACCCCATCCACAGTGCCTAACGTAATTTATGACAACCATAACTCACCCTGTAGACAGAGAATGTGGATTTCCTTATACTTAAGGCCTATCTGGAGGTTTCTGGGTTACCCTGAAGAGATATGCCAGCAGAGCTGGGTGTATGGGCTCTTCCCTTTGGGGAGAGACTTAATCAGGATCTGAGAGTTATGACCCTTGAAGGGGAACTAGAAAATAAGTAGAAGGCATCATACCACAATTCCCCCTCCTTCAACCTTCCTGTCCTTTATTGAAGTGCTGGGATCTTCCTACCAATGTTATCAGCAACTGTAACTGCTGTTTACATCTTCTGTCCTGAATGCACTGTAATACATATCCCATACTGGTACAGTATGTATCACTTGCTTTTTAAGGGTAAACCAAAAAAAAAAAGATTGAAACAGAAAAAACATATAAAGCTCAAGTTGTTCAAGTTCATGAAGATATCGCAGATTGATGTGTGCATGCGTATATGAACTTTATATATTTTTTATGGACTTCACTGTTATAGACACTTTTCTTTTGAGCTTTTATGCACTTTTATATTTATGATATATTACGTTTGGTTGTGCTACCAGAGAGTACATGACGTGGTTATATTCTCTCCCTTTTTTATACTAGAAAGCAACAGCAGCAGGCAGCGCATACCAGGAACAGGTCCTGTGGCCTTCAGCAACAGATGAAACACACCAGGAACAGTGCTTGTGGCCATCAGCAACAGGTAGAGTACATCAGCAACAGTGCCTGTGGCAAGGAGCAACAGGTGGAGAGTGCCAGGAGCAGTGCCTGCAGCCAGGATCATCAGGTGGAGCATTTCATTAGTCAAGGCTACAGACTGCATTGACCTGGAGGAGGAAGCACAGGGAGGTTCAGGAATAAAAGTGGCTTGGGGCTCCATAACAAGACTGCCCAAGCTCTTTAAGGATGCAGTTGAGTAAAGCATCTGTGAAACCCAGGGTAAAACACAAAAGTTTGCAATTCATGTGCCTTGGGAGGCACATCTCTGAAAAAAGGAAGAAAGATATTTTTAAGTCTTGCAAATGGAAACTCTAGAAAAAAAGCCAAAAGTAGATTGAGACAACACACATGCCATTTTGTTCTCTTACACATTGCCTTCTGTAAACATTTTGGACCATTTAAAGAGAAAAAAGGAGATCGATCAGCCTGTAGAAACAATTTGGATCAGAGCCCACATTGATTAATGTTACCTACTGATTAGAAATTAGAATTAGAAATTGATTTCCTAATGTTTCTGCTAGCTATGAGTGCAAGCATTGTTCAGTGGTGACTTATGTTGTAAATAGGTAATGAGACTGAAATCAGGACAGAATTATTCTAAATGCCGTTCATTACTTCTGAATGGCAATGCGTGTCAAAAGCACACTACGGCAAGTGAGAAAATTGCTTTAGGATGAGAAAATGATGCTATCGAGTTGTTTTTAACTTTTTTTTTGCATTGTAGTTATGTCTATATTGTTTTTCAGTCTGCGTGTTATCCTGTTGAGTTTTAACAGCCATAGAAACCTTATAATTAACCAAAGAACACGGGAATATTCAAAGTGACCCTCATATTATTCTCCCCAGGCGTGCCCTTCTCCCTGACTTTTCCATCAAGATCAATAATACAACTATCAGTCCCTTCCTTTACACCAGGGTACTAGGCAAAATCCTATGCTCTGACCTATCCTTTTGACCCTAAATCTAATAACTGTCAAAAGCTTTTAGACTTCATCTTGGTAACGTCTCTAAAATATCCCCCTTTTTAATTACAAAACCACCAAACTACTCATTCACTCCCTTGTCATATTTCGCCTTGACTACTGCTTCTCATAGGGCTAACGCTCTATAGCCTATCCACTCTTCAGTCTATCATGAATGTTGCTACCAGACTCATCTACCTTACCAACCACTCAGCGTCTGCTACCCCTCCACTAGCTTCCGATTGCCAAGTGAATTAAATTCAAAATATTAACAACTTAACCATCAAACCACAACTCTGCCCTGAGCTACATCACCAATCTTGTCCTCAAATATCACCTAAAATGTCCGCTCTACTTCCAAAACCTTCTGCTCTCTGTCTCTCTTGTCTCCTCCTCCTATGCTCATCTCAAGGACTTCTCCAGAGCCTCTCCCATCCTCTGGAACGCTCTACTGCAATCTGTCTGGCTATCTCCTACTCTGACCACCTTTAGATGATCGCTAAAAACTCAACTCTTCTGGGAATCCTATCATGCCTCCAACTAAAAACTGGATTTTAACTCTTTCACCAGCTCATCCCCAACAGTTAATAACATTTGTACCACTTGCCCCACCCTATTAGATTGTACGTTCTTATGAGCAGGGCCCTTTTAACCCTCTTGTATTTTAGGGTGTGGCCAGATGGTGGACTTGCACCAAATTAAAAACTTTTGGACAAGGAAGCACATCATGGTATAATCTGTAACAATGATTAATATCTAAAAAAAATGCCCTCGTGGCCCTTGCAGCCTTTCTCAACCTTTTCTTACATGGAGGAAACCTTGAAATAACATTCTGGTCTCAAGGAACCCTTGTAATACTTAATATATCTACAGCTCATGGTACATTACTGTGGTGGTCAGTGGAAAGACTGATCCTTACATTTGTGGCCATTTGGAAGAATCTCTTCTATACAGATAGCTAAAAAGAACATTAGTGTAAGTGGGAACTCACTTCAAAGGCAGACATTGCTCATTTCTCGAGGACCCCTATCAACTTCTGGAAGTACCTTAAGAGTAACTTCCTATGCAGGTAAGGGGTGTCTGCAGGGCCGGGAGAAGGGGTGGGCCGAAGGAGCGGCTGCACTGGGCGCAATGGTTTGCTGTAGGGATGTTGGTGCTTTCCTTCTGTTACAAGGCTGACAGGAGCAGTGATTTTGACAAGTTAGTGACTGCTGGGTGTAGGATCCCCTAAGCTTGCACATCATGATCGGGAGTGGGGCACAGTTTGGCATCTTTGCCCTGAGCTCTGGGTGACCTTGTCCCAGCATTGGGTGTCTGTAGATAAAAACAAACTGATCATCTCTAGCTAAAATTGAATAACGCCATTACAATAGGTGTGGGCCATTTACATACTTCATAAAGCCTGACTGGAATACTTCCAGGACATTGCTAAGTGAGGCCTATATATTACTGCTCACCTCCTCCATCACAGGAGTGAGCTCTCAGATGCTCAGCTCAGAGCTACTGTATCAGGGGAGAGATAGAGCATGTTAGGGGGTCTGAATCAAAGAAAAAGCTCAATAACGTGATGGTGGGGGTGAGCAATAATGACTAGGCCTCACGTAGCAATAGCCTAACAATGTCCTGCGAGTATTCCAGTCAGGCTTTATGAGGTATGTAAATGGACTACACCTATAGCAAGAACACTATTCAACTTTAGTCAGAGACACACAGTTTGTTATTATCCACAGATGCCCCTTACCTGCATAGGCAGTTTTTTGGTGAAGGTGAAGAATTCTTTAAGGTTTCACGGAACCCTGGTTGAGAAAGACTGAATTAGGGACACCCCTAGACCTTCCCAGATGCGTATCTTCTACATGTCTCTGGCAGCAAAAATATCAAAATATTGCTAAGGCATGGAAGACCTCTGTGGTTGATATCACTGTCATGAAATTCAAGATCACTTCACTCATGCTTAATGAAAAAGATAGCATTTCAGAAGGTTTCGAATCCTTGGATATGTTATCTGCAGCCCAATAATTAGAAGATGGTTAAGGTGAGGTTTTTCACTGAGACAATAAATTCTTCTCTATTCTATTTCACCACTTTTTTCTTCTTTCTAAGTCTGTTATGAAATTTATGCTTTCTACCTCAATATTGGCAATAGATGGACGCTGATACAATGGACAACCTACTCACAAGTGATACTTTACTGATATTTATGTAACTCTATGAGCTACATAGATATGGAATCATCTTATTGTTACTTAACTATACACAACATGTCTTCCAAAAAAGAGGTGTTTATTGAAAACAAAACACACAGATTGATACAAGACAGAATAAAATTTCAAACGGGTTGAACATAGGTCATGTGGCAAAACATATATCATACAGAAGAGCATGAAATCCAAAGCAGAAATGAACAAATTGGATGAGTAAAACCACG
This sequence comes from Staurois parvus, assembly GCF_062004578.1. Classification (NCBI taxonomy): domain Eukaryota; kingdom Metazoa; phylum Chordata; class Amphibia; order Anura; family Ranidae; genus Staurois; species Staurois parvus. The sequence continues at coordinate 2,986,976 of NW_028317799.1, read as the reverse complement.
ACAAGGTTGTGCCTGCAATATTCCAGCGTGCTTGTCAAACGAATAGAGCAAGAAGGCACCAGGCATTCTACAGTAATGTCTCAAAGTATGGTGCTATGGAGGAAAGGAAGGTGCGTACAATATCTAAGCAGAAGTCCAAACTACAGGTTTGAGATAGTGGAGGTGGCGGAGAGCGTATATGGGAGTAGATAGTCATGGAAATCGCTAATGGGAAAGGAGATAAGATGTTGACATCATGCCTAATGCTCTGCGGAATAATTATCTGGAGCTTGTACAAGCATAAGAGAGGAGAAAAAAAAGAGGAAGGAGAGAAGCGCGAAGGAAAGAAAGAGAAAGAAAAGGGGAAGAGAAGAAAAAAAAAAAAAAAAAAAAAAAAAAAAAGGGGGGGGGGGGGGAGGGAAACATATGGGTAGAAGGGAGTGAGGGAGGGGGTGACTGCAAAAAATTATTGGATCATCAATACGGGTCATATCAGGTGCGGTAGAAGTCTAAATTAACATTAGTTGCAAATAAATGTGGGATGTACACGAAGGAGGAGGAGTACGTTGACCACCATCGGGTCAAATACAACTGAGTTACAACAGTAGGGAACCTAAGTCAAGTCAAACAGGTTGGTCCATAAGAGACTGATATGCAGGGGTGGTCAGGAAATGAGTCCAACAGGCCCAAGTGTGGGAAAATTTCGTAGGGGTATCAAGTGCAGTCGCAATCAGTTCTTCCATAACTGCCGTTTTACCCACTCGGGTGAGCCAATCGCGTATAGAAGGAGGGCGTGTGGAACCCCACAGAACAGGGATGCAGAGTCTGGCTGCATTGATCATGTGCATAGCTAAGGATTTGAAATACTGCCCCCCGGAAAGGGAAGAGTGATGAAGGAGGAATTGAGCCGGAGAGAAATCCACAGGCAAGGTAGTTACAGACACCACTAGCCTGTGTACTTCTTGCCAAAACGGTTGCAGAACAGAGCAAGACCACCAGATGTGAAGGAATGATCCATCTGAGGTCCCACATCTCCAACAACTGTTGGGGAAAGCGGGGTTGAACCGATGAATTTTCCAAGGGGTTCGGTACCATCTCGAGGCTATTTTGTAGCCATTTTCCTGAGTCGAGACGTTGAGGGAGCATTTATGAGAATGCTTAAATACCCGGTCCCAGTCTAAGTCCAATAGGTTAGTTTCAAGATCTCTATTCCACGCTCGACATGATGGGAGGGAGTCATAAGTCCGATTCTCCAGTAGGAGGGGATAGATCTCCGAGATCAGGTGCTTTCGTGGTTCAGCTTTAGCGCAGATAGTTTCAAAAGGGGTAAGAGAACGGCCCCAGTCGAACGGGGGTTTCTGTGAAAGCAGATAGTGTCTAATCTGAAAATATACCCAAAAAGGGAAATCGCGGACACCTAGACTTTCAGTCAGTTCTCTGAGTGTTTTCACCTTGCCTTTGTGGAGAAAATGTTTCACCAAGATCTGTTTATGCGGCCAAAATTTCAGTAAGAAGTCCTTGTGCATTCCTGGAGGGAAAGCAGGATTGAGACGAATAGAGGTTAACGGGTTGGGTGTTTCGGAGATGGATGCAAATTTACAAGCCAAGCGAAAAGTTTTTAAGGTAGGCCCCACTAAAGGGTGAGTGAGAAGGGTATGAGGCGTGTGCTGCGGCAGAAGCCAAGGAATCGATGCCAGGGGTAAGGGTGAGCACGCATCTTCTATATATATCCAGTCCTTGGAGGCAGTGTGAACGTGCCAATCAACTACCCGGGAAAGGTGACATGCCCAGTAGTAGCGGTGAAGGTCAGGGAAGCCAATTCCACCTCTAAGCTTAGGAAGGGTCATTTGGGAGAAAGCAATGCGCGGACGCTTATGATGCCAAAGGAATGATGAGCAAAGTCTTTTGCACGATATAAAAAAGACAAGGGGTAAATGAATTGGCAATGTTTGGAAGAGATATAGAAGGCGAGGAAGTATATTCATTTTGATTAATGCTGCCCTTCCAAACCAAGAGAAGGAAGGACGATGCCATTTATTAAGGTCTTCCTGCAGAGAGCGCAGAGCGGGAAGGAAATTTTTCACATAGAGGTCGTCCAGATTACGGGTAAGCTGAATACCGAGATAGGTTAAGGATTCCTTTTCCCAATGGAATGGGAATTGGAGCTCACAGGAGGAGACAAGCTCAGCAGGCAGGGTAATGTTAAGGGCAGCCGACTTGGAGAAGTTAATTTTAAAATTCGATAAGAATCTGAAGAGGGCAAAATCCTTCAGTAGGTTGGGCAAGGTGATGTGAGGATGAGCAAGAAATAGGAGAATATCGTCTGCGTAGGCTGCGAGCTTGTAGTCTTTGTCCGCTACCCTAATCCCCTTGATATCGGAATTCGAGCGAATTTTCCGTAGCAAAGGTTCAAGGGAGAGGACAAACAGGAGCGGAGAGAGGGGGCATCCTTGCCGTGTGCCATTCCTTAGATGAAAGGAATTCGATAAATGACCGTTCACCCTCACTCGGGCTGTCGGATCGGAGTATAGGGCCATTATGAAGTTAAGCATCTTCTCACCTAAACCCAGTGCTACTAGAGATGCCTTCAAGAAGTCCCACGCAATCCTATCGAAGGCCTTTTCTGCATCCAGGGAGAGAAAAAAACCAGGAGAGTTAGACTTATGGAGCCAATGATTAAGGTTAAGGGCCTTAATGGTATTGTCCCTTGCTTCTCTCCCAGGGACAAAACCCACTTGGTCTAGGTCAATCAGGGAGGGGAGCAGGGGAAGAAGACGATTAGCGATGATCTTCGCAAATAACTTGATGTCCACATTCAGCAAGGAAATGGGTCTGTAATTAGAGACCTGTGTGGTATCTTTCCCACTCTTAGGGATAACTGTGATGTGAGCCTCCAAAAGGCGGTTTTGCGATCGGGAAGGATGAGAGAGAGTATTGAAAGCCAAAAGAAATGGGACACTCAGGATATCCAGGAAAGATTTATAGTAAGCTACTGTAAAACCATCAGGGCCCGGACTCTTACCCGGTTTCATCTGTTTTGTCGCGGACTGAAGCTCAGTTAGGGTCAGGTCCCCTTCCATAGCCTGAACCAGATCTTCGGAGAGGGCCGCAGGACCGTAAAGGCGAAGGAATTCGGAGATCAAGGAGGTTCTGGACCTGTCTGTATGTATAGGGGGACGTTCCGGAGAAAGATTGTATAAATCTCTATAGAAGCGTTCAAAGTGGGAGGCAATATCGGGGTCAGATGTAGCCTCGGTGCCATCAGAGCCCCTGATTTTATGTACCGTCATGCTGGCTCGTTTCTCACGAAGCGCTCTAGCTAGAAATTTCCCGCTCTTATTTGCGAATTCGTAGTACAGTTTTTGAGAAAGAATGTATTTTTTCCTAACAACCTTACCCAATTCCGTAAGAAGTTGTGAGCGAGTATTCGTAAGGTCTGCAAGGGTCGACGCAGCCAGAGTCCGCTTATGTGCTCTCTCCAAGGAGTGAATCCTGTCTGTGAGGAGTCTCAGGCGCTCCTGCTTGGCTCTCTTACGTCTCGACGCAGTAGCCATGAGGATACCCCGTATAACACACTTATGAGCTTCCCACTGCGTGAGGGGAGAGGTGTCCGATGAGCTATTCAAAGAGAAATATTCAATCAACTTAGAGCGGATCTCTTGTTCAATAGCAGCGTCCGCTAGAAGGGAAGCATCCAGACGCCAATATGTTGAGCGTGAGTGAGCAGTGGGGAACCGGAGAGACATAGTGATGGGATGGTGATCTGAGAGAGTCATCGGTTCTATGGTAGCAGCATGGAGGAATGGAAGATCTGATTGCGACAGAAAAAAGTAGTCTATCCTAGAGTATTTGTTGTGTGGCGGAGAGAAAAAAGTGTAGTCTTTGACGGTAGGGTTGAGGATACGCCAGGAGTCGTGTAGTTGCAAGAGCTGAAGTTGTATGCGTATTTGCTTCAGAGCCTTGTAAGGCAAAAAAGAACATCCCGAAGAGGAATCTATCAGGGGGCTCAAAGGTACATTCAAATCACCTCCCAATATCAGCATCCCTGATTGAAAAGCAGCTAAAGTGGAGGTAAGTGAACGCATAAAAGGGACCTGTTTAATATTGGGCGCATATACGTTAGCAAGTGTGATTGGTCTGTTGGCAAAGACTCCCTTTATAAGCAAATATCTACCTTCGGGGTCCGCCAGGGAATCTGCTATTTGGAACGGAAGGTGCCTGGCGAACAATATGGCCACCCCCTTTGATTTAGCTAGAGGGTTAGTGGCATGGAGGACCGTAGGAAAGTGGAAATTATATAACTTGGGAATGGAGTCTTGTCGAAAGTGCGTCTCTTGCAGAAAGACCACATCTGCTTTCTGTTTATGTAAATAGGAGAGAAGCATGGAACGTTTTTCCGGTGTGTTCAATCCCTTTACATTTAGTGAGAGGATTTTCAAAGACAAATGACCCGCCATTGAGGTGGAAGAGAGCATGATTGCTATCTAGTGTCGTCTAAGTCAGATGTAACGGTGTACTACAGATCAGGAGGGGGGGGGAAGGAGGAGGGGAGAAGGGGAAAAAAAAAAAAAAAAAAAAAAAAAAAAAGGGGGGGGGGGGGAAGTAGAAGGAGAAAGAAAAAGAAAACAGACGTATGAGAACAAGAAAAGGAAAAAGAGGAAAGTAGGTAATAGACGGCTTGGGGAACAGACCCGCTGTTCCACGTGAGAAAAAAAAAAAAAAAAAAAAAAAAAAAAAAAAAAAAGGGAAAGGAAGTTCAGGAAGAAAAAGAGAGAAGCGCGAGAAAAAAAAAGGGAGAGAGACCAGAAAAGATATAATAATCGTAGCCGAATAGAGGAATCAGTATAAGCTCACTGAGCTCACTGTGTGGGGGTCAAAGTCGACGTAGAACTAGGAAGTGAACCATTGCCGGCCGGCATCCCTCTGTGAGCAATGATGTAGAGGGAAAAAGGAAGGATGCGGGGTACGAAGGGTGCAAATAGTGTCGGGAGTCCTATAGATTAAATAACCAGAAAATGACCACCTGTCCTCTGCGGGGAAAGAAATGTAACGTAACGCTCAAAGGGTGAGAACTGGGAGAAGGGGCATAGGCGCAATATGACTGGGGGGGTCGCAAAACGAGGAGCAACAGTACACTATGTGTAGAAAAAGTGCGCGGACGCTTACAAACCAGGATAGCCTATACTAGTGTGAGATCAAGACCGGTTAGGGACTCAGCAATATGAGTAGAGTAGTGAGGGGCCCTCACAAATATTACAGGCAAACCGTATCATAAGGCGTAAGGAAAATTAGACATCAACAGCAAAACATGTGAAATCGTGTCATAACAGGCTTAACACACAGAAACCCCTAAGCAACCACCGGTGAGCGACTAAGCTTCTTAGGATCAAAACCAGGCATGCAAGCTTATAATCTGAAATGAGCTAGCTGATATGCATATATATATATACACATATACATACATGTACACATACACCTACAAGAACATATAAAAAAAAAAAAAAAAAAAAAAAAAAAAAAAAAAAAAAAAAAAAACCCCACACACCCATAGAACAAAATGACCTCTGAATCCTCCGAGTAGCAGGGGGGGCGGGCATCACCTCTCCCAGTTCAGCATAGTAAAGGGGACGAGGAGGCGAAAGGGGGATGTGTACGAGGGTAATCGAGGGCGTGATAGTCCTCAGGTTAACCTCGTCAGTCAAAGTAGTAGGTAAGGACAACCCGGAGAGAAAAAAGGAGGACTCAAATCCGGGTGAACTATCTAGTGGCAGAGGGAGGCGATGCTCATCCACACAGCCAAACTCCATGTACAGTAATTGCCGCTACCAACCCCTATAACGCTACTGCCCATCCCAGCATACAGTAACCATATCCCCTCAAACCGCCCCCCAAGAGAGAAATTAGGTCACTGACACAATCCCACAAAGAGAATACATTACAGATCAGGCAGAGGCGTCATCCGAAGGACCAAGATGTGCCGGGCAGTCCAAGGTGTAGGGGGAGCGAACAGCGTAATACTGAGCAGTCTCTTGCAGGCCGCAGGACATCTTCAGGGACGTAAGATTGAAGCTCATTTAATACCATAAGGACGGAGCTGAAGGATGGAAGTCTTCCAGAATGCAGACGGATGGTCAGAGGGCCCAGGAGGCTGTGAAGAGGCGCAGGTCAAGAAACAGCGGGGGGCGGAGAGACTGCCAAAGGAAGCTGAGTGTGTTTGAGCGATGACCTGGATGGATCCAAAAAAAAAACTGTTCCCCAATGTGGGGGGTGAAACCGGTTTGCATACGGTCAATGTCCGTTCCCATATCATGTAGGGAGAAGTGAGGAGGCCCTTTAAGTGTATACAGGGCCATAACTGTATGTAAGTTCTGTAGAGCAGAGGATGTCATCCTGGTGGAGAAGAGGTATGTGTCGCAAAGTGTAAGTTCAACAGGCATTGATCAGTGCACAAAGAGGTAACTGGAACTTTCGTGGCAAAACTGTAAGAAAGCGTTCGTGGAATTGGCAAAATATAGAAACCTGGCGAAAACATGCGCCGGAAAGGTATTGCTGTGTGTGGATTCCGGACTATTAGATTTCGCGCCGCGGCTTCCTATGTGCAGGAGAGGCCGTCGGGCTGAGGATGGCTGTTGCGCCCCCTGTGGGGAGTCTCGGAGGAGTCGTCGGAGGCATCCGACCTCTACGGTTAGATTGAGCATGCCAATCCATAGCACTGTCCACCGATCCCGGACCCTGAACTGGTGGCAATCTTATGGAGCTGTACCAGTCAGGTAGGTCAATCAAAGGTATGTCCAGGGAGGAACAAAACAATGGCAATTCTTCAGGGGATCTCAGGTTGCATGATTGTCCGTTAGCTTGTACAGAGAGGCAGAACGGGAACCTCCATCTATAAGTGATGTTACGTGATCGGAGCATGTCCAGAAGGGGACGTAATGCACGGCGTTGTTGTAGGGTAATGCTGGATAAGTCTTGAAACAGTTGTAAGTCTGCGCCTTCATATGAAAGATGCCTTCTGCCTCTAGCACATCTGAGGATATCCTCTTTGAGCGGGAAACTTACAAGGCAACAAATGACATCCCTGGGTGGGTCTGCGTCTCCCCTCCTAGGGCGGGTCGCTCTGTGTACACGTTCGATGTCAATTGGGGTTGCTGGCGGGCGACCAAGGAGGTCATTAAATATGGCCATTACCGCATTGGGGATATCGTTAGTTTCCACTGATTCTGGGAGACCACGTATTCTAATGTTATGTCTGCGGCCACGGTTGTCTAGATCCTCAACATGTCTGCAAAGTTCTCTGATAGTAGAAGTGTGCCTCACTGATTTTTGGTGTATGTCTAAAATGGCAGATTTGTTTTGCCTGGAGGTGGATTCCACCTGCTCCATGCGTGAGCCCATGGCCCTTATATCCTCCCTTAAATCTCCTAGGGCATTAGTGAGCGTGGCAGACAGGGTGGCCTTGATGTCTGCTGCCACTGCATGAAGATCCCTTAAGGACAGGGATTGGGATGCAGGATGGATGTCATGGTGTGGCACTGTGTCCGGAGCAGCCGACAAGGCAGAGCAGGAGGGAGCTGTTACATCAGTGGCAGCAGAGGGAGGGGGCGAGGGGGATGCAGAGGGAGAAGGAGATGACTGCGGCCTTTCCCTCTGCTGCTGGGAGCGGAAGAGCTCCTGTATATGCCGCCCCTGCATTCCCTGGCTCCGTGGGGATCGTGATCGGGCACCGGCTGATGTCCGGTCCGACTTCCCCATAGTGAGACAGCACTCACTCACCCCGCTCCTCCGTAAGGCGGTGTAGAGGGATCCGGCCGGCGGGAGCTCTCACTCTAAGCGGCCATCATCCAGCCGCGGCAGACCACGCCCCCCACACAACATGTCTTCTATAACAATTTGCTAACTCATCAGCATTTAAAAATGTAATTTAGACTTTTTTTTTTACAAGGCTTAAGCAATATACACACAGTGTGTGTGTTCGCTGCGTGAACGTCCGGTGAGGGTTTGTGTGAAATCCATGAGGGGAGGACCTGTCAGCAGACGAGTGTCCGAACTACGAGAGGCGGGCGGAAGAGGCCGTGCTTGGTGCTGTGTGAAGAGACAGGGCCGGTGGGCCTGGAGGCTGGATCTCGAGAGACACTGAGGGGACACGGACAGGCCATACCACTAACCACCCGCAGAGCCACCAGGGAAGGCAGCTGAGAGGTGTCATAGCTTATAAGCTTAAGATCCAAAAGGGGAGCCCGGACGGACAGATGTGCCCAGATGGTGACCCAGAGATGTCATACTTATCCATAAGATGATTCCATTTTGAGACCTTGAGAGGATTATTATCGTCTACATGCATATTTGAATTATGCATCTGGTGAGTGTATAATTTGAATATTGTATCACCAGAAGACGCACGATCGAATACCACCCTGATATCTTATATAGAGACTTTGGCACTATATTGACACACCACAGCCACAATTTATGCAATATATGTGTTTATTATTTATATGTTTATGCTTAGGTTACATATTGCTTATAGCGCTGCGCCCTTCCTTATAGATAAAAACAGTTAAACATTGCAGTGAGAGAGCAGCACCTCTGCAAGGGAAGATTTGTTCATTTTCAGGAGTTCAGCAGGTAAATTTTCATGTACAGAAAAAATTAATGCAACCACCACATCTAAGGATTTCATGTTTTGGTTCTTGGGTTTAGATATCCTTTAAAGATAAAGTAAACCCTCCTACCCTTTATAGCCAAGTAAACTGTTATCTTAGCCTCTGTTTGATCCTCAATTGCTATGGTGCTACACGTGATCAGTTTTGCCACCAGCAATGTAATGGCTTCGCCTATTTCAGCTTATGGGGTGTGAGCACTGATGGCACTTTTTATGTGGAGCTCATGGAACTGGTGACGAGGATTGTAGCAGTGGCATTGCAAGGGTTGTGGTCACCTGAACTGGTGCCCTAATGTTGGGCTCCGCACTGTCCAATGTACCTCCACAGATGCTGTGCTGTACATTCCTTATTCAAAACTGTTGCATTCTATACTATGTAAGTCAACTCAGACTCTATGTATCCACATCTCTTTAAACCATGCCCAATATATAGCACAATTAGAAACACACCCATTTTACCGCATCGCAATGCACTCCACATTTTATCATTCATAGCCTGGTTCTGTGTGTAGGGAGCGGAGCGAGTGTGTCCAGGGTGGATGACAGTGTGTTGTAGGCAGAAATGGCCAGGTCTGGGCAGGACAGGGGTGCAATTTTATCATAAAGGCAGTCAGTAGCAGGATGGAGAAGGGAAGGGTTGATGTGGCAAAGGTTCCTGCGGGCAACAATTTGCAGGTTGGAGGCATGGGAGGTAGGAAACAGGGAGCGTAAAACTAATAAGGTTGTGATCAGAGAGAGGAAAGGGGATGTTGGAGAGGTTGCAGGGAGTGCAGAGGTGGGAGAATACTGTATGAGGTCGAGGGTCTTGCCATTGGAATGAGTGGTGGTTTGTGTCCATTGTATTAGGTTAAAAGAGGAGATTAAGTTGAATAGTTGAGAAGTGACTGAGGTGTTAACATTGATTGGAATGTTAAAGTCACAGAGGATGATGGCGGGTACTTCAGAGGAGAGAAAGTAGGGTAGCCAAGCAGAGATCTTATCAAAAAAGCAAAAAAGCATGACACAGGGTCGGGAGGCCAGTAAATGACTGCAATCCTCAGACAAATTGGATAAAAAAAGACAAATGCAGTGCACTTCAAAAGAACAGGGGAAAAGAGAGGGAGGTGTAGGAATAACCTGGAAGGTGCTCTGTGGGAATAGGAGAAGTCCAACCCTGCCTCCTTTTTCATCCGCCCGGCCTGGGGGAGTCCAGAGGAGGCCACCATAGTCCAAAGGAGGCCAATGCCTATGTAGCAATTTACTTGTTACATAGGCTTAGCCCCCTCTTATACTCTCCTGAGCCCAATCTCAATCCAACACTGTGCACAAGAGCAGCAGCTCTCTTAGCTCTCTCTTTCCTCACTGGTCAGAGAGGCAGCAGTGAAAAACATTGGCTCCTGCTGCTGTCAATCATAGCCAGTGAGGAGGGAGCAGGGTGTGGGGCCATTGACACTCAGAGCTTGGCTCAGGATCAAGCCCACACTCTTGCTATAGGGGCACTCAGCAGGGGGAGGGGCCAGGAGCGCCGGCAGGAGACCTCACAAGAGGAGCATTGGGGCTGCTCTGTGCAAAACCATTGCAGCACCATGGCAAACTTCAGCTTTAAGACATGTACAGTTTTAGAGCTCCTTTACCAGCAGGAGACATTAAACATTAGACCCGAGCAGTCCTTACTAATGCTTACAATCAGGTGAACGAAAACGTACTGCAGCAAGGAACACGCTGCGCACCTTGCGTCCAATCCTCGCGTTGCTGGAAGTTATGAGTTTGCATCGATTCTCATTTCCATTCAGCTTTCCGTGTTGGTGTCATCTAAATGTTTTTTGCAGAGTTCAACTCAGGGACAGCATGAAAAAGTGTGTATTGAATTTTAAATACAGATACAGAAGGGAAAGTAATACCGGGAAAGGAATAAAAAATAATATACAGATGTGCCTCCTAAGCACACACAAAAAAAAAAAATCCATATTACCCTAATATTTTAAAAAACGTCAGCTTGGCTTTGAAATTGCTTTGAAAAATAGCATTAATCACCTTTCACACTGGCTTGTTGTGTTTATAAGCTCATAATGCATGACGCCTGTTATTGCAGAACCAGGTTCTTTCATGAGTGTTTTCAAATAGCGAGATGATTTTTGAACATTGTGCCATAAACGCCTTTCGTCAGACAACAAGGAAAGACACAGCCAGGGTGCGCCATCAGAAGTTGAGATGAAAGGGCGGTGATTAAAAATAAAGTATTAATGCAAGGCCAAAAGTCCGACCTGTCACATCGCTGGAATTTTTTCTTGATTTCAAGGAATTCTTGAAAGTTTGTTGAAGAGCTTTCTTTTAAAAAGCAGGTACAGGTGAAAAGGACATAAATGTGCCCCCTCCTAAGTAACTAGGGGGAGCTAGATAGTTTTTCTTTTTTTTTTAGCTAGTTAAGCTGAATAGCAGCCTGGGCTGAGACAGAGGTTTATTTCAGTTCAGGGCTGGGAGGCTCTGCAGGTCAGTTCCTTGAAACCTCCCCCTGCTCTAGATATCTTGGAGAAGATTCTAGAAGCAGTGGGCGAGGGTGAGGAGCAGCCTGGGCTGAGACAGAGGTTTATTTCAGTTCAGGGCTGGGAGGCTCTGCAGGTCAGTTCCTTGAAACCTCCCCCTGCTCTAGATATCTTGGAGAAGATTCTAGAAGCAGTGGGCGTGGGTGAAGAGGGGCTGGCCTGCACACTTGGAGGACCTTGGCTAATCCCAAGCAGGAGGCTTGGAATGGGGCCAGGGCAGCCTTTAAATGTGCTGGAGCCTGCTCAGCAGCAGGAGAGTTTGGGTGGAAGATGAAGTGAGGGGCTGGAGAGCAGGAGCCTGGGAGGGGGCCCAGATGTGAAGGGGCTTTCCTACAGTCACAGAAGCTGGAAAAGAGGACAGCTCAGGATCACATTGGCCCCCAAAGCAAGGACCATCTGTGCAGCAGGGAAGGAGAAGGCCTGAGAGCAGCCACCCACCCACCAGCTTACAGACAGAGGAGTGAGTGAGTAGACCTGCACTCCCTGTGCCAGAAAGGGAAAGAAGCACTCTAGTAGGAAACTGGATTAGCTAGCTACCCAGGACTGTCTTGACATTTAAAGTGACAGGCACTGGATCCCCTTTCCAGAGATTCACCCAGTATGGCTAGCTAAAGGTGTATCTGGGATCTGGGGTGGTACAACAGGAGATGCTGGCTAGCTCTCCAGAAGAAAACTTTTGCTGTTAAAGAGACTTGTACATAGTTCCAAGAAGATTGTCCTCAGTTGCCATTCCCTTGGGCATCTGATACACCCCTTACCCCATCTAAGTTCAAATCCTCCCTAATAAGATAAAAAAAAAACAAGCCTAAGGACTGGTTATTGTCTCCTGGATGCAAGTCTGTATGGAAAATGCATGTTTCCTTGCTGTGCAGGACTATGGGGGGACCCAGGGGCGGACTGACAATTCATGGGGCCCCCGGGCAATAAGGGATCATGAGGCCCCTGTGTCCTTGCCCAAACTCAAAAAAGCCTATGAAAAAGGTACCAGGGGCATCTCATGGGGCCCCCTACTGACCCTGGGCCCTCGGCAGTGCCCGAGTTTCCAATGGTCAGTCCGCCCCTGGGGGCACCCAAAACTCAGCAAATCCTAAGGGTGTAGTGCTACATATATTATTGGTGCTCTGTATTTATTAATACATAATGAAATGCATTTTTGAAAATGCAAGCAGTGTAAGAACCTGAATTTGACCTGGAATTAGTCATATGCATCCTTCTGTAAAGCATAGCTCTGGATCGGAGAGGAAGCACAAGGAAACAATTTGCTGTGTTGTAGTGCTCATGTTATAACAAATGACATGCTAATAGGGGGAGAGTCAGAGTGACAGAGAGATCAATGTGCTGCTTCTCCTTTCACTGTCCAATCCCAGGTTGTATAAGGGACAAGATAAGACAAGATGGTTGTTTATCTGCTTCAATGCCGGGCACTTTCACCCCCTTCCTGCCCAGGCCAATTTTATCTTTTAGAGCTGTCGCACTTTGAATTACAATTGCATGATCATGCAACAAAATGATCATGTACCCAAATTTTTATCATTTTTTTCATACAAATATAGCTTTCTTTTGATGGTATTTAATCACCACTGGGGTTTTTTTATTTTTTGCTAAAATAACAAAAAAAAAGACTAACATTTTTGAAAAAAAAAAGCCCTGCTGTTCTTCGTTTCTATTACAAAATTTTGCAAGTAAATAATTCTTCTTCATAAATTTAGGCCAAACATATTCTGCTACATTTCTTTGGTGAAAATAACCCAACTCCCCTACAAATCACCCCTTTTTGGAAAATAGAGGCATGGTGAGTTTTTTGTAGTTGTAATTTTTTGAAAACAAAAAAAAACATTTCTTTTTTAACACACTGTCACCAGTGCTGTACAGCATCATCATATAACTGGTGTAGTTGTGATCACGGCCACTGACTGGTGACAGTACGAAAAAAAAAATTCAAATGTTTTTTCTTTTTTTATGACAAACAGTGATCAGAGCAATACAATGTTACCATAGTAGCACTGTACAGTACTACTCTGGGGGAAGTGATCAGGATTTTTTTTTTTTTTTACACATTATGATTGCTTTCGGCAGTGAATTTCATTGCTGTAAGAAAGCAATTTACTGAATGATATCAAGTCATTCAGTAAGTATTAGTGTGATTAGCTGTGATTGGCCACAGCTAATCACATGGTACTTATGGACTGTGATTGGCCCTGTCTGCACCATGTGATCACTTTGACCAATCACAGCTATTAAATTAGCCGTTTGCCTTGCATTTGGGTTCACATAAGTATAAAAAGAACATTGAGTGCCACCATTTCTCAGCTTTGCAGGCATGCACATTAATGTGATAGACACATGGAAAGTGATACAAAGACAAATACATGAACACAATGAGGACACATGATTTTTATTCCATGAAATTAGTGAGACCATTATTAACATGCCGATCAACCACTGCGTGATGTCTAGGGACTGATAACTTTAAATTGCTATGACAATAGAGTTCTTGGATGTCTTTGGTATTCACTCCTATCACTTTCAAATGGCATTGAGAAAAATGAGCAGCAGCTGAGCTTGTGAAGTACGAATGTGTATTAATTTATTTTAATGATTGTCACATTACAAGTGACTAATGATGACTCCATACAGCTTTTATTGAGTACATTTTGAGAAGATATCTTGCATTTTAACAGAAAAACTAAAAGAAAGACCATGGTAAAAAAACTTTTTTTTTGCTTGCTAAAGAGCCAGTCTACCCAAAACTGATATTTCATCCATGGTTGGATGTTCATGGTTTAGATCAACCACTGGTTTTCAATATCTCCCAGGGACTCCAGTAGCAACTCACCAAGGCTAAGGGTCTTGGTTCTGCCAACTTCTTGATGTAGTTTAGAAAAACTCAAGTGCTGATTAGTATTTTGTGTCCATTGGGTGCAAACCAGCCAGGCTTCATGAATAAAAAATTGTCAATTTGTTCAACTCAATTGGTTTGTGGTAATTGCCATTGAACACCAGAATTGGCAGGTCCACCACTGGTGCCCTGTGCTGTTCACAGATGAGAGCAGGTTCACCCTGAGCACATGTGACAGACGTGAAAGGATCTAAAGGAGAAAAGGAGAATATTCTGCTGCCTGTAACATCGTTCAGCATGACCGTTTTGGTGGTGGGTCAGTGATTTTCAGGGGAGGCATATCCATGGAGGAATGCACAGACCTCTACAGGCTAGACAATGGCACCCTGACTGCCATTAGGTATCGGAATGAAATCCTTGGACCCATTGTCAGACCCGACGCTGGTGCAGTGGGTCCTAGGTTCCTCCTGGTGCACAACAATGCCCGGCCTCATGTGGCGAGAGTATGCAGACAGTTCCTTGAGGATGCAGGAATTGATACCATTGAATGACCCACACAGTCGCCTGACCTAAATCCAATAGAACACCTCTGGGATATCATGTTTCGGTCCATCCGACGATGCCAGGTTGCACCTCAGACTGTCCAGGAGCTCAGTGATGCCCTGGTCTAGATCTGGGAGGAAATATCTCAGGACACCATCCGTCTTCTCATAAGGAGCATGCCCGATGTTTTGCCAGACATGCATACAAGCACGTGGGGGCCATACAAACTACTGCGTACCATTCTGAGTTGCTGCAATGAAATTTCAGCAAAATGGACTATCCTGCTGCATTATTTTTTCACTTTACTTTTTGGGGTGTCTTTGAATTCAGTCCTCTGTAGGTCGATCATTTTCATTTCCATCAAACAATGGGACATCCTTACGTTCCTAACACATTACCTGGTCCATATCCATATACATATATAGCATGAGATTTTTTCCCATTGAGATCTGATGTGTTTTCAAAGTGTTCCTTTAATTTTTTTGAGCAGTGTACTATTTGGCTTTGAGCACAGATTTTTCCGTTTCATTGCATACTGCAGGTCAGTTTCAGGCCCAGAGTTAGATAGCAGGTAACACATTTCAGATGTGCTGATTGTGCACCCTTGCAGATGTAAGTGGAACAGAAAAAGACTGTAGCAGATGCAGTAGTGGTGAGAATAGTAACATTATAGTGTTAGGCAAAAGTATAGGCAAGACAAATCAGGGCACAAACATGGATATCAGACTTCAAATGGTACTGAATCAACAGCGAGAAAGAACAGAACAAGCTAGATCATACACAAGTAGATCAGAGAAGATGCCAACTGGGTCAAACTGGAATCCACAAAGTTAGCTACACTATCACAAGCATTGGTGGTGTGTTGACAAAGGAGTTTTAAAGGTGAACAATGAGCTGGCCAATCAATGTCACCTCCCAGGCAAGGGTTGTCTCAGGCGGGTTTTTCTCATTATGTTGTAGGGACCCAAATCCTGGTACTGACAGCCTGGTCCTAAAGCTCTCCTCTAACTGTATCACCTTGCCCCACATTGTCCTAGCAGAAGCAGAATAGGGAACACAATGGAGTATTTGGCCATTCAAGATCAGTAAAACCCTGTCTGAACCACTCAGTTTCCTGTACCTTGGGTGTCACTCTCAGTCAAGTTTTAAAGAAGCAAAGGGGGAGTGCAGGAAGTTCAGGAAACCTCTAGTACATTGGAAAAGAACTGCTAGGCCTTTACAGGAGTAGCACGTCACCCCACCACAATTTCACCTTTCCACTTGTGCCATTTGTATGACTGTTATCCTAGAACTTTTCTATGAAGTTGGAACTCTTATTATGGAGGAACCTACCTAGTTTTTATGCTGTGTCATTGGAGGATTACTCTTGGGCATGGACAGCATGGGGCACAATTTTCACATTAAAGAAGGCTTAAAGAAGGTGGCCTTGAGTTAAAGCCAGACTGGACAACTCCCAGGATTTCCCAGGGGGTGAAGTAAGTGTGTTTCTGCCCCATTAGATATGGCATCTCTAGGAGAACTTATGATATTGATCTGTGAGATGTCACGAGGAGGCCCGACCGAGTACAGAGGTTGTTGTTTACGCATTCTTGTGACCCCCGCTACACAACAGTAATACAAAAGAAGAAAGAAGATGAGCACCTACAGGATCCATCTCTATATGTATGAAATTTTGCTGCTGGAGTAGGGGCTGTCAGGAGAAGATACACAAACAATTCTACTATGGAGTTTTTTTTGGACATGGCCTACATATATAGAGGAGGAGAGAGGCAACTATTAATAGAAAAGAAAAGTGGTATGTAAGGTGATGGGGATGCTAAAATGCATGGGGATTTTTTGGAATATAGCTCTACCCTCTTGAGGGCCACTGAGTTTTTGGACAGTCAGGCAACACACATTTTCCACACTTTCATCCAAAGTCAGTAAACAGTCCATAAGCTTGGTTGTTGTTGTGTTAGGGGTTAACAACTTGAATGGGTTCTAGGAGTATATGGAATGCCATATCAAGGGCAAAAAAAAGCACACCGCGTTTGTAAGGAGCACTTGGTCCCCTTTGGTGAACCTTCTCAGACTCCAGATGAACATCTCCTCATCCATCTGGCTGTCTTGAGAGTGTTCCTGAGCAGGGGATTACAAGATCTACAAATGAAGTACTCCCAGGGAGAACTAGCTTGGCATTGCACCTGACTGTCATCTCCCTTCCTTGGCCCAGGGGGTGTAGAAGTACTCACACTGTCGTGTTCCTATAATTTAATGGGTTGCAGCTGCTTTCAGGCCTTATCCCAGTCTGGCTCTTTCACTGTTGACAGGCTTTCTCTTCTAAGTAGACTGTGGAACAGTGGAGGTCCTCCTGTCCAGCTTCAGCCTGTACGTAGCCCCCCAACTCTGAGGACCCCTCTCAGGCTCCACACAAGCAGCACCTTCATCACTACATTTCCCACTCGACTCTGACTACCCTGCTGGTCAGTTCCTCCCATATTTAAGGGTTGTTCTAGCCATCATGTCAGGCTTCCTGTCTGGGGATTAGCTAGGTTCCTTCAAACATGCAAATCCAGGCCTCCTCCCCTCCTCTGCCCCTCTTCTAGAAAGTGGCAGATGTTTCTAGAAGGGTGGGAGGGCCCCAGAAGCCTTGACCTGTACAGCCTCCCAACCTAACCTGAAGCAACCTCACTCACTCCCAGGCTGACTCATACCCAGGCTTCTAGCAAGCCTCTAACTAAACACAAAGAATCCTGCCTAAACTAGAGGATGATACAGGAAAAAAAAGCAAAAAAGAGGAACTAACTCTTTAACTCAGCACAGCAATTGAGGCAAGATGCATAGGTGTCAACAGAAAATGGTACTCCATTACTACGAGGCAGACTGAGAACGAACATCTAACATACCCTCAAATACAGCAGCCATTCTAGTTAAGGCACAGTTGTCCTAATCCTAGGTCATAGTTATCTATTTCTTCATACCTATCTTTTCCATCTCTATCGCTGTAAATGGTTACTATGGCAACCATATTGTGTAAGTATGCAATTAAAACCAGCGACAATAGCTGAGCAGACATCTTTCCCTATTTCCTAGGTGAGCATATTAAACACAGAGTGTACATAATTGAACTGTACCCTTTGTATGAAAGCCTGTTGTTAACAGAAGCATTGTTCTATTCATGTGACAAACAGGGAGACCTTGATGAGGGCCTAACAAATGTAATCTCTGATTTGAGAAGGATGGCTGGCATAGGAAGTGGTTACAGGAGGCTCATAGTAAGTATTAATGAACAAAAAAGTTTGTGGAGCAGTATTTCAACCAAGGACTTAAAATGTACCGGTACAAGTCCTTGGATGTGGTGGCTCCATTATTTCAGGCCTGTTTTCCTTGACTTTCCCCCGGTGATTCTGTTGGTAACACACATCCTGTGCTAGCATGACAATACTCACTCATAAGGGTGAATCTTTCAATGGGGACACTTTTTCTGGTGAGATTTCTCTAAGAAAGGGTTCTCCAAACTATGGCCACTGCAACATTTTATCCAGCCCTAAAATGTAAAAAGGGACAATGATGGGGGCCCTGATGTAAGGAAGGACTATGATGGGGATTCTGATAAACGTGGGCTCAGATGGGGACTGTGATTTAAGTGGGGACTCTGATGGACGCAAATTTATTTGGAATTTCTTTCCTTTGCTTAATGAAGCTTTTTTCTTAGTTTTTCTAAATCATATCTTGCTAAACAGTAAAATGTGTATTCATCTATTTAGATGTGGCTAGTTCATTTATAAAACCAATCTTTTGGCCCCTGAATATTTGTAAAATTTAGAACGTGGCCCTCGAACTAAAAAAATATGGAGACACTGGTCTATGAAGAGAATGTGTTCTCTAGGGAAGATTTACCCTCACTTCCTGTTGCATCTCCAGAACAGGAAGTGAAGGTAAATCTCCCCCCACATGACAACAAACTATAAAAAATTAACCGATAGAGTTTTTTTTACAATAAAGTTTTATTGAAAGTACAAACATGGTACATTATAGCATTTATTCAGGTTAGGTAATTTCCTACAAATTATTACATTCATGGTGTCCATATACAAAATATTGTGGTAGGAGATACTGAAGGATAGAATATTCATGTACAGGTATATTGTATATCTACAATGTCAGTTTTACATTGTCGGACCCAAACGTACATGACATTAGGTTGAATAACATCATACATCAATGTAAAACTGTAAG
This sequence comes from Staurois parvus, assembly GCF_062004578.1. Taxonomy (NCBI): domain Eukaryota; kingdom Metazoa; phylum Chordata; class Amphibia; order Anura; family Ranidae; genus Staurois; species Staurois parvus. The sequence continues at coordinate 2,968,213 of NW_028317799.1, read as the reverse complement.
CTATATATACTGTACAATCAACTTTATGGTGTATTGCATTCTGTACCAAAATGTTTAAAGCTCAATATAACATTTCTGTAGTTATATTACCAAGAGAATACAGAAAAGTAGACCTCTCAATACAAGGTCCTTTTATGTATTAACAAATAATAGAACCATAGTTAAATCATCTATGCGTGGTATAAAAGAGAAAGAAAAGTTGAATATGAAGTTATATATACCGATAGGGGTTTTAAACCCTTTCCTATTTTTAATTGAACAAAAAAAGGGTTTGCATAGTCACACATTTTAGATAGATAGATAGATAGATAGATAGATAGATAGATAGATAGATAGATAGGAGATAGATAGATAGATAGATAGATAGATAGATAGATAGATAGATAGATAGGAGATAGATAGAAGATAGACAGATAGATAGATAGATAGATAGATAGATAGATAGATAGATAGATAGGACCATCTGTAATTTGATGCAACAACTTGCCAAGGCAGAATCGCTGATATGAATTTGCCACTTTCCCCAATGGATGTCTGTTTTCAATTTCCAAGCAGAACACAGCAAGTTCTTGATCATTTGCTAGTAGGCAGCACAGTGGCTATATGGTTAGCACTTCTGCCTGGCAGTACTAGGGTCGTAGGTTTAAATCCCAACCACAACACCACCTGCCTAGAGTTTGCATGTTCTCCCTGTTCCTATGTGGGTTTCCTCCGGGTACTCTGGTTTCCCCCCACACTCCAAAAGACATGCTGGTAGGTTAATTGGCTCCTGTCTAAATTGTCCCTAGTTGTCAGGGATCACGGCTTCGGAATCAGGAAGCACGGCGTCTCCCCCCGCGCATGCGCACTGGCGGCAGATCACGCCGGGACACAGGCACCAGGTCCTGGCGAGCCGCGGCTGACAGAACGCCGCGCATGCGCAGCAGGAGCCGCGGGCGCGCCTCAGGCGTCCAATGACAGCCGGGGGCGCGTCCTAGCCGGCCAATGACAGTGCAGGGCGCACTATTTAAAGATGCCCTGCACTGTCACAGATTGCCACAAGGTCTATCTGTGATCCTGAGTTCCTGCACCCGTCAAGTGACCCTGATTGACCCTGACTACGCTGCCTGCTCCTGTGATTGACCTGGATTGCCCTGACTACGCTGCCTGCTCCTGTGATTGACCCGGATTGCCCTGACTACGCTGCCTGCTCCTGTGATTGACCCGGATTGCCCTGAATACTCTGCCTTCTCCTATTCTGACCCCCGGCTTGCCTGACCATTCTACGGACTGACTTACCCTGCTGATCCATGTGACCCGACTACTCTTTGCCCGCCAATTCGGTACCCCGCTTACCCCCACGGGACCACGATCCGTTACCACCCTGCTGGGGCCGCCATCCTCTTCACATCTGGCTCTCCCGGTACCTGCATACGTCCCCGGAGGCCTCCTCAGCCACTGGTGGGCCTGCTCAGAGGTCGTGACCTGGCCCGGGACTGTTTCAAGTCCATCCCCACCATCAGGGTCCCTGGTGAAAGCACAGCCCGGGCTTAGACCCCACGCTCTGGGTAGGTCTGTCAGTTGGCAGCCTGAGGCACCACCTGGCGGATCATAACACTAGTATGTGTATGTATGAATGTGAGTTATGGACCTTATATTGTACGCCCTTTGAGGGTTAGGGACTGATGTGAATGTACAATATATATGTAAAGCACTGCATAAATTGACGGCGCTATATAAGTACCTGCAATAAATAAAGTTTAGTATTGGAGAGGTGATAACATAGGAAAAGGTGTGTTGATTCTTGCAACCCAAATCCAGGCTAATTTTCTGTTGCTCAGGCTGCAATATTCACCTTCAATTTGGAGCTTCCCCTGGCAATACTTCTTCTTCATCACAAGATGCCCTCAGTCCTCAGGGTTAAATGGCACCTTGCATCACTCAACCCAGAAGACTGAGTACATACTGTGAGTGCAGGACATCGTGACCTTGCCACCACAACCACAATGGTGCCCATCATTTACAGTGTAGTGGTACAGAGAATGGTACTGATGTCATCATCAGCCTGAGTTAGTGGCAAAGAGAACCCTACAGCATCAAATGATTGGCCTGAAGACTTCAGAAAATGTAAGTATTAAAACATAAAAGCATACAATATTGCCAGTCAGGACAACAAGAGGAAAGGGAGTTGATTTTGGGTGAAGGGGGTGTGGAGTTAAGATTTAATGACTTACTATTGATTAATGCCTTAGTCACCACTGGCATGAAATAAACCTAAAAAATAGAACCTTGCAAATAGTGATCACCTTATTTGTTCTTGTTTTTGGACAAATGTTTCTTAAATATACATTAACCATTTCAATTTTCTAAAACCGGAGCACTACTTTAAACATCTGTAGTGAGGATTCCAAGGAAAGGTGGGGGGAGGGGTGTTTTGTTTTTTTTTGGAGTTCAGCTTTAATGACTTACTATTTACTAATAACTTAAGCCTAAAAAATAGAAACCTTCAATAGGTTTAAACAATAATCACTTCACTTTATTTATGAGATTTACTTGGACAGGTGTTTCTGAAATATACATTGACCATTTCATTTTTTTAAGAACCAAGGAGCACTGCTGTAATAATAGCATAAAAAAAAATTATAAAAAAAAAAAGATAAAAAATATATATTAGGTTTTACTGCAATGCACACATCTGAGACTTTGAGGTTTGTCTTCCTCATATTTTTTTTCAAGGAACAATGTTTGATGTAGAAAACAATAAACAACAGTGAAGCTGTCCGATAATAATTATTGATGTTCCTGCATAAATTCTCTGGTTAGTGGAATACAATAGGAACACAAGTATTTTAAATTCTCTAAAGAATTCCCATCAAAACAAAACTTTTCTATGGTTTCCAATGACAGAACTGTTTAAAGACTGAGGCACAACTTTTCTGCTCAAAGTACATAAGCAAAGGACACACCCGTGCATGCACACAGTTAAGCAAACAACGAAGAATGAACCCAGATGGGTCTTTTTTCCATTAGTACTTTTCATGTATACTGTCTTTAAAAAAAAAATATGCAATAATTTAAAGACTGGTGGAAAGGTTTAGAGTAGTAGTAGTAGTTAAAAAATTCACACAGTCAAAAATAAAAAATTCCATCCTGCTCCTTCAGATTTTATCATCACTACAGTTGAACATCGATTTGTTCCTACTAACAGTTAGAAGATCAACTGAATGTTCCAAAAATAAAAATTCTCCAACAAAAATCTACTAGTGTATGGCTACTATAGGATCCCCACCCACTGCTCCACCTAAACCAAGAGTTATTTTTGTCTGTCCTCCATTGTCGCACAGTTCTTCTTTAGCTGCCTCTGTCGCTTGACTTTTCTGATGATCCAAAAGCTTGTCGGGGCTTCATCAATAAGTTCTCAATTAAGTTCAAGCTAACAGCATGTGTTCCCCTGCAGTTTTCACTGGGTTCTCCCAGTGATGATCGGGCTTGGGCCTTGCCACTGTGGGAGCATCAAGATCCTACAATTTCCAGTCTTACTGCCTTGCCGCAAGTTTTCCGTAATACCAGACAGGGCCTCTTCAGCTGCTGGAGCACTTCTTCGGCTTCGTTAAGGAAGCATGACTGTTGGTCAATATGTAGTTCAGTTTTGCAGCTTTGCCTCGGAACTAGCATGGAGTAATGAAGCCCTTTCCTCATATGATTAAGTCTAATTGACGAAACATGTCAAAGGGAAGTGACGTCAGACGCACAGCTGAACCGGAAGTGATCAAGCGGCCATTTTGGATCCTGGAAATCTCTATCTGAGACACAGGAGAGGATCTGCTGAGGATTTCCAGAGGTCTGGCTGGGCTGATTTCTTGAAGTAAAACAACAAGAAGCGCACCAACCTTGCGCATTACCTCAGTAACCAAAATTTATTTAGTAAAAGAATGGTACTCACAAATAAAAACAGGCATGCAAGTCCTCCAAGGGACTTTAAAGGCAAGAGGCCAGTGCGAATTCCATCATGGGGGTAGGCACTCAGTACAGCTGACGCGTTTCGAAGGTCATGCCTTCTTCCTCAGAGCAGCTCCACACCAGCCTTGGTGTGGAGCTGCACGACCTTGTTTATTCTGGTGGTTGCTTTTTCGGAGTTTGATCTACTCACCACGGGCCTGGGTCCCGGAGAAATCGCATTTGGTTCATTGGGCTGATTTCTTGTTTGATGGCAATTTTAAAGATGAAGATATATGTAAGCACATGAATAAAGTATATTCTGTTTAAGTTTTTATGGAATTACGCTATTGTGGTTTCATTTATGGTGGGCATCGTTTGGTGACTGATGTGGAGAGGAGTATAATACTGCGGCTGTGAAGATCCCTCTGGAGGAACTTATTATTATATATCAGTACCCTGCCTGGAGGATTACTAAGCTTGTGTTTATAATTTTTTGGTAAGGGTATTTAATTTGCACACTCTAGAATTGGACACGTTTTTCACAGTTTTTTATCACTAGATTGTTTCACGGGCACGTGTTTACACAGCTATTCACCTTACCATATAGTGATCACGAGTGTTTTTGTGTGAATCACATTTGTTATGGAATGAATAATTCAAGTTGTTAAGGATAATACACTACTGTATGTGCGTTTTCCTTTATTTTTTTTTAGGTTTTTTTGGTTTCAGAAATCACTTTGGAGGCTGTCTTTACCTGGAGGTTGATTTTGAGATTTTGAATGACTGATATTTTGAAGGACTATTTTATTATTTTGGAACTTGTGTGGTTTTTGTTTTGTTCAGAGCACTTATTATATTTGTATTTATACTTGGGATACTAAGCATACTTCATAAGATTATCACACTTTTTGGGGTTTAAGTCTATATGCGTTTTGGGGAAGTTTGTTAATAAGGTAAGGGTACACTGTATTTGATTGTCATTATTTTGCACTAGGGGGGTTTATTTGTATTTATACTTGGGATACTAAGCATACGTCATAAGACAAACATAAAAATTGCTGCGCTGCCTCTACCAAAAATACTTTAAGTAAATAAATAAATTAACTCCCTACTACACAAAGGATCCCTACTAATGTGCATATACTACAATGCCGTGTGGGCTGACAATTATATCCCTCCTCCGCAATAACTAAATCATAAATAAACCAATTCAACATGCTTAAACGACGCTAGTGCTAAAAATAGTACATATACAATGCCATCAAACTGTGTATACAGTGAAATTGTATAAAACAATGTATATATCTTCAGTTGGACATACCTAGGGGCTGTGACCTGGTTCCAGCTTTCTGCAAGTCCATCCCCACCATATGGAGCCCTTATGAAGAAGCACACTAGGGCTTAGACTCTGCACCCTTGGGAATCCCAAGTTGGTGATCTACAAGGGCTCACTATCACTGAAACCAGACAGAGCCACAAACATCCAGCAACAAGATGCTCAGGTGTGAACAGACGGACACCTTTGAATATGTAGCGTTACCCCCAAAGAAACCATTTGTATCTTGCCCAGGCTTTCCCCTATATATTCTCCCAAAGCCAAGCACATGGCATTTCCTATAGCCAGATGCACACAACTTTCTCTTGTTACACCAATGTTCAGTCTAGGGGTTGTAGTTTTTGTTGTTTTTATTTTCTTTTAGAACTGGGATAGGGAAGGGATATAGCTGGATACCAAACACACTTGAGGACAGCTTTCTCTAAGTATCTGTGTCGCAAACTGTACAAAGAATGGAGCAAAGTTCCTCTGTATAAATGCAGAACTTAATGGACAGATGCTCTTCTGGACACCAGCCGGTGTCCCCTCTAGCTTATGCCCAGCAGCTGACTATATAGGTCCCAAAGGGATTAAACAGCACAAGTCACAGCATCCACGTAGAACAGTTTGTACTCACAAGGCCCTTGCTGCAGGTCACCTTCCTCTGTGATACCAGACAGGATCTGTAGACATCCCTCTAGGTCATCTCTCAGAAGCACCCTGGGTTTCAGCATCCTCGCCCTCGGGTCGCCCACCTTATGTCTCCTGGCAGCATGAGCCAGGGAGGCAGCCACCTCCCCTAGCTGGAACTCCCTTCTCAAAGGAAGAAAAACCCAGATCCCATGTGCTCACTGAGTATAAATACTAGTGCTCAGCATGCTCAGAGGAAAAACTGAATGTATCTATCAGGTACTAAAGGGGTGTAACCACAAATTAACACTAACGCAATAAAAAAATAGGGCTGCATGCATATCTTCAAAAAAATCCTCAAATGAATCCTCAAACAATCCGTGATCCTATGGTGTCTTCTAATGGTATATTACCAAACAAATATAGTCCACCAATTCATAAATATTGTGCTCCTTCACCAGTTGTGCTGTCATATATGGCCAAACCGTTAAGTGAGGTCATACAAGCTTGTGTCCCTTTAATTGGGCTCAGAGGTGGACAAATGAATAAATCCCTGTATCCCAGATGGATGAATGGAGTTTTTCCTTTTTCCCAGCAGGGGGTCTCGCTGTTACCTAGAGATTCTTTTCTTGGAGGCGGATGGATGGAGTTATCCCTCTTCCCACTAGGGGGTTTCTTGACTCCTTTCAAACTTTTTCAAGTACAGTGCACTTGTAACATCCAGGGCACTAGATGGATCGCTTGTTTACATTTCCATTCCAATTGTATATTTCCTCCTTAAGAATGCATATTTCTGGAGTAGTGTTTAAAATAGCCGCACTGACACTGCCAGCCATAATGATGTCTAGTGGGCCCCCTCTCCTGACTTGTTTTATCATGTGATCAGTGACTTAATCATAGTCCTATAATTGAGTCAGTGATCCATCCATCCATACGCCTCCAAGAAAAGGATCTCTAGGTAACGGCAAGACCCCCTGCTGAGAAAAAGGAAAAACTCCATCTGGGATACAGGGATTTATCCAATTGTCCACCTCTGAGCGCAATTAAAGGGACACAAGTTTGTATGACCTCACTTAAAGGTTTGGCCATATACGTTAGGTGAGAGCACAACTGGTGAAGGAGCACAATATATAAAGTTGCAAGAAAAAGTATGTGAACCCCTTGGGATTACGTGGAGTTTTGCATGAATTGGTCATAAAATGTGCTCTGAACGTCATCTAAGTCACAACAATAGAAGAACACAGTCTGTTGAACATAATACTACACAAACATTAGATGTTGCCATGGTTTAATTGCACATAACATGTAAACATTCGCAGTGCAGGGAGGAAAAAGTATGTGAACCTTTGGACTTAATAACTGATTGACCCTCCTTTGGCAGCAATAACCTCAACCAAATGTTTCCTGTAGTTGCAGATCAGACCTGCACAACGATCTGGAGTAATTTTGGACCACTCTTCTTCACAAAACTGTTTCAGTGTAGCAATATTCTTGGGATGTCTGGTGTGAATCGCTCTCTTAAGGTCATGCCACAGCATTTCAATCGGGTTGAGGTAAGGACTCTGACTGGGCCACTCCAGAAGGCGTATTCTGTGCTGTTGCAGCCATTGTTTTGTTGAATTACTTGTATGCTTTGGGTCATTGTCCTGTTGCATCACCCATCCTCTGCGGAGCTTCAGTTGGTGGACAGATGGTCATACGTTTTCCTACAAAATGTCTTGATAAACTCTGGAATTCAGTTTCCCATCAATGACAACAATCCGTCCAGGCCCTGAGGCAGCAAAGCAGCCCCAAACCATGATGTTTCCTCCGCCATGTTTTACAGTGAGGATGAGGTTTTGATGTTGGTGTGCTGTGCCTTTTTTTCTCCACACATAGTGTTGTGTGTTCTTCCCAAACAACTCAATCTTGGTTTCATCTGTCCACAGCATATTTTGCCAGTAGTGCTGTGGAACATCCAGGTGCTCTATTGCAAACTTCAAACGTGCTGCACTATTCTTTTTGGACAGCAATGGCTTCCTCCGTGGTGTCCTCCCATGTACTCCATTCTTGTTTAATGTTTTCCTTATTGTAGATGTGTCAACAAAAATGTTAGCATGTGCCAGAGATTTCTGTAGGTCTTTAGCTGACACTCTGGGATTCTTCTTTACCTCATGCAGCATTCTGCGCTGTGCTGTTGCAGTCATTTTTACAGGACGACCACGCCTAGGGAGAGTAGCAACAGTGCTAAACTTTCTCCATTTGTAGACAGTCTGTCTTACTGTGGACACATGAACATCAAGGCTTTTGGAGATACTTTTGTAACCCTTTCCAGCTTCATGCAAGTCAGCAATTCTTGATCGTAGGTCTTCTGAGAGCTCTTTTCTGCGAGGCATGGTTCACATCAGACAGTGCTTCTTGAAACCAGTAATCCCAAAACAGGTGTGTGTTTTTTAAGGGCAGGACAGCTGTCAGCAACACATCCAATATCATCACACTGATTGGAGTCAAGGTTGGCTCACTCCTGGCTCCAATTATCTCTGGGAGAAGTCATTAAGCTAGGGCCTCACATACTTTTTCCTCTCTGCACTGTGAATGTTTACATGTTATGTGCAATTAAACCATGGCAACATCTAATGTTTGTGTAGTATTATGTTCAGCAGACTGTGTTCTTCTATTGTTGTGACTTAGATGACGTTCAGAGCACATTTTATGACCAATTCATGCAAAACTCCACGTAATCCCAAGGGGTTCACATACTTTTTCTTGCAACTGTATGAATTGGTGGACTATATTTGTTTGGTAATATACCATTAGAAGACACCATAGGATCACGGATTGTTTGAGGATTCGGTTGAGGATTTTTTTTGAAGATATGCATGCAGTACTAGCGTGATTGTAATATCACACCGAAATTTATTAGGACTCATTCACTTGTTATTTGATTGCAATATATTTTAATAATTTATTTAATATACCGTATTTTCCGGCGTATAAGACGACTTTTCAACCCATTAAAATCTTCTGAAAAGTCGGGGGTCGTCTTATACGCCGGTGTCAGGGCGGCACTTTTTCGAGGGGCGGCGCGGCACCGCCCCCCCCTCCTCCAACGGACACTAAGTACAGGGGTGGGCAAAGGGGCTGCTGTACCTTACCTGGCTCCGGTCCCGGTCCCGCGACGATCCGGTCCAGGGAGCGCGGCTGCTCCATCTTCAGTTTGGCCGCTCGGCTCCGCCTCCTCACCGGTGATTGGGCGCCAGCACTGGAAAGGCACACAGGCGACCAATCACCGGCGAGGAGGCGGAGCCGAGCGGCCCCGCGAAAATCGAGTGGCCGAGCTGAAAGAAGGAGCAGCCGCTCCTCTCCCCCACTGACACTAATGATGGGCACTATTCCTCCTCCACACTGACACCAACGATGAGGCACTGTTCCTCCCCCACTGACACCAACGATGGGGCACTATTCCTCCCCACTGATACCAATGATGGGGCACTATTCTCCCCACTGATACCAATGATGGGTCACTATTCCTCCCCCACTGACACCAATGATGGGGCACTATTCCTCCTCCACACTGACACCAATGATGGGGCACTATTCCTCCTCCCCACTGACACCAACGATGAGGCACTATTCCTCCTCCCCACTGACACCAACGATGAGGCACTGTTCCTCCCCCACTGACACCAACGATGGGGCACTATTCCTCCCCACTGATACCAATGATGGGGCACTATTCTCCCCACTGATACCAATGATGGGTCACTATTCCTCCCCCACTGACACCAATGATGGGGCACTATTCCTCCTCCCCACTGACACCAATGATGGGGCACTATTCTCCCCACTGATACCAATGATGGGGCACTTTTCCTCCCCCACTGACACCAACGATGGGGCACTATTCCTCCTCCCCACTGACACCAACGATGGGGCACTATTCCTTCTCCCCACTGACACCAATGATGGGGCACTATTCTCCCCACTGATACCAATGATGGGGCGCTATTCCTCCCACTGACACCAATGATGGGGCGCAATTCCTCCCACTGACACCAATGATGGGGCGCAATTCCTGCCACTGATACCAATGATGGGGCGCTATTCCTCCCACTGACACCAATGATGGGGCGTTATTCCTCCCACTGACACCAATGATGGGGTGCTATTCCTCCCACTGACACTAATGATGGGACACTATTCCTCCCACTGACACTAATGATGGGGCACCATCATTGGTGTCAGTGGGAGGAATAGTGTCCCATCATTGGTGTCAGTGGGAGGAATAGCACCCCATCATTGGAATACCATACTGAAATAGCATACCATATTAAAATCAAATCTGATATTTTTTCATTTTTATTTGGTGTTCGTTGGAAGAGGGGTAGTCTTATACGGCGAGTATAGCTCAAACCCTATATTTTAACAGGAAAAGTAGGGGGTAGTCTTATACGCCCAGTCATCTTATACGCCGGAAAATACGGTATGTTTATTTAATGTGTTGTTAGTGGAGCACGACACCACGGGTTTTTGATTTATTTAGACACATTGGTATGAGTATGTGTATAGTGTAGGCGACCCACTCATTTATTCATTCATTTATTTATTTACCTATTCATTTATATATTCAATTAATTGCCTATTAGTTTCATTATTGTACATATCAAACACACATGATATATAAAAATATTTGGTGGATTTTATTTATATATTTCACTTAATATAAATACACTATAGTAGCTTACAAGAATCACATTTATAAATAAAAAAATAGGGATTTTTAGTTCACACATATTGCAATACATGTTTAAGCTTAAACATGTATTGCTGTCAGGGCTCCGGGTATGACCAGAGGTGTGTGGACTGACACAGGGAAACGCAGGCTTCAGATATGGTACAAACTATATGATTTATTAAGACTAACAATACAAAACGCAGTGCAAAACTAAACATAAACACAGTGCAAACAAACCAAACCAAACCACCTACAGATAACAATACATACAATGCAAGAGTCGTCAGGCAGGCCGGGTCAGTAGCAAACGGGCAAACGGAGTACCAGAAACAGGCGGGAGAGTGGTCGGGGTCACAAGCTGGGTTCAGTAACTCACGGGCAGCGCGGTGCAGAGGGTCGGGCAGAGAATGGTCAGGGTCACAAGCCAGGGATCAGACAGGAGAAGTCAGCAGAGGTCAGGATCAGGCAGGGTCGGCAACAAGTCAGGCAGAAACAGGAACAGGAACACAGGATACAAGATACAGGGGCCCATGGAAAAACACACACCAAGGCCCTGACTGTGAGTCTGGCCATTCCTTAAATTCAACCCCTGCAATCAGCTTCAGGTGTTTGGCTGACTGCAGGGGTGAGTCTCTGATTGCTGAGAGCACCCGCTGGCCAGCCCTGGTACTGCAGCCCAAAAGGCAGGTGAGTCCCACCATTATTGGCAAGTCCATTTCTGACAATTGCAATATGTGTGAACTAAAAATCCCTATTTTTTATTGCAAAGTTTGCTGGAAAGGGTATATACCAGTGTGCAGAAGGTTCCTTCAGAATGTGTAGTGTTAATATGTAAAATAAGATTGTGCAGCGCTAAATATGCGCTAAAGTGTTAATATGTGGTTACACCCCTTTAGCACCTGATAAATACATGTACAAGCTATTGGGATTTGAGCACAGGTATATCTTGTTTGCTGGATTGTGGGTCAGTAGCCAGACCCAAACTTAGTAGCTCTCCTCCACTTTGTGTCCCATATTGGCATTGTGTCCACAGTAGCATTTGCGTTGGCAGAGCAGAGTAGGACTGGCCAGAGAGGGATTACTTTGACATAGTTGCTTAAACATGTATTGCAATATGTGTGAACTAAAAATCCCTCTTTTTTTCTAAGTTTGCTGGTAAGGGTATATAGCAGTGTGTAGAGGGTTGCTTCAGAATTCTTAGTGTTATTATGTGGTTACACCCTAGGGTTTCCACATTATCCCTTTGAAACCGAACACACATTAGTTACACTGATTCTGTGGCTAATTAAGGTGGTAATTAAACTCACTTAGTGCCTTATCTTCATTAAATTAGCCTCAGAACCTGTGTCATTAATATGTGTTTGGTTTTAAAAGGATGAAGTGGCAACCCTATTACACCCCTTTAGCACCTGATAGATAAATGCATGTACAAGCTATTGGGATTTGAGCACAGGTTTATCCTGTCTGGTAGCCTCTCTAGCGGTCTGATTATGTCCATATTTCTGTGCTCAAAGCGGTACATTTTTTTGCATGGAAATATGTATTTTTTTATTGTAGGCCTGTAATTTTTAGGAATAACTCCCTGAAATCTGTACGAACAAGAGTCTAGTAAACATCCCGGGTATGTTAAAATTTGAAACATGAAATCATAAATTATAATTTAATAAATAATCATAAAAATAATATAATAATAATACATTTAATTCAATAATATAATCAAACCAAAAACACTGAAATTTGAAATATAGCACCAAGTTCGCACATCACTGAGAAAAGTCGCAAAATCGTTTTCAGTGTCTGATGAGGAATTTCCCCATGAATCATTATCACTCAATTCTGCAAGTGGTTCTAATTTACTATCGCTGTTCTCTAGCTGGTCTAAGACCTAAAGGGACGCTTTTTGGACGCCATGGACGTTTCTCAGTTTCCAGGCAGAAAGAACAGTAAATGCAGGCAGGGCGCCGGACAAAGCACTCGGGACAAAATGTATGTGAAATGGTTTGATACAGGAATGTTATACTATGTGATATTAGTGTATGTAGTGAATGTCACTTTTTCCCGCCAGTTCAGTCCCCCGTAACTCCTGACATCACAGGGAACGGAACCCGGAAGACAGGTGCCGGCATCAGCTGGAGGACATTGCTGGGGACACTACAGGGGGGACATCACGGGAGCGCAGGACAAGGTAAGTGAAGAAGAGATCCCGGAGCAGCGCTGCAGTGTATTCCCGAGTGTAGCTTGGGGTTACCGCTTGTGGTGCTGAAACTACCCCGAGCTACACCCAGGAATACCGCCAGGGAGGTTAAGCAGGAAACCACACTATACTAAACTAGGCTATGGCTATATACAACCTAGCAACCTACCTAGGAGGGTGCTACAAATATAATGGAAATCCTTATGTTGGGCATTGAACACTTAAGGAAAAGTGCTTCATATCAAGGTGTGAACTAGACCTCAAGAAGGTGAACTGATAAAATGGTCACTTACATATCCCAGGTAGGGTTGCCACCTCATCCTTTAAACTCAGTGCATTAAATTAGCCTAAGAACCTTTGTAATTAATATATGTTCGGGTTTAAAGGGATGAGGCAATCCTAATCGTGGGTAGGCTCTTTTATCCAGAAGTAGCACCCCAGCCACTTTTGGAAGTGACTTCACAGAGGCAGCTTCAGAACGCCTTCAGATGTGCATCCTATGGACATGCTGGGTGCCTCACTTGCTTCCTGTTTGAGATGCTTGAAAATATGCTTCCTTTAGGCTAGAGGCCATGAAAGAGCCCAGATAACATGGTAGATCTCTTCAGAAAATTGCCAGCCTACTACTTTCCAACAATTGCAGTGGCTCTTTTTCTCTTGATTTTGAAAGGAAGTGAAACATTGATGTTGATGCTTTCTCTACAGGTGGAGAGAGAGGTTTAGGGACAAAAAAAGGTTCATGCACAGAGATCTACTTTAAAAGAAATGGACAGCGTACTGGATATAACGTCAAAGTAATATTATGCCATCAGAAGAAAGAACATGCGAAGTTCTATATCATTGTCTTCACAGAAAGCATTTCCATCCTTGACATTGACTGTACAGGACTGTGAAAATATCAATAGTTTCTTTAGAGTACTTTGTTTCAGCATACAATAAATAAACACGACAAAACCTCAACATTCCCGTAGTTCTCTTCTTTTGTCTCCAATGTGCACTTTGACTCTCCTTTTAGCTACAGGTATCCTTAGTAAGAGGAGTCATCTGGTGCCTGTCACGATGCATCCTTGTTCATTCCCACGGAGTACGCATCTTGCTGGTTCCTCATTGCGCATTTTTATTTTGTATTGCATAAAGCACTTATTTGGACTTTAGAGCAAGATTGAACATTGAATTTCATTATAGTGTTGCCACCATCATAGCACAACTTTCACTCATTGAGGCTATATGTCTGTAGAGACTTTGCCATTATAACTGATATTTCCCACAATGTTCTTGTGCTGTGTTCATGTGTCTTTTTTGTGTAGATCATTGATTCTCAGACAGGATGCCACCTGGGTTCCCCCAGAGTGCCATGACCCAGTTTGCCCTGGATCAGTACCATTAATTTCGCAGGTGCCGGTGGGTCAGCCTCCAGCACAATAACAACCAATGACACTCCAGGGCCAGGACGCGTGATGTCATTTGTTGCTGTTGTATTGCGGCTGTCTCATCTGCACCATATCAACGCATGACTCTGATTCAGGGCAGGCAGCATGCAGGATCACCCAGCATTCAGGAGAAGATGGAAATATGCCTCCTCCAGGCATCCTGCACCTCACTTCCTCTGCCACATGGATGGAGTCAAAAGGTAGGGCTCTAATATGAAAAGGGGACCATGTGATTGGGGGGCTGTATGAAGGGGTACTGAGTAATTGGGGGGTTCTTTGATTCAAGAACCTGTGTGATTGCGAGCTCTGTGGTGATGAGAGGATTCTGACTTTGAGCTGATGGGAGGACTCTCATTTGATGGGGAGGCTTTGATGAGATGGAGGGACTTTGAGGTGATGGGGGTTTCTCATGTATAGAAGTGCCTCTGATATTAAGGAGTGATTGTGACCTGAACTGGGTTTTCTGATGTGATGGGGGGACATCTGACATGATGGCGGATTTCTGATGGGATGGGGAGCTCTGATGTAAAGGGGGACTCTGATGTGATGAGAGACCTTGGATGTAATAAGCAGGGGCGGACTGACAACCCATGGGGCCCCCGGGCAATAGGGGATCATGGGGCCCCTGTGTCCTTGCCCAAACTCAAAAAAGCCTATGAAAAAGGTACCAGGGGCATCCCATGGGGCCCCCTACCAACCCCGGGCCCTCGGGCACTGCCCGAGTTTCCAAATGGTCAGTCCGCCATTGGTAATAAGGGAACCTCTGATCCGAAGGGGGACTTGTCTGCAATGTCCCAGGATCAAGTTTCCCATTGATAAGTAACAGTTCCATTTTAGACTGGAGTTCCTTGAGATTTTGCATACTTTTTAAAGGTTGCCACGAATGAAAAAAAGTTGAAAAGTGTTATAGTATTCCCCTTCACTCTTTCCCCAGGAACTAGATAAAAGGTTATGCAAGGAGGCGAGGAAAGGGTGGAGGAGCTTGGTCAACACAGATAGTAATTAGATACTTACAGAAGAGCTTCACTGTTCCTGGCCCACCCATTCCACTCATTGGATTGAATTCCATCAATCATGAATTCAAAATTACCCATTGGAGTTACCTAGAGCAGTCTGTATTGCATAGAGAAGCATAGTAACTCATAGATGAGACCACTGGGTCTAGAATAATGGGGTTGATTCTCTAATACTGGAAAGTGCAGAATCTGGCGCAGCTCTGCAGAGAAACCAATCAGCTTCCAGGTTTTATTGTCAAAGCTTAAGTGAACAAGCTGAAGTTAGAAGCTGATTGGCTACCAAGCAGGGGCGGTCTGAAAACTCATGGAGCCCCCAGGCAATAGGGGATCATGAGGCCCCTGTGTCCTTGCCCAAACTCAAAAAAGCCTATGAAAAAGGTACCAGGGGCATCTCATGGTGCCCCCTACTGACCCCGGGTCCTCGGGCAGTGCCCGAGTTTCCAAGTGGTCAGTCCACCCCTGCTACCAAGCACAGCTGCACCAGATTTTGCACTCTCCAGCTTTAATAAATCAACCTCTATGTATGTCTTCAGGCATGTTTATGGGGAAGGGGAGTCCAGGGAAGGCAAATACAAGCTGATTAAATTGCAGCTACATTACAGTATCCTTCTAGGTATGCCATACAGAGACTTCTCTATATTACATATCACCCTTCACATTATATAAAGAGAACGTGAATTCCCCTTGAACCACATTTACCTTCAGGCCGAAAAAAGAAGGTTTGGAATGTGACAGATAAAAAAAATGAAGCATAATATCTGGTACCAGTCAGTTTGAAGAAAAATACATTAAAAAATAAGCAGAGATGTCAAGAGGGGGTCAAGACCACAACAGAAAACAAATAAAGCTCAACAATACTTCCCGGTAATTCCACCAAATTAACTTGACAAGCAGCTATGGTTGCTAGGAGACAGAATAAAATCTGGCAACTGCCTTCCTGCCGTTAGACCCAACTAACCAATTAACCATATATATAGTGATATATATCTAAATTAAAAAAATGGGAAAAAAGGATTTAATGAGCACAACCATTATAAACATAGCTAATAAACATTTGACATGACCTAAACTTCAACCAGCAGGCATTTCTCATTATAAAGTAGTCTTAATTAGCAGATATATACAGATTGAGCCCAAATTAGTGCTTGCCATCTTCGAACTTCTGCTGTGCAAATTGTTCACTGTGTGTGAACCGTGCTTCTACAATATCTTGAACTCCATGATTTTGAAGAGACCCGTATGTGTGATAGCACTGGACCAAGAGAAGTGAAAATTAGTTCCAATTGATATATCATAAAGTGATTATTTTCCTTCAAAGAAGCAAATCTATGATTAAAATATGATATGGGTAAACCTTGTTCTGGTTCTAGGCTGCTGCCTCTTTGATTGGGCCTAAGGGATCATTCAGCAGATCGTAAGTTCTTGGATGTGTATAGAGGAGTGCCTTGTACCAGACACCCTACTATACAAATCTATGGCTTTGAAATGGAAAGCCTGTTTCCTCTCTTCATCAAGATGTGCTTTGAGATGTTGAGAAGTTGGGTGTAACTACATGAGGAGCAGAAGGTACAATTGATTGTGCCACAATACTGTAGGTGTAGTATCAGGGGCGGACTGACCATTTGGAAACTCGGGCACTGCCCGAGGGCCCGGGGTCAGTAGAGGGCCCCATGAGATGCCCCTGGTACCTTTTTCATAGGCTTTTTTGAGTTTGGGCAAGGACACAGGGGCCCCATTATCCCCTATTGCCCGGGGACCCCATAAGTTGTCAGTCCGCCCCTGTGTAGTATCATATTCATTAATTTTCATTGCCAGACACAACTAATGTATTTGTGTACAGAGGCATTTGCTTTGATTCTCCAATGTGCATTTGTAAAGGAATTCATGTCATTTGACAGTCTATGTAATCTGCTGTCCTCTGTTATGTAGGAGGTTAATAACTCGTTTTGTCAGGGGAGAGATTAAAACTGTTTTACTTACCTGATCCTCTGCACCCCCCAGCAGATGGAGCTTCCCTGTGCTCCGTTAGTTGACTGTCCCTTGGCTTTATAATGTCCAAAGCAGGGTTATAGACCCTGCTTTGGTCTTGATGACATCAGGCCCCAAGACCAGTGGACCATGGAATAGAAGAAGCTGCGGGAGCTGGTCTAGCTACAGGGAGGAGTGGGTCTGTAAATTATTTTTGTTCCCCTGGACCAGGGTTTTCAAACCTTCTAAAAAAAGGGCCACTTTGCTGTCCTTTTAGACTATAGGGGGGCTGGACTGTGGCCAGCAAGAATAGAATTTTCCTGGCATCAGTGGGAGTAAACAGTGCCCCAGTGTTGACATCAGTGGGAGGAATAGTGTCTCATTGTTGGTGTCAGTGGGAGGAATAGTTTCTCATGTCAGTGGGAGGAATAGTTCCCCAAGGGCCAAATAAAGGCAAACAAAGGTCAGCATCTGGCCCCTGGGCTGCAGTTTGGAGGCCATTGCCCTAGAGCAAAATGAGCAATGCAAGGGATAATTTTTCAGTTGCCCCTTGTTGGGTGTTAAATAAAGATATAGAAAATAGGTTCAAATGTAAGGGGGGAGGGAGGCAGAATGAAAATGGGCAGAAGACCAAGGGAGCCACCATCCCAAACCAACAAGTGACTACAAGTGAGTAAAAAACAAAGACTTTCTAGGATGGCAGCCAGGGATGCAGATTCAACAGATAAGTATTTCCAAATGTATTCATCACACCATGCAAATATTAAGATTCACATGTGATGCTCAATACAATACAGTCTTTGCTGTTTTTCACACAAAAAATTGTATTGAGCATCACAATCTTAATATTTTATAAAGTTGTGCTGAAAAGTTTGTATCCCCTGGCAGAAAGCATTTATATGTTGCCATTGATATTGAAGATATGACTGATCATGCCAAATGAACTTTCTTTTATTTAAGGATAGTGATCATATGAAGCCATTTATTATCACGTAATTGTTTGGCTCATTTTTAAATCAAATTAATGATAACAGAAATCACCCAAATGACCCGGATCAAAAGTTTCCATACCTTGGAATGTTTGGCCTTGATACAGACACACAAGGTGACACACTCAAGTTAAGGTGGCAATTAAAAGTTAATTTCCCACATCTCTGGCTTCTAAAATTGCAATTAGTGTCTGTGTATAAATAGTCAATGAGTTTGTTAGCTCTCACGTGGATGCACTGATCAGGCTAGATACTGAGCCACAGCGAGCAGAAAAGAACTGTCAAAATACCTGCGTAACAAGGTAAAGGAACTTTATAAATATGGAAAAGGATATAAAGAGGTATTCAAAGCCTTGAATTTGTCAGTCAGTACTGTTCAATCACTTATTAAGAAGTATACAATTCGGGGATCTCTTGGTAACAAGGCAAGGTCAGGTAGACCAAGAAATATTGCAGTCACAACTGCCAGAAGAATTGTTTGGGATACAAAGAAAAACCCACAGGCAACCTCAGGAGAAATACAGACTGCTCTGGAAAAAGACGGTGTGTTTGTTTCAAAGACAATGATACTAGAAAAAAAAAATAAGCTGCATGGTCGAGTTGCCAGTAAGAAGCCTTTACTGCACCAATTCCAGAAAAAAGCCTGGTTACAATATGTCCAATAAAACCTTGACATGCCTCACAGCTTCTGGCACACTGTAATCTGGATTGACAAGACCAAAAATAGAGCTTTATGGTCAAAACCATAATGTTTGGAGGAGGGGTCAACAAGGCTTATAGCCTATTGTGGTGGCTCACTGATGATTTTGGGGGATGTGGGCCCTAAAGGCACGGGGAATCTTGTGCAAATTGATGGTAAGATGAACTCACCATGCTATTAGAACCAACTGGCAGACAATCTTGCATTCTTCTGCACAAAAGCTGCACATGGGACACTCGTAGACTTTCCAGCACAACAATGACCCTAAGCACAAGGCCAACATGACCCTCCAGAGGTTAAAGCAGAAAAGGTGAAGATTCTGGGGTGGCCGTCTCCTTACCTTAATATCATCGAGTCACTCTGGGGAGATCTCATATGTGCGGTTCATGCAAGACAACCCAAGACTTTGCATGACCTGGAGGCATTTTGCAAAGACAAATGAGCAGCTATACCACCTGCAAGAATTCAGGGCCTTATAGACAAGGATTACAAAAGACTGCATGCTGTCATTGATGCTAAAGGGGGCAATACACAGTATTAAGAACTAAGGGTATGCAGACCTTTGAACAGGGGGCATTTCTTTGGTTTACTTGTTTCGTTTTATGATTGGGCCATTCTATTATGACCTACAGTTACAGAATATGAATCCCATAGGAAATAAATGAAATGTGTTTTGCTACTCACTCATGTTTTCTTTAAGAAGAAGGGTATGCAAACTTTTGATATATATATATATATATATATATATATATATATATATGTTGCTCTGGGGGGCACTCAGCAGGAGGGAGGAGCGAGGCACGCTGGAGGGGCACTTGAGAATAGGAGGATCAGGTCTGCTCTGTGCACAACCATTGCATAGATCAGGTGAGTATGAGAGGTTTTTCTCATTTTTTTAATTTGAACCTTTACTATCATTCTGACATAGTTGTAAGGCCTGACCTTGGTATGGCCTGAAATAAAACTGAATTTTTAATCTCTTATTTTACTTTCAGAACTTTTTGAGTGTTAAGGTCTTGTATATTAAAGCTCAACTCCTTTTGTGGGGGAGAGGGATTGGCGCAGATAGTGGAGGATAGAGTTGGGCTTTGAAGGTGAATTCTAGGAATGGTATTTTTTTACTTAGTTACATTTGTCCAACTTGGCCTAGCTACTCAACATGGGACCTGGATGCAAGTGGAGATCACTGGATTAGTAATGTCTACAGTGATTTCCAGCTTCCAGGGGCATATATGGTATATGTACAGTTACTTTGGTCCAAGCTGGACTAAAGTAGTTATGTAAAAGTCCCGGAATTCATTTTTAAGCAATGGAAGGCCTAAGAAGGCTTGGGGCATCAATTGGCCTTAATCCAGCTCAAGGAAATGGCCACCTAGGGAGCTCCTGTTGTTGCATGGATGGTATCCATCTAATAGTTGCAAGTGGAAAATATAAAATATGAACTATTTCAGTGTATAAAGCACACCAACTGTAAATATATAAAATATATAGAAAAGCATTATATATTCCTTTTATGTGCAATGATATAAAGGTACAATAAGTAGAACACTAATTTCCACTTGGACACTTTGAAACATTTCTAATTCAAAACACTTGCTAAGCTGTAAGGAAATGAATGTTCACGAATCTTGACCTTTGCATTCAACATTATGATTCCAGCATGGAGCCCAGAGATGTCAACACATTCATATTTTATAGGCCTGGCTTAATATATTTTCATGTTTTATAATGTGCCCTATGGCCGCTCATTCTCTTAGCAGAGGCTCTCATCTGGGATTCTTTCTAATCAACATATATCTTTTCCTTTCTCACCTTTTATCTGATATAGATCAGTGACATTACTTAGAGAGTCTGTTCTTCTGTCATCAACTGCTCATCAGTTGAAGGAGGATCAAACGTTAATAATAGATTCATGCGGCTTAGTGTCCTGACTTTCACTGGAAGAAAGAGTGCAAGCAAGCAGGCGACAAGACTTCCAGTGTGCTATCACGCTAACAGTTTTCTTAAATAGCATTTAAAACATCAGATTCTTGCTGCTTAGAGTGCATCCAAACCCAAAGGCAAAAATGTAAACTATTACAGATTACTTAGCCCTTGGTGTGGTATCTGCATTTGTTTTCTTTTTCAAGTTTCTTTTGCTTTAATTTCACCCTGAATGCCTACAAATAGCACACTTCACGTCCATGGGTGGCTATACCACATCTCCACTGTATCTATGGAGCTAGCCATGGTTGTCTCCCTAGGCTGCTTTCCTGATATGGACTACAAACATGTCTGTAGCTCTTTATTTCCAATGCATGGTGGGCAGGGCTATTGGTATTTTACAGAGAATTGCTAAGAACAACAATATTCTTTGGTGGTCACATTTTTATCCTAGGGTTTAAATATCCTTTATCATTCCCAAACCTGAAGTGGTTTTCCAACTTTTTTTTTAAGGAACAGGCTTATGAAAACTTGAAATGTTTAGACGTATTCATGGGCCCAGCTCCAACACCATTATCTCATATGCACCTCAGTTTTTTTGTTGGGACCCTTTTACAATGGTGGACCAATCAGGTCCTCCTGTCAGTTTTCCCAATAGCACCCTCAATTAACCTCTATGAAACAGCGGATGTAAATGGACATGTGTCCGTTTTCACCCGCTTACATTCAATCCAATCTAATTTGGTAAAAACAGATGGATGGGGATCCGTTCCCCATCAGCCTAGCGGATTGGATCAGATGGCAGTTGGGTATAAACAGAGAGGCGGTCTGTTTACATCTGACAGCTCATAAAGGACAGCGGGCTGTATCTGTGTCCGTCCTGCAAAAGGGGAGCGGAAATGGACCAGCATCCACTTGCTCATTGAGGATCAGTGGACAGATTCCCTGCTAAACAAGCAGACTCCTGGTGAAGTCCACCCCATGTGGAAAGGGTCTTATACAGTTTCCTAGCAGAGTAGAGATAGGCAATACTACTTCTTAGTTTCTGTTAGATACAACTGCCTTGTTAGGCCTATGACATTTCTGAAAGCAGGAATTTGCATCCACTTAACTCGGTTGGAACCCCTGGATGATAGCAGATCACTAGGGAAAAAAGTTCTTCCTCTTTTAAGACACCATTTCTCTTATGGCCATAGCTTGATTATTCTTGGGCAACAGCTGAATCAACATCAAGCCACAGCAGAATTAGAGTTCAGAATATCTCTCCAGTGTTGGGAGGAAAAGGAGTACCATTTCAAGTATGAAGAGAACTGAAAAGAATAGGCGCTGTGGTAAATGCTCTCAGTCAAGCACCTTAATGAAGGTGCATCTTTATTAAGTGAGATAAAGTAGCAAATATAATAATATTTGATCAGCCTGAAGTGAACAGTGTGGCTCCAAAGGACGGCTCGTCTGCTCTGAAGAGAGCTGAGATAGGAGAATACTCTCCTGAATTACACCTGCCAGCCTTCCCTCTAATGGTCTTCTATATAGTGGCCACCGGCCAGGGTTACCAGAGACTTGACAAAGCGCAACTGCGCAAAAAAAAATATCGTCTTGGTAACCTTGCATATGCTCCCAGCTGAAGCCGACGCTGGACACTGCCTTCTGCCCTTCGCTTGCTGTGATGACGCCACCCGGGACGCCGGGACACTGACACCATGTGATTCGAAGCCGACAGGAGCATTCTCCTATCTCAGCTCCCATCAGAGCGGACGAGCCGTCCTTTGGAGTCACACTGTTCACTTCAGGCTGGTCAAATTTTATTATATTTGCTACTTTACCTCACTTAATAAAGATGCCCCTTCATTAAGGTGCTTGACTGAAAACAGTGCCTATTCTTTTCAGTTCTCTTCGTCATGCAAATGATTAACAAGGCAGCAGTGGTGAGCTCATGATCAACTGTTCACATGCTTCCATCTGGAGTGGCCTCTCTGCGCTCAATTGTATGAGTTTTCCATTTCAAGTATGATATAACAGAGTTGTCAGTGTCATAACATAACATAATACTCTGTGGGGGGTGGTGGATAAACACTTTTTTATCAATTCACTACTATGAAGATCAAATGTAGTAATGCCTCCAATCAACTATTTATTCTACCAGCACTCCTCATCTCTAGCTGGTCAGTTTTTTAAAAATACACTATATTGCCAAAAGTATTGAGACACCCCTCCAATCATTGGACTCAGGTGTTCCAATCACCTCCATGGTGACAGGTGTATACAATCACGCACCTAGGCATGCAGACTGCTTCTACAAACATTTGTGAAAGAATGGGTCGCTCTCAGGAGCTCAGTGACTCCAAGCGTGGTCCCGTGATAGGTTGTCATATGGGCAATAAGTCCATCCGTGACATTTCCTGGCTACTAAATATTCCACGGTCAACTGTTAGTGGGATTATAACAAAGTGGAAGCAACTGGGAACAACAGCAACTCAGCCACCAAGTGGTAGGTCACGTCACATGACAGAGCGGGGTCAGCACATGCTGAAGCTCACAGTACGCAGAAGTCGCCAACTGTCTGCAGAGTCAATAGCTAAACACCACCAAACTTGGTGCGACCTTCAGATTAGCACAACAACAGTGTGTAGAGAGCTTCATGGAATGGGTTTCCATGGCCGAGCAGCTGCATCCAAGCCTTACATCATCAAGTGCAATGCAAAGCATCGGATGCAGTGGACTCTAGAGAAGTGGAGGCATGTTCTCTGGAGTGACCAATCATGCTTCTCTGTCTGACAATCTGATGGATGTGGAAAGAACAAAAAGAGGGCGCACAGGCCTAGTGCATTACCATAAAAAATGTTTAATAAAAAATAAAGTAGGTGTTGTACTCACAAACGACAATATAGTCAAGGCACATCATAGAAGAACAGCTGGATCAACACCGCGCTGAGTAACAGTCCACAATAGGGAGTTTAGACATCCAAAAGGCTGACGCGTTTCGAGGACTTGCCTCTTCCTCAGGGCTCTGAGGAAGAGGCAAGTCCTCGAAACGCGTCAGCATTTTGGATGTCTAAACTCCCTATTGTGGACTGTTACTAAGCGCGGTGTTGATCCAGCTGTTCTTCTATGATGTGCCTTGACTATATTGTCGTTTGTGAGTACAACACCTACTTTATTTTTTATTAAACATTTTTTATGGTAATGCACTAGGCCTGTGCGCCCTCTTTTTGTTCTTTCCCCATTCAGTATATTTGGATTCCCCCGGTCCATTTGAGGGCAGCAAGGTGTGCATGTTCCAGGACATTCTTAATGTGGTTGTAGCATCGAGTCCATCCCCAAGCGCAGGAGCATTTGTGTTTGCTGGTTCTTTAATCTGATGGATGTGTCTGGGTTTGGAGGTTGCCAGAACGGTACTTGCCTGACTGCATTGTGCCAAGTGTAAAGTTTGGTGGAGGAGGGATTATGATGTGGGGTTGTTTTTCAAGGGTTGGGCTTGGCTTCTTAGTTCCAGTGAAGGGAACTCTTAAGGAGTCAACATACCAAGACATTTTGGACAATTTCATGTTTCCAACTTTGTGGGAAGTGTTTGGGGATGGCCCCTTCCTGTTCCAACATGACTGCACACCAGTGCACAAAGAAAAGTCCACAAAGACATGGATGAGCACGTTTGGGGTGTAGAAACTTGAGTGGCCTGCACATAGTTTTTTCTTTTGCCCAGATGTTCACTTTAAAGTCAATTTATACTACATACTGACCTAAGATGGCTTGGTGTAGGGTGACTGCATGACTGCTGTGCTATTTCACAAAATAAAAAATGTTTCCACCCTTTAAAGTAAAGTGGAGAAACAAGGAGTCTTCTAGCAGGAACAGCAGGTAATAGAACTATTTTGCTTAAACTGCTATTGTGTATAGTGTTAATGCTACTGACAGATTGCATCATATAGGTCAGTTTTTATATTGCCCTTGGTTGCCCTTTAACCTCACCTTGGCCCATAAATTGTGCATTCGTTTTGGGGAAATTAAATAAATTCCTGTATTTTTCATGAGTACAGCCATAGCTGACATAGGTCGAATCAATGTCATTCATTGAATACAAGGCAATTGAGAGCAGACTGAATAATCAGAGTACCATTATCATACCATACAAAAAGCCTTGCACGTTTCTTCTTTTACTGCATAGCTTCATACAAGACTTAGATCTTCTTGATGGGTTTTTTTTTCTGAATTGTAGAAAGGCTCGCTCAACGCCGTGCCAATTAGAAATTAAATTAGTACATTTTGTTCACCTGTTTTTCCAGGATCTACTGTAGCTAATTTCAGTTAGCATATTTAAACATTATCTTTTTGGCCCTAGAGGGATTAAAACGCTGATTAGAGAAGGTGGGGGGTGTCACACATTCATTACACCTATTATCCTAATATACGTATCTGAATGTATTCTCTCTGGCATTCATAGATATAGTCCTCCCAACTATTTTTTTTAACTAAACGCAAAATGTAGTTCTAAATGTGTTAAGTTAAAAGCTGTTCGACCTCTTGCCGCTGATGAAATGCTGATGTACAGGGGCAAAAAGGGTGGGCTTAATGCCCACATGTCGCATATAAACATCCATGGGTGGCCCAAGGTTCCTATGCTCACAGCACAGTGGCCAAGCTGTCATAGACAGTCTGGGCTCTAGTAATGATCGAGAGCTGGGGAGACCAGCTCTTGACCATGTGACCATGGTGGTAGCCAATCACAGTGGTTACATGATTTGGAAGTTCATCCTACCCCCTGGGTGTAAAGGGAAAGGGAAGTTGGCCTGGGAGGGAAGGGGTTAAAGCTTGACTCCAGGCAAACAGGTGAAATATATAAAGGGGAGCTGTTTTTCCTGCTAAAGAATTTGTATTTCAACCCATCCAGTTCTGAGATATACAAAGTTGTGCCCTACAGCACAGTGTCTAGCAATGGAAGGGACTTGATCTTACAGGTCTCCTCCCTACCTTTATCCTGGGACTGGACCAGGGGCAGACTGACCATTTGGAAACTCGGGCACTGCCCGAGGGCCCGGGGTCAGTAGGGGCCCCATGAGATGCCCCTGGTACCTTTTTCATAGGCTTTTTTTAGTTTGGGCAAGGACACAGGGGCCCCATGATCCCCTGTTGCCCGGGGGCCCCATGAGTTGTCAGTCTGCCCCTGGACTGGACAGTAAAAGTAGAAGCAGCACACAGATGAGCTCATTGATCAGTCACTCGGCTCTCTCCCCCTATCAGCATAACTTTGCACAGGACCATGCCTTGTTTTGCTTCTCCCTTTCCCTCTTTGAACTCTACTGCATGCTGTACATAGAAGGAAAAAAAGGCCTTCAAGACACCATTTAGTTAATGATAACAAGCATACTATACACACAAAACATTTAGGGCTTCAAGTTCTGCACAAATTTCCAACAAATCAACCAGAACTTGTAGCATACCTCCAGAAGGACCGAAACGATGTCATAGAGTTCTGAAGATGCTTACACATTTTGAAGGTGCCCTCTCTTCATCAGAGCAGATGATGAAGAGAGGGGACCCTCTGATTATTCAGTCTGTAGAGCTTCAAGCCCAACACAAATTTCCAAAATATCAATTGATATGATAGAACTGGTAACACACCTTCAGATGGACCAAAACAATGTCTCAGAATTCTGAAGATACTTATGCGTTTTTGAGGGTGCCCCCTCTTCATCATCTGTTCTGATGAAAAGGGGACACCCTCGTATTAAGTAAGCATCTGCAGAACTGAGACATCCATCTAGAGGTGTGCTATCTCGTTGATATATTGGAAATTTGCTTTGGGCTTGAAACTGTTTTGTGAGTCTAATACTTATTGTTATCATTGAATAAAAGGTATCTTGGTTAAGGTCCAAGGTCAGTGAGCCCTCTTTTGTTCTTACATGTATAGTGCTTATGGACCCCCAGCCAGAGGTTGGCAGCAAGATCAAGTGGATGCTAAAGCCTGTGGTCTGGGTTGCATGCTGGAGAAGCCTGGAATTTATAGAGAGTCTCCTTTTAAGGACTGATGCCAAACCTTAGCGCAGAAGTGATACTGTTTTGAATTTTGTGTCTTTCTGCTGTGCGCTAGACTGAAAGGGGCTGGTAAAAAGTCAAAATCAGATACTTACTCTGCTTGATGTAAAAGCTTTGGGCTCAGCTTTGAATTTTTGCACATACCCTTTTTCACAATATTTTCAAACAGACCTGATGAAGGAGGTATTTTTGGACTCCTGAAAAATGTTGAATCCTTTTGGAATGCCCCCTTACTTTTATTGAGCTAAAGTTATATCTGGACCTCTTAGCAGTGGTGTGGCTCTTCAATTTACATTACTATTACACCAGGCCTTGAAGTTTCCACTCGCCTGCTCGCCAATGGCGAGTGGAAATTATGGTGGGGGTGAGTGTGTCCCCCAGGGACACTCTTACTGAGCAGACTCGGAGCTTAGGCCGGATCTGTCATTGGCACTGGGAGCCGTCAGACTGCTCAATAGCTGAGCGCAGTGAAAGCAAAGGAAGGAGTGTGTGCTGTGCTCTCTGCCTCCCCCTAGAGTGCAGTACCCAGCTCTGTGAGTGAACAACGAAGTACTGCAACTTTTTATAGGGGTGTGTGTGTTTGTGTGTGTATGTATGTACATGTGTCTGTGTGTATTTACATGAGTATGTGCGTGTGTATTTCTGTGTATGTACATGTATCTGTGTGTATGCATGTCTGTATGTGCCTGTGTGTGTATACATGTGTCTGTATTTCTGTGTGTGTACATGTGTCTCTGTGCGTGTGTGTACATGTTTTTGTGTATGTGTGTGCGTGCGTGTGTGTGCATGTGTATGTACATGTCTTTGTGTGTGTACAGGTGTCTCTGTTTGTGTGTGTTTGTTGGTGGCGAGTAACTCTTAAAGCCTGGCTAGTAGCTCAGGACTTGAAATTTTAAGCCCTGTATTACACTACAAACCAAGGAGACCATGGAGATCCTCTAGAGCAGTGGTTCTCAACCTTCCTAATGCCACGACCCTTTAATACAGTTCCTCATGTTGTGGTGACCCCCAACCATAAAATTATTTACCCAGTAATTATAATTCATGAAGTGTCGTTTTACCTCCAATACTGCTGCTTTCAACACAGTAGCTGCTTTTAACAGAGTAGCTGCTTTCAACACAGCAGCTGCTTTCTACACAGTAGCTGCTCTTTACACATCGGAAATATGTGTTTTCTGATGGTCTTAGGGGACCCCTGTGAAAGGGTCGTTCGACCCCCAAAGGGGTCGCGACCCACAGGTTGAGAACCTCTGCTCTAGAGTGTAGAAGCCTCCTGCTAGGAGCCAGAATACTTACATCAACACTTTAAGATAGAAATAGCAATCAGATAACTTTGCAAGTCCAACACAATTTTTTCACTTTCCTCATTTAGCCCTTCTTTTCGAGCCAGGTTGCAGTGCCCCTCTCTTTACCACAATGTCCCTCTTTTACATCAAATGTACATATCTGCATAATCCATAGACTTAGATAGATCTGCACAACCGACGTAGCTTGGTTATGGTTCTGACTAAAGCCGCGGAAGCTGAAATGCGTCAACTGACTGTTACTGTAACTTTTCATGCTGGGGTTTACTAAATAGAGACAAGATTTTAGAGCTTTGTTGGTTGTGCAGATCAAGTTTATGGATAATTGTTTTCAGCTGAGCTACTGATGATCGAGCACCTGCTAGCTCTGTGAATGGAGGTCTGTATGGGTAGTAACTAGGGGCGGACTGACAACTCATGGGGCCCCCAGGCAATAGGGGATCATGGGGCCCCTGTGTCCTTGCCCAAACTCAAAAAAGCCTATGAAAAAGGTGCCTGGGGCATCTTATGGGACCCCCTACTGACCCCGGGCCCTCGGGCAGTGCCTGAGTTTCCAAATGGTCAGTCCGCCCCTGGTAGTAACACCACTATTTTCTCTTTTCAACAGATCTACATAAGCATATACACTTATACTTTGTACAAGAAGAATTATTAGCTTGTATTATGTATATGAAGTCAAGGTGTCTCCTTTGCCTAAAAAGGTTGATGCTAAAAGGTGTCCTACGGGAAGGGAAGGGAAGGGAAGGGGAGGGAGCTGAAAAGTTCTTGGCCTGACAGAAAGAAATGAGCTAGAGCAACTAAACCTGCCTGCCATTCTACATAATCTCTCCAAAGTTTGACACATCGTCTTCTTTAACTCTTCCACAAACAATTAATTTGTCTGCTCTGCAAAAAAACCCGCTCTGTTGGTTGCTGCTATGACCTCTGAATCCTCTTCTTAAAGTGTTACTAAACCCACAACAGTACAGTCTGTAGATGCAGTAAAGCATGCTTGTTATACTCACTGTGGGACCTAAGGGGTTAATCCTCTGCAGTGTGTAAAAAGACCAGTTGATCCTGACTTCTCTGCCCCTCCTCTTCTTCAAATGTCCACTTGATAATACAGAATGAACCCGTAACCACATGCACATGCTCAGTTTAGTGTGCATTGCTAGAGAGTTTTTTTTTTCTTAGGAGAGTGCATGGAATCAGCACAGGGCCAATCAGTACTGTCCAGACAGAGGTCAGGGGATTTGTATCCTCCTAAAGCAGAAAGAAAACTTCTCCTACAAGCTTTAACCTGTGCTCTGCTGGACACTGATAGAAGTCACAAGACTGCTCTAATTGCTGATGAGAAAATGTATTTGCAGTTTATAGTTACTAAAATAATTGCATTTCCATGTTCTGTGTCCTGTGGGAGACCAGATATAGTGAATGCAGGGTCCTGGGAGACCAGATATAGTAAATGAAGAGTCCGGGGAGACCAGATATAGTGAATGCAGGGTCCTGGGAGACCAGATATAGTAAATGAAGAGTCCGGGGAGACCAGATATAGTGAATGCAGGGTCCGGGAAGACCATATATAGTGAATGCAGGGTCCGGGGAGACCAAATATAGTGAATGCAGGATCCTGGGAGACCAGATATAGTAAATGCAGGGTCCGGGGAGACCAAATATAGTGAATGCAGGGTCCGGGGAGACCAAATATAATGAATGTAGGGTCTGGGGAGACCAAATATAATGAATGCAGGGTCTGGGGAGACCAGATATAGTTAATGTAGGGTCCTGGGAGACCAGATATAATGAATGCAGGGTCCTGGGAGACCAGATATAGTGAATACAGGGTCCTGGGAGACCAGATATAGTAAATGCAGGGTCCTAGAAGACCAGATATAGTGAATGCAGGGTCCTGGGAGACCAGATATAGTGAATGCAGGGTCCGGGGAGACCAGATATAGTGAATGCAGGGTCCGGGGAGACCAGATACAGTGAATGCAGGGTCCGGGGAGACCAGATACAGTGAATGCAGGGTCCTAGGAGACCAGATATAGTGAATGCAGGGAGCGGGGAGACCAGATATAGTGAATGCAGGGTGCGGGGAGACCAGATATAGTGAATGCAGGGTCCGGGGAGACCAGATATAGTGAATGCAGGGTCCGGGGAGACCAGATATAGTGAATGCAGGGTCCGGGGAGACCAGATATAGTGACTGCAGGGTCCTGGGAGACCCGATATAGTGAATGCAGGGTCCTAAGAGACCAGATATTGTGAATGCAGGGTCCTGGGAGAACAGATATAGTAAATGCAGTTTCCGGGGTTTAGTAACACTTTAAGGTTAGGAAATAGGTAATAGTCAGATGGAGCACAATCTGGTGAATAGGGTGGATGATCTATGCACTGAAATCTTAATCCTTCAAAATATCCAGTGTTATGCCTGCCTCGCATGGCGGTGCATACTCCTGCAAAAACAATACACTCTTTTTCCCTTCCATGGTTCATTCAAAGACCTGTAACAATTGAGACAACAAAGCTCTAATCCTCCAAATTGGCACACTATCATATGAAATATTACTCTTTACAGCTAAAATAAGAAAATTGGTGTTACATGTTGGGAAAGGGGTTGGCCGAGAACTTTTCTGCCCCCCCCCCCCTTGTTAAGTGAATTGAAGTACCACACCATGGCTTAATGGTTCAGATACAACTTTATTCCGGTTACAAATCCTCTCTGGAACTTTCAATAGTGGTGTGGTGTTCAATTCACATTTTTGCTACATTACACTAGTGTTTCTCAACCAGGGTGCCATGGCATCCTGCGGTGCTCTCTAGGTTCCCCCGGGTGCCACAAGCACGGGACCCAGTTTGCCCTGAATCAGCATCATGAGATACCATAGTGCTAGTGGGCCACAGCTCCAGGCTGTGTTGCAGTGTGAATAGGACACAATTGTGTTCTGTGAGTCCTAGCAGTGACTTCCAGTGCAGAAAAACAGTGGTCAAACTGACTCTCAATCATCTTTTTTTTAGGCACGATTAACTTCCTGAACGGAAGACGGTGGCCCAGTTCATGCTGGTGATAATGGTCCTGGTGACTAAACCCTCAATCTCTATATTCTGTTTCAATATTTTTATTGAAGATCAACAGACAAAGATCGTACAATACAATCGTAGGCCTATGATGGCGATTGCAAAAAAAAGGGGGGGGGGGGCTTGTACCACAGGTGAGATACAAATGAGAGAAGATACATATTAAGGACATATATTATACAATAGGTGCAGTAATCCCAGGGAGTGAGATAACCCTTGGGTGAGAAACACCACAGAATGAATGGAAAATAGAAGACAAGGGGTACCGTACATACCCCCAGCCCCCCGAAAGCAGTACAAGTAGTCTACCACTTAAATTCTGCTCCTCCAGGTAGTTGCAAGAAGCAATAAGTACAAAATTGAAGGGTGCCACCAGGGGCGGACTGACCATTTGGAAACTCGGGCACTGCCCAAAGGCCCGGGGTCAGTAAGGGGGCCCCATGAGATGCCCCTGGTACCTTTTTCATAGGCTTTTTTGAGTTTGGGAAGGACACAGGGGCCCCATGATCCCCTATTGTCCGGGGGCCCCATGAGTTCAGTCCGCCCCTGGGTGCCACACCATCATTCCCAAATCCCAATAGGATACAGTCCATCAAAAGGCAAGCAGAGAGGGAGTAAAAGAAGGGGGAAAAGAGAGGAAGCGGGAAATAACAAGGAAAGGAACTCAAGCCACCCCAATCTCTATATTCAAGAAATCCACTTCCAGTTGTTTGCTCCAATTATTGAGTTTTTTCATTTTATGTCCAGTAAATTTTCCATCTCACACTACCCAAGTTCAGAAACGAAAAGAAAAAGTTTCATGTTTTTATGAGAAAATAAAAGATTTCCTATAAAGTGTACTTACCAATTTTCTGTCCTTAAGTGCATATTGTCAGGTACCTTCTTCAGCCACATCCAACTAGAAAATTGTCATCATTTCCTTTTAATAATTGGTCTGCACTGTTCTCTTTACGTTTATTTTTTATTCCATTAGAGATTTAAAGAAAAAAATGGTGACACTTATTTAAGAATCCTTTTTATTTCAATGCTATGCAGAAATTTCAAGTATTGATTGACTTTTATTGCAATCTTTTTATCTGTCTTTTATTCTTGTATATGAAATGTTCAAGTGACATGAAAAGGCAAGGAGTACTTCTATGAGACATGAAAGTTGGATGTGTGAAATGGGTGTTTTTTCACACAAGATGTTTCTCTGTAATGGTTCGGCTGTAAATCTCAAACCTGAATACATCACTGAACATAACTAGTACTCAGGCTAAGAGGAAATATCATTTTAATAAAAACCCGAAAGAAACACAGAGGTAATACACAGGCTGGAGCACTACAATGCAGACACCCAGCTGTGATTGGATATATCTTTGAAGGTCGTCTCTTGGGCTCTGACTGCCATGAATCTTGGGGAAATTTGTTATGTAAATATTAGCTCTTCCAGGTAGAGTAAAGGTGGGAATACACGATTAGAAAATCGACCGATCAGTCATCTGACGACCGAGAGGCGTTCGTTCGTTGGTAGAAATCATGGCCTACATTAGCCAATCTACAAAAATTGTTCGTTGGGCAATACGTAGTGTTGACGTCTTCCATACAAGTGGAAGTGATGCTGTGTGCGTGTGACCTTGTAGTTCGTGGGAATACACGATTAGAAAATCGACCGATCGGTCATCTGACGACCAAGAGGCGTTCATTCATTGGTAGAAATCATGGCCTACATTAGCCGATCTACAAAAATTGTTCGTTGGGCAATACGTAGTGTTGACGTCTTCCATACAAGTGGAAGTGATGCGGTGTGCGTGTGACCTTGTAGTTCGTGGGAATACACGATTAGAATATCGACCGATTGGTCATCTGACGACCGAGAGGCATTAGTTCGTTGGTCGAAATCATGGCCCACATTAGCCGATCTACAAAAATTGTTTGTTGGGCAATACGTAGTGTTGACGTCTTCCATACAAGTGGAAGTGATGCGGTGTGCGTGTGACCTTGTAGTTCGTGGGAATACACGATTAGAATATTGACCGATCGGTCATCTGATGACCGAGAGGTGTTCGTTCGTTGGTCAAAATCATGGCCCACATTAACCAATCTAGAAAAATCGTTCATTGGGCAATACGTAGTGTTGACGACTTCCGTACAAGTGGAAGTGATGCAGTGTGTGTGTGACCTTGTAGCCACGCCCTTCCGGCCAGAACGAGTGATTTACACAATTACCAGCAATGAGTATAGTATCGTTTATTCCATGACCTATATACATAAATAGTGATACATAAAATATAATCTGCAGAATTCTGGTTTCATTATCTCATTAGGCCGATCTACTTTTAACATTTGGATTTTTCGTTCGTGTTTACGAAGATTCCTTGGACATAAACATCCGGGTCATCTTCTGTTTCCGCTCATGCGTGATAGCGCTTGATAGATTTTTTTCGTACAACTGTCATACCACCACATAGAAAATCGGTCGTTCATATGCGAAATGACAACATTTTTCACTCTTGTTCAACCAGATTTTTTTGTTCACAATTTCGTTATCGGTTAAAACATCCTGCTCATCAGTGAAGAGAAAATCGTTCGATCAGTGGTTCAAACTTTTTCTTACAATTTTCTTATCATGCGTACGGGGCATTACACACTTCCACTTATCTCTTACACCTACCTTTTGGCTAGTAAGGCCACCCATCACAGTAACAGACTGTAAGATTTAGATTGTAAGCTCCATGAGCAGGGCCCTCCTATTCCTTCTGTATTGAACTGTATTGTAATTGTACTGTCCCCCTTTATATTGTAAAGCACAAACTGTTGGCGCTATATAAATCCTGT
This sequence comes from Staurois parvus, assembly GCF_062004578.1. Classification (NCBI taxonomy): domain Eukaryota; kingdom Metazoa; phylum Chordata; class Amphibia; order Anura; family Ranidae; genus Staurois; species Staurois parvus. The sequence goes on along the minus strand of NW_028317799.1, from coordinate 2,934,205 downwards.
ATAATAATAATAACTAGAAAAGCTACAATTTCTTGGGAAATTGTGTGAAGTGTTCTTGCCTGCTCCCACACCTGGGTTCCTATGGCAACTCACTCTACAGCAAGGGCAGAGAAGAGCGGTTAAAAACAAACTGCTCCAACTTGCTCACTTCACTGGCGGTTGCCATCTTCAAATGGTTGTAGTTTAAAAATTATAACTCCTACACCGAAGAGCTTTATATTGTGAGAATCGCAAGACCCAGACCTACATTTTGATGCATAGTATGTCTCTAAAATATTAAAAATGAAGGCACAGTTGCAGTTTAGAAATTGCCCTTCAAATTTGAGGTGGCTAGAGTGGAGTTTCAATGAATGTCAATGGGCGGCGTGAGTTGCAAACAAATGATCATATTGTGAAAACTATCAGGACTATGGCTTAGCTGTGGACATGTTTAGTGGCAGCAGGGATAGCTGAACGTTTTGATATAAGATTTGTGTAGGCGGGCTTGAAAATGAGGGAGTGATGGCAGTTTAGAAATCATGTCCTGATTTTTCAGCTCACACTCTAGCTTTTGTCAGCTCCCACTCTAGTTTTGAACATTCCGCCATTAATTTCTATGGGACCAATTTCACCACAAAAACGCCGATATTTCGTGAACCATTCTGCGAAACGTTCCGCAAAGTAATAGCACACCAATCGGGAACAATCCGCACGTTTCGGTATATTACTGTCTATGTAGTGTAAAAACTGTGGGAGGAGTTAGGGTAGTAAATTTGGCTATAATAATAAGAATATATATGTGAGATAACAGTAAGTGGTCTTGCCGTGCCATTTAATAACAGACCAATAAAAAAAAAGTGTAGGATACTACCATCTTGCTTTTCAAAGCGTCATGAAGACACCCTGCATCAAATGTTTATTTGTAAAATAAGGGTTTTTATACACTATGTGCTAAAATGTTTGTAGAAACCTGATTGATGCACATCGCCAAAATCCGCACGTTCCTAACCCCAGAAAACACTAAACAGCTCATCCACTCCCTCGTCATATCACGACTCGACTACTGCAACTCCCTCCTCACTGGCCTGCCTCGCCGCTGGCTATCCCCGCTTCAGTCCATCCTGAATACGGCTGCCAGACTCATTCACCTTTCCAACCACTCCGTTTCCGCCACCCCCCTCTGCCAATCCCTCCACTGGCTTCCGATTGCGCAACGGATCAAATTCAAAATCCTAACACTGCCCCGAACTATATCACTGACCTAATATCCAAGTACCACCCAACACGCACACTCCGCTCCTCACAAGACCTCCTTTTCTCTAGTTCCCTGGTCTCCTCCTCCCATGCCCGCCTCCAGGACTTCTCCAGGGTGTCACCCATCCTCTGGAACTCCCTGCCCCAACCCATCAGATTATCACCTACTCTCCTCTCCTTTAGGTGCACCCTGAAAACCCACCTCTTCAGGGAAGCCTTCCCCACCCCCTGCTAACTTGCCGACCTCCTCCACTCTTCCTACCACTCCATCCCCCACAGCTATCTCCTCCTGTACCACCATCCCCTCCCTCCTAGATTGTAAGCTCGAAAGAGCAGGGCCCTCAATCCCCTCATGTTTTGCATTGTATTGGTATTGTTCTGTCACATGTTCTGTCCCCCTTTGTAATGTACAGCGCTGAGCGAACTATTGGAGCTTTATAAATACTGTATAATAATAATAATATAAGCATGCTGGCCATCCCCTAACAGCCTCTACACTTTTGAGAAGGCTTTCCAAGTGATTTTATAGCATATTTGGGGAAAATTGTGCCTCCTGCTGTTCCACTCTTCTGAGAGCTCTTGACTAAAGAATTCACTAACCTCGGTCCTTCTACCAACCCCTTAAAAATAATAACACGGACTGCGTAACATGGGTTTAAATGGACACAGCAGCCATTTTATGAACAAATTAAATAACATCACATTAACATAACAGCAAACAATAAAACAAGTACAACAATCTCACCAATGGAGGGGGTCTTTGGATGTCCTTAAAGGCGCAATTTACAACTAGAATCGCACATTTCCCCAGGAGCTCACCAACAGACTCGTAGATGTTACAAACTCAAACATTCTTACATTTTCCCCCACAGGACCGAGATCCTAGGAGAAGCACCAATAAAACAAGTACAACAATCTCACCAATGGAGGGGGTCTTTGGATGTCCTTAAAGGCGCAATTTACAACTAGAATCGCACATTTCCCCAGGAGCTCACCAACAGACTCGTAGATGTTACAAACTCAAACATTCTTACATTTTCCCCCACAGGACCGAGATCCTAGGAGAACCACCAATAAAACAAGTACAACAATCTCACCAATGGAGGGGGTCTTTGGGTGTCCTTAAAGGCGCAATTTACAACTAGAATCGCCCATTTCCCCAGCAGCTCACCAACAGGCTCATAGATGTTACAAACTCAAACGTTCTTACATTTTCCCCCACAGGACCAAGATCCTAGGAGAACCACCAATTAACCAACCAAGTGGGAGATACATACCCTAGATGGGACCCCATGTTTTGTTCAATACAAATATTTACTGACCCCCCCCCCCCCAAAGACCCCCTGACCCACCAAACTGTGTGACATTTTTTAATGTAATATATCAATAAATATTTTACATGTTCGCAGCAACACAACCTGCCCCTACACTAGACCTATCATGAACCTCAAATACAGGATGGGATGGTGGGGATGTTTCTTCTTCACCTGAACTTTCCAGAATGACTACCCAGCATCACAAGAACCACCCTTGCAGGTCCATCCTACCCATTTGACTTTCAATCATCAATCACTTAAGATCTACGCCCTTTAAATCCTCAGCATTTTTTAGCTTAACACATTGAGGTCAACAAAATAAACATTCCCCAGTAAACTATTTATAAAAATGCATACCCAATCACTTTACAAATTTCAATGCTGCTGGCACCTTCTCTTTCAGTGCTGCTTCTCTGAACTTTTGGTCTTCGTAGGAGAGAGAAAACAGTGAACAGTGTAGCCTACAATCAGTCTGTTAGCTTGGAGAATGGGGGGAAGGGGAGGAGCAGGGGAGTGCCTTGCCATCCTAGGCTACAGGGCTGTGTATTGCTATTGATGCACGAAGTATAAGGAAACAAAAATTTAGTCCTGGCATAAAAGGGTGGCTCCATAGGAGGATAAGAGGAAACATGGGACAGTCATCATGGCACCAGCTTATTATTATTATTATTATACAGTATTTATAAAGCGCCAATAGTTCACTCAGCACTGTACATTACAAAGGGGGACAGAACATGTGACAGAACAATACCAATACAATGCAAAACATGAGGGGATCGAGGGCCCTGCTCTTTCGAGCTTACAATCTAGGAGGGAGGGGATGGTGGCACAGGAGGAGATAGCTGTGGGGGATGGAGTGGTAGGAAGAGTGGAGGAGGTCGGCAAGTTAGCAGGGGGTGGGGTAGGCTTCCCTGAAGAGATGGGTTTTCAGGGTGCTCCTAAAGGAGAGGAGAGTAGGTGATAATCTGATGGGTTAGGGCAGCGAGTTCCAGAGGATGGGTGACACCCTGGAGAAGTCCTGGAGGCGGGCATGGGAGGAGGAGACCAGGGAACTAGAGAGAAGGAGGTCTTGTGAGGAGCGGAGTGTGCGTGTTGGGTGGTACTTGGATATTAGGTCGGTGATGTAGTTCGGGGCAGTATGGTGGACAGCTTTGTACGTCAGTGTTAGGATTTTGAATTTTCGCAATCGGAAGCCAGTGGAGGGATTGGCAGAGGGGGGTGGCGGAGACGGAGCGGTTGGAAAGGTGAATGAGTCTGGCAGCCGTATTCAGGATCGGCTAAAGCGGGGATAGCCAGCGGTGAGGCGGGCCAGTGAGGAGGGAGTTGCAGTAGTCGAGTCGTGATATGATGAGGGAGTGGATGAGCTGTTTAGTGGTTGCTGGAGCTTAAACTGGAATATGGACAAGAATTAAAAGATACAGAAGCTGCGTACTCAGTAAGTGATTAAATCAGCTGCTTCAAGTGCTTTAGAAACTGAGGCCACATTAAAACCATCAGTTCATATTAGAAAAAAAAACTTAGAGAAAAAAGGAATTACTTTATGTTTAAATTGTTCGGCATTCAAGATATTTTTTCCAGCTTGGTAGTTATGTTTCTAAATCCATAGAAAGGTATTTAGATTTCCCATCATGCACTGCATCTCTCCTGAAGCTGCATGGGTTTTTCTGTCATCTGCTGTTATCATATATGAATAGAAGTAGTCAAAATATGACACATTTACTAAGCCAGCTACCATCAATTTTTGATGCTTGCATCCTGAGACTATACCAGTTCACACTGGGTGCTATCACTTGCAGGAAGTGTTTTCTGAACATTGTGAATCAGAGATTAAAGACCATTTTGAAATTGTTCTTTTTCAGACTGCTAATTTGTGGTTTCAGGCTTCTAAATTGTAATAAATGGAAGATTCTAGGTTGACTTTAGTTCTCTTGGCTGCAGTACAAAATATCAATATACATATCCGCTAATGCTCAGTTCCTATCTTGATGTCAAAGTGGATCATCCCACGTCCTGATTAGAAAAAAATCTAGGAAAAAAACAATTAAAAATTAAGAGAAGATTAAATAAAAAGACCTTATATGTCTACTTCTGTCTGCTCTTATAGGCAATATCACTTGGCCTCACCACAGCGATCAAGGAAAAAGGTTATGACCCTCATCAACACAAGCACTCAAGAAGCCAACATGTAAGGTAATCTGAAGTTAATGGGAGATAGCGCTGGATTGGTTTACTAGTGACTGTTTACTGGTAAGTATCTGGAGTGTGTGGAAAAAATCACTTCCCGTAGGTTATTACCCAATGTAAATGGTGACGATCAGGGGCGGACTGACAACTCATGGGGCCCCCAGGCAATAGGGGATCGTGGTGCCCCTGTGTCCATGCCCAAACTCAAAAAAGCCTATGAAAAAGTTACCAGGGGCATCTCATGGGGCCCCCTACTGACCCCGGGCCCTCGGGCAATGCCCGAGTTTCCAAATGGTCAGTCTGCCCTGGTGACAATAGAATCCCTTGGGGTCTGGGGCTGCTGCCTTTTTGACAAGATGGTGGGTTTGTTTCAGTATAAGACACTTGGTTCATATGAAGGAGCAGGCAGTGTCAAAAAATGTCTCACTTGATGAATTGCTAAAACGTTTATTGAAAATGCATAAGTACAAGCAAAGTCAATTCCCCCTGATGAAGCCATGTAACCTGGTGGCGTAACGCGTAGGAGAGGGTCTCTGACGTCACGACGCTTAAAGCAACATACAGCAAGTATTTAACAATATTGTAAAACTTTACTGTGGATTCAAATTTCAACATTTCAATGCGGTTTTAACTTGTAATACATGTGAGTGCACTACTATATTTAATACATTATGTTTTAAAGAGGATAAGGCACTATTATTTTTCTATGGCCATTATACCTATGGAGAAAAATTCCTAAGGAAGCGAGGAGACCCCCTAGTGGGAAGAGGGATATGCCTGTCCATCTATACGGCCCCAGGAAAATCCATAAGGAAGCGAGGAGACCCCCTGTCGGAAAGAGGGAACACTCCGTCCATCCATCCCAGGGAAAGAGGGATCATCCCATCCATTCACCACTTAGCCCATTAAAGGGACACAAGCCTTTTATGACCTCACTTAACGGTCTGGTCATATACACCAGGTGAGAGCACAACCGGTCAAGGTGTATAACATTTTTTATGATTGGTGAACGGCACAGTTATTATTTTTGTATCACAGCACTGGAAGAAGTGTCAAGGTCACGGATTTAATAAGGACATGTTTGCAGCAATAATATAATTGCGGAGATATCGTTATGCACTCTCTCGAAGCTGGACTGTTATTTAGTTAATATTTATTTATTCACATTTTTGCAATTGGTAGTGGAGCGTGACACCACTTCTGATTTTATTTTTAAAGTCAACATGTTTCCCCCAAACGTGTTGGCTCTACTTGCACTTACACATCTTCAATAATGTTTTTAACAATTCATCAAGTGAAACCTTTTTATGATTCAAATTGATCCAAGAACCACGTAAGGTAAGCCTTTTTCACATTTTTCCTTTAAATATTGTTAGTGCTACCCGTGGAGGAGCTGCTGGATAGACAGGTACTTCTGTATTCCCCCAAGTGATGACCCTCCCAGAACAGACCCAGAAATCATCGACACCAATTGTAAATTAGGCTTTATTAAAGAGCAACAAAAGCCCAATAAAATGAAAGGATGAGTCAAACAGTTTGACTAATAAAAAGCACTGATACTGTACTAATGGCACTGGGCAGAAAGAGGTTAACATTTGGGGCAATCAAAGGGTAAAGTGTGTGCTGTTTTACTGTGTGCTGTGTGTGCTTTACACTGTAAGCACACTGCTTTGTATGGCTCTGCTATGCAGAGCCATACAAAGCAGTGTGCAGGAGCTGACAAGGAAGAGATCTGTGTTGTTTATACACAGGTCTCTTCCCCATCAGTGATACATCGTCAGGTGCCATCGGGGAATCACCTCCCATAGTGTGGCGCAAAAGTGGTGCTAAAATTCCCGAAGGACAGAGGAAAGGTTACCACGTATGTAGCTAAGTTACAGGAGAGATCATTGTTTCCAATCATGTGTGGTCTTGCTCATTTTTTTTTTTTAAGGATGAGTACTGTAACTAGAAAAGCTACAATTTCTGGGGAAATTGTGTGAAGTGTTCTTGCCTCCACCAGTAGTCTACAACTCACACTCTAACTTTTGTCACTCTGCTGGCTGCTCACACACCTGGGTTCCTATGGCAACTCACTCTACAGCAAGGGCAGAGTAGAGCGGTTAAAAACAAACTGCTCCAACTTGCTCACTTCACTGGCGGTTGCCATCTTCAAACGGTTGTAGTTTAAATATTATAAATCCTACACCAAAGAGCTTCATATTGTGAGAATCACAAGACCCAGACCTACATTTTGATGCATAGTATGTCTCTGAAATATTAAAAATGAAGGCACAGTTGCATTTTAGAAATTGCCCTTCAAATTTGAGGTGGCTAGAGTGGAGTTTCAATGGATGTCAATGGGCGGCGTGAGTTGCAAACAAATGGTCATATTGTGAAGACTAAGAATTTCTATGGGACCAATTTCACCACAAAAATGCCAATATTTCGTGAACCATTCGGCGAAACGTTCCACAAAGTAATAGCACACCAATCGGGAACAATCCGCACGTTTCAGTATATTACTGTCTATGTAGTGTAAAAACTGTGGGAGGAGTTAGGGTGGTAAATTTGGCTATAATAATAAGAATATATATGTGAGATAACAGGAAGTGGTCGCCATACAAGAACACTTAATTAAGCAAAAATCATTCTTCCAGCTAATGAGAAAAACATTTTCAGCATGTCCTCTCTGAAATTTTCATCTGAACAGTAGAGATTGGCTCTCAAAAGCAGTAAACTGACGAACAGAACACTTCATGATCTTTCTTAATACAGATATTTTTGCCGATGTTCTCTTAGTGTGTCGTAAGCTTTACAGTTCATTTTCTTTAAAAAGAAAAAGTATCTCTGTAGAGGCCTGACATGCCCCCTGCTGAGTCAAACCTAAGGCTCTTCAATCAACAAAGCCCATGCTCACTCGTGGTTAGAGATCTCTAGCTCTGACTCTGAAGGTGGCCTGTCAAATTGCGGCAGAGAGACCACTGCTTCTGCACAGAAAGCAATTGTCCTGCAATGCAGGTTGTTGGTAGGGGACAGGCTTTTCTCCTCAAAAAAGCTTTCACATCATTTTGTTTTGAAGCACATGGAATGTGTTTAGCTGCTTTCAACTGAATTTCTGTTGGGCTTTTAGAAATAATGGCATCTGGTTCCTATCCTAAGGTTAAAGAATAATGGTGGTGCCAGAAGAAAATGATATGGTGTGTGTCTCTCAGCATTTTGCAGTTCAAAATCCTTTTCGGCTGTCTGGGATTTTCTGTGTGTAAATGCCAGCAGTGAAGTTGCCTGACTCTCATTTCTAAGGTGAGCATGAGAAGGGTAATTAAAATGCATACAAGTGACGACACAAGCTGTGAGAATCAAACTGTCATAAAATGGTTTTTATCTCACATTTGAAATTGAGCCTTAAGAATTCATTATTAGAAGGGGTTTTGTCTGGAAAAAAACAACCATATTTTGGGGTCACTGAAAATGATGGGAGTATTCTATAAGGGCATAGGAATTAAGAAGAGAGAGAAAACATGTGGCGCACACACCTAGTGCATTATCCAAGGTTTATTGTAGGAGTGAAAGAATAATAAAAACATACTCACAGACAAAGCATGTATCTAAAAAGCATAGAAAAATGACGATGGCCACAACGGCAGGCAAGGTGTTCTCACTGTCAGTGCGGTCAAATCCTGACGCGTTCCGGGGACGAATCCCTTTCCTCAGAGCTGATGACCAGCCTTTTCCCAGAGGTTATGCTGCTCCATGTGCTGGCATGCAGTGCCGTTGTGGCCATTGTCATTTTTCTATGCTTTTTAGATACATGCTTCGTCTGTGAGTATATTTTTATTATTCTTTCACTTCTACAATAAACGTTGGATAATGCACTAGGTGTGTGCGCCACCTGTTTTCTCTCTATCCAGTGGCTGATTTCCCCGTCTGAGGAGGGCTGCACCCCTGAAGCATTTCCTTTGGTTGTCGCTGTCCTGGTACCCTTGGCTTCCCTTTTGGCTGTGCATATCCTGAGGCGCTGGAGAGTACATACGATAGGAATTAAGAAGTTAAGATTTGAACGTTGGCATCAACCATATTTCACCTATAATATTTCTGATTCCAGTTAGAAAAATAAAGAGAAAATCTATTAAAAAAAAAGTAGAATACTGAAATTTTATTGGAATGTTCACATATACAACTATTGAGGTCCTCTAGCCAATTGTCCTTCACTATGTTTCTAGAACAGGGTTTCCCAAACTTTTTTCAGTCAAGGCACCCTTTAAAATTATGGACAGTCTTGAGGCACCCCATTCTAAAATGGTTGTCAGGACGCCGGCAGCTAGAAAGTTGTAATGGTGCACAATGAAAACCTGTGGCTTTGTGTAACTAAAAGGCAGGTGTGTTCCATCCACTGGCTTGTATACGAAATTTGGGCAATTTTTAGACATTTTGCCAAGGCACCCCTGAACAGGGGGGGACTGACAACTCATGGGGCCCCTGGGCAATAGGGGATCATGGGGCCCCTGTGTCCTTGCCCAAACTCAAAAAAGCCTATGAAAAAGGTACCAGGGGCATCTCATGGGGCCCCCTACTGACTCTGGGCCCTCGGGCAGTGCCTGAGTTTCCAAATGGTCAGTCTGCTCCTGCCCCTGAAGAAACTTCAAGGCACCCTGGTTGAGAAAGACTGTTCTAAAAAATCAAGCAGCTAATTGGAAAATCTATAAATTGACCTTTACATTTGAACAATGGTGTCCAAGACCTCCTGCTCTCTTGTCTTCTCCCATGCTCATCTCCAGGACCTTTCCAGAGCCTCTCCCATCCTCTGGAAGTTTTTACCTCAGTCTATCCAGCTATCTCCTACTCTGGCCACCTTTAGCCCTGGTTCACATATGTATGGGTGGTGCCGCTGCAGATCCGCACAAAAATCTGTGCAGCCGCACCACCCACACAGAAGAATGTGGACCCGTGGGCGGGTGCCATTAATTCTAATGGCACGCCTCCCGCACTGGAAATTGCAACCGCACTGGGAACCGAGGTTCCCATGCAGGCTGCGGTTTCCAAAGAAGTGCAGGGACTTCTTCCCTGCATGTCCCAGGGCAGGGAAGTACATTCAAATGAATGGGCTCTCGTGCCCATGCAAAATGCGTCCCGCAGGAACGTACATATGTGAACCAAGGATCAGGTGATTTCTGAAAACTCATCTCTTCAGAGAAGCCTACCCCCCCCCCCCAACTAACAACTCAGCTTCTAACTCTTCCATCAGCTCATCCCCCACAGTTATTACCTTTCGTACCACTTTCCCCACTCTATTAGATTGTAATCTCTTATGAGGAAGGCTCTCTTAACCCTCTTGTATTGTATTGCATTGTAATTGTTCTGTCTCCCTTTATATTGCAAAGTGCTGTGCAAATTGTTACCGCTATATCAATCCTATATAATAATAGTGCCTCATTTAAAATGTACTCTCTTGTTTATAGTTTTGGTTACAGTGGAAAAGTTGTAAAACCTCTGTCAGGTTTTTCTTGCTATCTTCGTCCTTGCTGGGGAGGATCATCCTCTCTATTGCTACTGGAAATTGGCTATATTTTTTCACGTTCAAAAAAACAACTTTAATAAAGTGAAAAAGCAGATGAGACAATCATCATTACAATGTTAACATTGCAAGTACAAATTTTGCCAATTACGTATCAGGTTGAGTGACCAATAGTATATTTAAGCACAGGTATATCTTGTTGGTTGTATTGTTGGGCCAGTAGCCAGACCTAAACCTAGTAGCTCTCCCCCACTTTGTCTTTTCCCCTATGTTAGCATTGTGTCCACAGTAGCATTTGCGTAGGCAGAGCAGAGTAGGACTGGCCATAGAAGGATTACTTTGACACAGTTGGCCAGCTTACTTACAGTGTACTCTGAGAAACCTGGAAACCTTTTGTGGCATTCACCCCTGAAGAAGTTATTGGTTGCAATGGGCACTTCTAGTCTGCCTAGGCTTAATCAGTTCCATAGTTGCCCCTTAACAATTAGCAACCCACCAGTGGTGATCATTTGACTGACTTCCACACCATTGATATTGCAAAGAATTTATTTAAGAACTTTGATGGAGAGAGGATTATGATGCACCTTGAGCTCAGGGCAGACTTTGGTCATTAACCCCCCTGGCGGTATTCCCGAGTGTAGCTCGGGGTAAAGTTTCAGTACCACAAGCGGTAACCCCGAGCTACACTCGGGCTTACCATGCGGCGCTGCTCTGGGATCCCTCGGTCACTTACCTTGTCCTGCGCTGTCGTGATGTCCCTCCTGCAGTGTCCCTGGCAATGTCCTCCGGCGGATGCCGGCATCTGTCATCTGGGTTCCGTCCCCTGTGAGCGTCAGGACGTACGGGGGACAGAACAGCAGGAAATTTGAAAATGACAAAAAAGTGACATTCACTAAATACACTAAAATCACATAGTGTAACATTCCTGTATCAAACCATTTCACATACATTTTGTCCCGAGTGCTTTGTCCTGCGCCCTGCCTGCATTTGTACTGTTCTTTCTGCCTGGAAACTGAGAAACGTCCATGGCGTCCAAAAAGCGTCCCTTTAGGTCAAAAGCGGTTTTAGACCGGCTAGAGAACAGCGATAGTAAATCAGAACCACTTGCAGAATTGAGTGATAATGATTCGTGGGGGAAATTCCTCATCAGACACTGAAAACAATTCTGCGACTTTGCTCAGTGATGTGTGAACTTGGCGCTCTATTTCAAATTTCAGTGTTTTGGTTTGATTATATTATTGAATTCAATTTATTATTATTATACTATTATTTTTTATGATTATTTATTAAATTATAATTTATGATTTCGTGTTTCAAGTTTTATCATACCCGGGATGTTTACTAGACTCTTGTTCGGACAGATTTCAGTGAGTTATTCCTAAAAATTACAGGCCTACAATAAAAAAAAAACATATTTCCATGCAAAAAAATGTACCGCTTTGAGCACAGAAATATGGACATAATCAGACCGCTAGGGAGGTTAAACAAAATAGAAAACATGCTTTTAACCTTCACAGGTAAAGAAGTTTAAAGCCGACTCGGCATCCTGAGAGTTTAAGCTCCTGGCTATAAAGTTGATGTGGTACTGGTAATTCCAGGCATAGCTCCTGCATGGTGTTCCTTATTCAAGCACAGTTCCACCTTCCCTGGGAAGACCACATCCAGCAGGACAGGTTAAGCTGATGTAGCACTCCCCTAGCGAGGCCGCTAGAGTGTTGGGTAAATGTAGTTCTTTTTGGCTCCTTTGTAATCATTGGAGCTGCTGTTGATTTCTCCGGGCTATTCTGGGTCTCAAAGGTTGCAGGAAAACAGGGAAGATGGAGTCAAATCAGTAGCTTATTTATTTATTGAGTACCAGCCAATCCCTGGGCAGTGTGGCCCAGTAGGTGGCTGGAGAAACTGTTCAAAAGTGTGAACTCCAAATCAGCAAGGTCTTCCTGTAGAAAATATTTCACCTGTCTGTGTGAGGAGCAGGGGTGGACTGACCATTCGGGTGCTTGGGCACTGCCCGAGGGCCCAGGGTCAGTAGGGGGCCCCATGAGATGCCCCTGGTACCTTTCATACGCTTTCATTGGTGTGGTTTGAGTGTGGGCGAGGACACAGGGGCCCCATGATCCCCTATTGCCTGGGGGCCCCATGAGTTGTCAGTTCGCCCCTGGTGAGGAGTGGCTACCCCCTCCTCTGGAGAAAGTTCGACTAAATCCTGTTTCTGTTCATCAAGATCCCAATTGTGGCAAAGCTGGGGGGCCTACACCTAAGGATATCCCCAACACCCTCACCCTGCCATGGGCACTGTGGTATCAGGTGTGGTGGTGGGGGGTGTCGTAAGGAGATGGGGGAGAGGATTTATTTTGGGAGGAGGAATTTGGGGGACAGCAGGGAATAAGTAATTGTTCTTGGAGGGTAGTGGAGGGGGAATTTTTGCTAGTAGGGATGATTGGGGGGTATTTGTGCCAGGAGGTAAAATCTGGGGTGGGGGATTTGGGAAAAGGATTTTTACAAGGAGGGGGGGTTTGGGAGGGATAGTTGTGCTAGAAGAGGTCATATGGTACAGGGGGGAGTGGATTTGTGCTAGGAGGAGAATTTTTTTTAGGGAGAGTAAATTTGTGCTAGTAGGGATGATTGGGGGGCATTTGCACTAGGAAGGAAAATTTGGGGATGTGTGCTAGGAAGGGGGTGGGGGGGGTTTGTGCTGGGAGGGGGCTTTAGAGTGTGGGGAAGAGGATTTTTGCTTGGAGGGGAAATTTTAGGGATAAAGGATTTGTGCTAAGAAGGCTGATTCTTCTGAGGGAGGGGATTTGTGTTGTGGGGGCAGCAGGGAATAAGAATTGCTGTAGAAGGGGAAATTTAGGGGGGTTGCTAGAAGTGGTGATTTGGGGGGGGATTTGTTTTCGGAGAAAGGATGGAGGAAGAACATTTGTGCTAGGAAGAGGATTGGGGGGGTTGTCATAGAAGAGGTCACATGGTAGAGCGGGGAGTAGGTTTGTGGTAGGAGGGGACATTTCTTTTGGGTAGAGAGGTAATTTGTCCCAGTAGGGATGATTGGGGGGTATTTGTGCTAGGAGGTGAAGTTTGGGGGGGGGGGGATTTGGGAAAAGGATTTGTGATAGGAGGAGAGGGATTTTGGGGGGGTTGTGCTAGAAGAGGTTACATGGTGGGCGGGGGGGGGGGGGGTGAGTGAATTTGTGCTATGGGGGAATTTCTTTTTTTGGGGGAGTTGTACTAGTGGTACAGATTGGGGGTGTTTGTGCTAGGAAGGAAAATTTTGGGGGAGGATTTATGCAAAAAACGGGGATTGGAAGGGGGGTTGTGCTTGAAGGCGACTTTAGAGTGGGTGGCAGGATTTTTTCTTGGAGGGGAAATTTGAGAGATAGATGATTTGTGCTAGGACGGCTGATTCTGCTGAGAGAGGGGATTTGTTCTGGGGGGATTTAGGGAGAGAGAAGATTTGAACTGGAAGGCGGATTGGGGGGCAAATATTTCTGCTGGTGTGGGGGTTCAGTAGTGGGCGGATTTCTACTGGGAGGAGGGAGAATTTATGCCTAATGAATGAAAATGCAGCTTACTGCTCGATTTTTTTTTTTTTTTTGGAGGGGGGAATTTTTGCAGGCGCATAATGCTCATACATCTTGAGTGTAGGCTGGCCAGCTTGGCATGTTTGCCCTGGGCTCCAAATTACCTTGTCCCAGCACTGATAGCCACTCCTGCCTTGGACAGGGTTGCCGCAATTTTTTATAAGGCTTAGATTTGACAACCTAATGCCAAAGTCAGAAAATAATTCTACGTATGAAACTATATTGAGAGCTACATTAATAAAAACCCAAAGCTAAACTCCAGGCATACAACTAAGACAGGTAAAATACTACCCTCTCTATCAATGGATTGATTATTAAGTCCAGTTTTAGAAATGTCCAGAATTGGCTGCTTCAATTTTGTTTGCACATGTGCCCACAATCAAGCTTTAAACAGCGCATATTTAGCAAAAAAAAAAAAAAAAAAAGTTTTTGTTCCGCAGCAAACAATGATGTTTCCTTCTGTTCATGATTGTTACAAAGAGAAATGGTAGATTTACGCATTTCTATGGCTATTTTTTACAGCAATGTCACGGAGTTCAGCAACTGACAGTTTCTATGAAAGCATGTAATGTGTTTACCAGGAAAAGCGATGCTTACTTTGTCATTTCACTGTTTTGTCATGCAAACCTTGTTGCTAATTAGTGTATGTAGTGTTTCCCTTAATTAAATTTGGGTCATTACTCATAATTATTGAATGACAGAGGTCACTTTATGACACAGCTAATCTAAACATTATTGGATAAGAAAAACACAAATTATATATTGCTCAGCAAGACGTCACATATTAAAGAAAATATAGAATTAGTTAATTTTGGCGCCCAAATTTTAGTGCTTTCTGCGTAGGAATGGGTGCTATTGGTGTATAGGTCAAACTCGAATCAAACAGTAACCGGAAATGTATGGAATAAAACTTCAAGGGCCACATTATGTCTCCCGAACAGGGCTTTTTTTCAGTGTGAAAGTAGGAATGTAGTTCCGGCACCTCCAGCACTAAAGTTATATAATGTCAAGGGGTGCTGGGGTGTGTTGGAGGGTCTGTTCATGCTGGCTGCTGTGGGGTCTATTGTGGCTGGGTGGAATCTATTGTTACTGAGGAGGTTTTATGTTGCTGGGAGTAATTTGTTGCTGGGAGGGATCTACTATTGAAGGAGGGGTTTATTATTGCTGGTTGCTGGAGGTTCTATTAACCTCCTTAGCGATCTGATTATGTCAGTATTTCTGTGCTTAACCATTTCAATACCGGGCAATTTTACACCTTCCTGCCCAGGCCATTTTTCAGGTTTCAGCGCTCTCACACTTTGAATGACAATTGCGCGGTCATACAACATTGTACCCAAACTAAAATTTTATCATTTTCTTCACACAACTAGAGCTTTCTTTTGGTGGTATTTAATCACCTCTGGGGTTTTTATTTTTTGCTAAATTAACAAAAAAAGACCAAAAATTTTGAAAAAAAAAACACGTTTTTCTTTGTTTCTGTTATAAAAATTTACAAATAAATAATTGTTCTTCATAAATTTAGGCCGAGATGTATTCTACTACATGTCTTTGGTGAAAATAACCCAAATTAGGATGTATTATTTAGTTTGTAGGAAAGTTATAGAGTTCACAAACTATGGTATAGATCTGAATATTGATCAATCCTGAAGTACTGACAGCCAATCTAATTTCTTGAGGTCCAAGAATGTCAGAATAGTACAGATATCCCCCAAATGACCCCTTTTTGCAGAGTAGATAGTCCGACGTACTTCATAAGAGGAATGGCGAGTTTTTTGAAGTTGTATTTTTTTTGTCATAATTTTTCGGAAAATGAAAAAATTAAAAAAATTATTTTCACTATTTTTTTTTACATACTGTCACCAGTGCAGTACAGAGTCATCATATAACTGGCATGGCGGTGAACAGGGACACTGACTGGTGACAGTATGGAAAAAAAAAATATTTTTTTTCTTTAATTTTTTTTAATTTTTTAATTATTTTTAATTTTGTATTATATTTTTTTAAAGATTTTTTTTCTTATTTTACTATGACCAAAGTAGTACAATGTTACCATAGTAACATTGTACTACTTTGGGGAAGTGATCAGTATTTTTTTTTTTTTTTTACACAATTTGCTTATAGCAAAGAATTACTTTGCTATAAGCAAGCATTTACCTGAATGAAATCGATTCATTCAGGGTTTTTTTTTTTTCTTTGTGCTTAGCTGTGATTTGGTCACAGCTAATCACATGACATGTGCATGTGATTAGCTATGACCATTCACAGCTAGGCACTAGTATACAATGGATGGCATGAATGAAGCCATCCATTGTATACAACTGTCATGTGACCTGCTGTGATTGGTCACAGCAGGTCACATGGTACCAGCAATGGGGACCGGTACTCAGATCTGTCATCGGCCGTGTCCAAGGTACACGGCCGGTGACAGATCGCGCCGCTGCGCGGCTCTGCAACCACGCACACTGCGCATGTGGCGTGCTCCCGGAAAGCTAAAGCGCTTTTGCGGCCGCCAAATGGCCATTGGCTGGGCGGCTAAAGGTTAAAGCAGTACATTGTTTTCAATGGAAATATGTTGTTTTTTTATTGTAGGCCTGTAATTCTTAGGAATAACTCACTGAAATCTGTCTGAACAAGAGTCTAGTAAACATTCCAGGGATGTTAAAATTTGAAACACGAAATCATAAATTATAATACAATAAATAATCATAAAAAATAATAATAATAATAACACATTTAATTCAATAATATAATCAAACCAAAAACACTGAAATTTGAAATAGAGTGCCAAGTTCGCACATCGCTGAGCAAAGTCGCAGAATCGTTTTCAGTGTCTGAGGACGAATTTCCCCCACGAATCATTATCACTCAATTCTGCAAGTGGTTCTGATTTACTATCGCTGTTCTCTAGCCGCTTTTGACCTAAAGGGACGCCTTTTGGACGCCATGGACGTTTCTCAGTTTCCAGGCAGAAAGAACAGTAAAAATACAGGCAGGGCTCCGGACAAAGCACTCGGGACAAAATGTATGTGAAATGGTTTGATACAGGAATGTTATACTATGTGATTTTAGTGTATTGAGTGAATGTCACTTTTAACATTTTTGAATTTCCCGCCAGTTCCGTCCCCCGTACGTCCCGACGCTCGCAGAGAACAGAACCCAGAAGACGGAGGTCGGCATCGGCCGGAAGACATGGCCGGGGATGCTGCAGGGGGGACATCGAGGGAGCGCAGGACAAGGTAAGTGCTGGAGGGAATCCCGGGGCAACGTTGCAGGGTAATAACTCTGAGTCTAGCTCAGGATTACCGCTTCTGGAACTGAAAGTTAACCCCGAGCTACACTCGGGAATACCACCAGGGAG